>NC_045544.1:94770515-95077182 GCF_009769535.1 Thamnophis elegans | reverse complement strand
TACTTGGATTTCTCAGTGGTCTGCCGCCTGAATGCTATCTAGGCTGTCATGTGTAGTTGTATTAAGACAAATCAAGGTCAGTTAAAACATCCCAAAAATAAGAAAAACAATTCTTCATATAGGGTCAATAATTAAAGTCGTCTCAACTCCCCATTGTGGGGAAAAAATGGATGCAGCCCTACCCATTTAATGGAGCTGCAGATAGAATGCTGGGAGGGAGGAGAAACAATGAACCTATGAAACAATGCTTCATACCTCAGAGAATACTTTAAAACATGATCTGTCCTCGCACCATGTCTGTCCTGAACCTGAAAAGCATCTTAGTCAAAGATTTTAAAGAAACATGCCTCAAGCTTTTTTGGAAGATCAGTTGCCTTATCATGGCTAACTACCATTTTTTTTATTTATTTATGATCAGATGGAAACTTAAGAGTTGAAAAAGAACATATTCAGGGAAATATGCAATGATTTAATGCAGTGTTTCTTAATCTTAGCAACTTTAAAATGTGTAGACTTCAACTCCCATAATTCCTCAGACAATAAGATGGAGAAACACTAATCCAATGTACTTTTTTGGACTATCATCTATGGGCATAGAAAGGTATCAAAATAAAAAAAGATATTCCCTTGAAATCTACATTACTCAAGAAAATGCCACATGGGGTTGCCTATGAAAACAATATTTATTCCCCTGAATAAAATCAATCTGGTAATCTTATCATTTTCAAATGCATCTTTATTTTCAAACTCATGTAAAGTTTATGGCTTTAACTTTGAACAATTTTAATGAAACTTAATTTTACTTTTGAATGAAGGCAAACATATGTGTCCCAGGATAATGTTGTAAGATCCAATCTGGGTTGGTTTTACTTTGCTATAAGTTTGTACTAAGGGGAACTACAGCAGTATGGAAAATTCTTTTTATTTGGAAAAAAGCATATGGGAAGGGAAAACTACACTTGGAGTGTGCTCTAAGTTAACAGTCTTGAGAGCAGGTTTGGAAGATGTAGTGAACAGTTTCTTCTGAGTCATTTTTTGTTTGCACTTCTCTTCAGAGTCTTGGATGACTTCCTTAACAGTAATGAATTAAGTTTTCCTGCTTTAAAGGGAAATAGTATGTTTCCCCTTATCCAGAAAGGTCTATAACTGTAGAAATAAAATACATTGAGTCATATTTTGAGATGGACCCGACTTTTTCTATAGCTTCTCATATTTTATTTCACTGTTATGATTACTTATTTTTATGGAATCTAGCCATGAATTGACTCCCTCGTTTTGGTTAAAAATTATTAAACTGCACATTTCTAACCAATTCTGATGAAGATGCTTTTTAGTGGTCCAACCATAAAGTGTTGGTTTCTATCACTTCCACCAACTCATTCTCTTGTGTCCTTCTCACATATGGTGTGAAGTTAGGCAGAAAGAAATTGAACTGACTTTGCCTGGAATTTGGAATCAAGGAATAATCTCAGGGAAGAATTCTTAGATACTGCAATGTCAAATACTCTTCTAATTATAGCAAATTTCAAATTAGGCAATGGTTCAACCTCTCATCAACTCTTGGATACAAGCAAATATTGGATACAAAAAAAATGGTAAAACCTCTGTTAATCAAACCCCAAACATACTTTAATCTAGTATGCTGTACTATTCCCACAACTGTATTTACAACTGTATCTGTAGCCTGTTTAGTTAAGCAGTCATCTTAACTAGTGTATGAGCTGTGGTGGCACAGTGGTTAGAATGCAGTATTGCAGGTTAATTCTGCTGACTGCCAGCAGTTCAATTCTCATTGGCTCAAGTTTGACTTAGCCTTCCGAGATTGGTAAAATGAGGATTCAGATTGTTGCGGACAATATACTGACCCTGTAAACTGCTTAAAGTGGGCTGTAAAGCATATAAGTCTAAGTCCTGTTGCTACTGCTCTTGCTATGACATCACAAAACATCTGTGTGCAACACTTGCCAAAAATGAAAGTATATAGCATCCTCAAATCAGCACATTATTTTTGTACATGAAACAGAAAGCCTTATTGGTAATATACAGATACAAACAATCAACATGCTATTCTTTTTTGGGGGTGGGGTGGGGATGGGTTAGCCATCTTTTTCTATCCTTGCAAATCAACCTTGTGTCTGCCCTGCAGCCATCTTTTCTTTCGGATCTTAGGCCTGCCACACTTTCTATTATTCTATTATGCATTTTCTATTGTGGAAAAATGGGTGGGGGGATTATATGGAGTTGGATGATATGTAGCCAGAACAAAATACTTTCTAGAAAGCCAAGGTCATCCTTTGTCTCTGCACCTGGCCGGAACTGGATGAGTAGAACTGCCAGCATGGCAGTGGAAGATTGGACCCTATGATGGACTTGTGGGTGTGGGAGCAAGTTCTTGAACTTTCAACTGGGTGGGAAAACCAGGAAGCTTTCAGATTCAGGTTTTTCCAGATGTGCCAACATGGCTTTCTTAATAAATTGGAACTTTGAGGAATGCTTTGCCTCAGACTCTGATTTACTTTCGAATGCTATTTGGAACTCTGACACCTTGTTTTTACCTTATGCTGCTTCATGCACTGCCTTTAATTGTTTAAATTTTGCTTCTCTTGTTTTGAAGATTTCAGTTCCATCCATCCACAACTTTATCTATGTCTCTCTCCCTCTTTTGGCCTGTTTATTCTTTCTTTTTGTATTTATTTTGTAATGTGATCCTCATTAATGCATTCTGTACCTCAACATAATTTCTCACTCATTTTTTATATTTAGTCCAGATACATTCAGTACCTCTTGTTTCATGATCCTATGCCTTCTTGTCAGTCACACACACCTCCAAGGCTTATTTTATATTTCTCCTGACAAATATCTCACTTTCATGTGGGCAGAAATATCCTCCTGTTTGCAGCCTTTATTGCTTTCTTTTGACAAACAGTCATGTCTCACAACAATCCATCTTTCGGAATCATTCTGTTAACTGACATTACTTGCTGTAATGTTTTACTATTTGTAAGTAATTTGCAATGGTTCACTCCATTTTCCCTGTCAAACAAACAAACCACTTTGGTTGTAAGTATTTTTGATCCATAAAGCTTGTTGCCTCATGCAGTCTATGTAACCTAACACTGCAGACCATTTAAGTTTTCAGCCCACACAGCATGACCTCTATATAGTATGGAAGTTTACATAGCTTTGGGTTCCAAACCAACACATATCTAATGTCATCATAAGTATTCCATCAATATATTATGCCTTATCTATGGACCTATCAAAAAGATGTACCCACAGACTTATTCTCAATGTAGTTTAGTTGCTACTCATAGAAATCTCCCACACAGGCATGTATATAATTGACATAATAAAAGGCTATATGCATTGTTTGCCAACTAGTGAACCTCACTTCCCTTGCTTCTTCTGCACTGATGATGTTACAAAGTATGGCAATGAAATGTTTGCAATCCCCAAAACATATCTCAGAGAATACAACATGTATCTCTGACCTACATATCTTCTACTAGCATACATACATTAAATAACTAAGGAGAGATCCTATCCTTGCTTTACTCCCTGCTCAGTGCTGAATTATTCTCTCAGCATTTAATTTATTCCCATGCTTCCCTTATTTCCACTGTTTATACTGCTCTTATTACATTCAGCAATTAAATGTCCAGGGATGCCTGCAGCAATCCGAGATTTTGTCAAAATGGAATTAAATCTGCATTGGCACAATGGCAGTACAAAGGGATGGAGTTTGAATCATATTCACATACATTTCAATATTTCCTCCCCATTGCTCCCTGGAACATGCCAATGCAACTCTTATATCCATATTCATGCAAACACATCATAAATTTCCTATTCTTATTCATTTTTATCATACACTTTCAGAAAATTAACAAACATGCATTTTCTGTAAATTAACAAATACATTTTCATTTACACATTCATACAATAACAGCTAAATAAGCATTTTCTTTGCTTCTGTAACCCCCTAAATTTGCTTCATGGTTTCATTTTGTGCCAAGAGGCTGATCCAGACCACCCAGGGAAATATAAGTAAGTCAATAAGTAAAGAGGGGATAATAAGCTTTGCAACCTCAGAACTCTTTGTAGAAGCAGTGCAGTAGTAATGGTATTTTTTTATGTACACTTATATCTAATTGTGAATGTCCAATTGGTTCTGATTTATTAGGAGAAAGGGTGAGCTTCCCATGTTATATACATGATTTAAGTTCAGCCCATCCGTATTGTTGTACTAAGGGAGGACATATGATGTTTGGAATTTTAACACTCTAAGGTGCCTGTTCTTTTAAACTGGCTGCCATGAGAGAGGTTTATCCTTTTATAAATGAATATTGGAAGCAAATCATCAGACCTGCAGTGCAACTTGGCTAGTAACACTGGGAGTTGCCATGTGAATGGCAGCCATGTATGACCAAAATGACAGTGTAAAAAGATGAGAAGTAAAATAGCAAGGCAGCAGACAAATGACATGTACTTATGGCAGACTGAAATGAGAAAGCATAAAATCACGAGACAAATCCAGATATAATATTGCAGTACTGTATATTAAATGTTCAAGATTTGAGGTAAAAAAAAGAGATTGAAGGGGGAAAAAGACAGACCTAAACATGACATACCAAAGTAAACTATATCTTATTTTAAATTAAAAGACCACCCCCTGAGGTATAATATAGACAGCGGAATTTGCCTTGTGATAAAACTTTACCTCTGGAGGTTTACTACTCCCACTAACTCATCTTAATCAAAGCTTGAAAGAGCTTAAAGTCTTAAAGACTTTAGTAACAGATAAAGAGGGCTAAGGGAAAACCATTTTAAATAAAAAAAAGATTATATGAACAAAGGAAAAATTGTGAGTTTTCTTTCTATCTTACTCTGCTATTCTCTCCTTCCATTTTGTGGCACATATTTTAAAACTTCAGTAGTACTACTGCCACTAGAAATAATTGCTGAACTGCATTTGATATGTTGATACTTTTTGTAAGATATGTCTTATAACTTGTGAAGTTCCTTTGTAAAAGTTTAGCCATGTGTTCGATGTGATATTGAATGCTGGCTCTTAATTGCAATTATGCATATGAAAATTAATGCTTTTCAACCCTAGCTAAAGCATTAACTATGCGAGTCTCCAGAGATATCATGACCTGAATTATAACAATGAAATTGGCAAAATGGTAACACAGGAATCATAAAGAAATGTAGAGTTGTTACTTGATATTGTGGCTGAGATCTTCCAGAGCTGAGTTTATTGCCAATAGCCTTTTAGCAAGAGGGATGTACAATTCTGTTTTTCATCAGGTATCCCCTCTAACCAAGTACTTTTATCTATGACACTGAAATAAACTCTCAAATAATACTTCAGTTATTCCCAAAGAGATCCAGCACAGTATAGGATATTACAATTCATTTTATTAATACGTGGCAGTTTCCCAAGGCAGCTATAATGCTCTACATAAATGCTTTTAGAAAATCCTACACAGGCCATTATCAGCAATAAAAGTTTTGTGGTTTAACTCACTTAGATGATCTTCACCTATAAATAGATTAAAAAAAAAACCCTTCCTTCTGAGACAATTGATAGCAATTTGCGAGGATCCTTGCTTTTTATTACCAGACCTGAATAAGGTTATTGTGTTTTAGTGAAAAGTTTGTACATTTTAGTACACATGATACATGAAGCAATCTTGATTATTGCTATATGCAGTACACTAAATCATTGTGTTTAATAGCATACAGGATTGTTGATAAGTTTATCTTGAGCTAGAATTCTTCATTCAGCTGTTACAATGCTGATAAATATATTAAATGCAAATGTTTTTGTTTTCACATAATTACAGAGTTTACATTAAATCCCTTCTACAATTTGAGCATTGACACTTATCTTCATTTTCTTTCAATACCATTGCTAGCTTTATTTACATGTATATCCAGAATTTGTCTTATTAAACTCAATGTGTTTTACTTCTTTTGCAGATCTGTAGGTCTCAGACAAGTGTTTATTTCCTGGTGCTTGCCAAGGCCCAGACTTCAAGATACATTTCCAAAGCCAACTAGAAAGCACATTGCCTCTTTAACTCCCCACTTTGTCTGTTAACTTATCCTCTCTGAACACACGTCCGGTATAGAAGAGGGAACAGAAGGATTTTTTGACAGTTAGAACACTAACCAATGGAATGGGTTGCTTCCAGAAGATGTGGGTGCTCCAACACTGGAGATTTTAAAGAAAAGATTGGACAATTTGTCTTAAATATATAAGGTTTCTTACTTGAGCAGGAGGTTGGACTGGATGATCTTTAGGTATCTTCCAATTCTGTTATTCTGTTAAGGAGCAGCTACCTTAGTGTATTTAGGACATTTCCCTTATAGCACAATTTTCATTGTCCAAACCAGTGGTGGGTTTCAAAATTTTTTGGAACCTCTTCTGTAGGTGTGGCCTGCTTTCTGGATCCACTGGTGGAACCTCTTCTACCGGTCCAGTAGATTTGATGAACCGGTTCTACTGAATAGGTGCGAATGGTAGGAACCCACCTCTGGTCCAAACCTTCTCTGAACTTTGAAAGAGAATTGTGATGTCTTCATTTCTGCCAGCTTGACACAAGGAGTGAAATTTTATACTCTATCTTGCCCAGCTGGATGTCAATAAGCTAAGCCTATACAAAAGGAAAAGAAACATTTCCCAGCCCTAGCTCTGGTGGTCCCCACAGGACTTGGTGTGTTGCTAAAGGTAGGAGGAGATTTTGTCAATGTTATCCCTCTTCCTTTTCTTTAGGCAATGGAGGGAGAGCTGAAAAGCCCTGAAATTGTACTTTCCCTTCTTAGGCCCGAAACAGGCAGAGGTGGTGAAGGATGTGCTCTTCAGTGGTATCAAGGATCTAATAAACAACAAATACCTTTCCAGCAGTTTTAGTGCACTACAGCTGAGTGGAAAATATTGCAAATAGCACAAGAACACAGAAACCAAGAGCTGCTTTAAAAATGATCTAGAGTCCAAGAATAGAATGAATTGTACTAGTGGCAGAGGCAAGAGATAACCACAATAATAATTAAGAGAGAAAAGAGAGGTGAATTCAGGTGAGAATTCTTACTAAGACTAACTCGTCTAATGATTCTCCAGCATTTGAGATTGAATATCTTTCAAGGTAGCATTCATGCTTTTTAACTCTGATAATATAGTAATAATATTTCAAATCCCTTAAGCAAAAGCCTCGCAAATCTGGCCAGAAATCCACTGTACATGATATCCTGCTTCTCAAAATAAACAGCTAGATACATACAAGCAGATTGCTTGGCCACTAACCTCAGTTTTAAGAACAATGTTCACAGCAATGAAGCAATTAAAGTGTTGCAATAAAAACACTGTTTGTGGCAGCATTGGAAGCTTTGTTTTTCCTAGGTAAGTAATTAGAAAAATATTTTGCTATATGTCCACAATTTTTCTCCTTTAATATGCTTCAGGGAGAAGTTTGGAAACTTTAGCCTTTTTTTTACCTATTTCAAAATTATAATTAGAAATGAAGTCACATAATGACTTCATTATGTGGCAAAGTTTATACTGCAGATTGACAAATAAACAAAGGAAAGCCACACTATTAAAGAAAGGAAGAAACATTTATCTTTGTTAATAATTCCTAGGAAAAAATAATAGTTTAGTGTGATTTAAATCCAAGAGTTCTATCTTGATCCACTTCTATTAATACATGGAGAATCACAGTGCCACACATCATTATTGGTCAATTACATTTTTTTAAATTTTGTATGATGTGGCCAAATATTTTGCCATTTTTCCCCCTCCTTGTTTTCAGAGTTTTCCAAGCCAGATGTTATCGGGCCTTGGATTCAGATGCTGTTTTCAGTATCAGGACTCAATTTTTGCAATGTGAAAATGAATATGGATTGCCTCAGAGCATGCAGTGATTGGCATCTGAGATTATGGACAGAGACTTTTAAGACAGAGCAGACTGATTTCCAGGAAAGTTTGAGGCCTAGCATGTCTCCTATTTAGAAACAATTCCCAGAGGACAACTTTGAACTTTATATAGCAATAAAGCGGTCAATAATGCAAACTGCCAAATAAAATCTTGCCAGTGTCCACATTGCCTTTGTAGCTTTCCTGTCTATATAAAAAAAGAAGTGTTATGTTTGCTCATCTTACACCTCCTATACACTTGCACAGCTTCCTCTGAGGCTTTACTGCTTCGCAGCAGGATGTTAATTTCCTGTTTTGAATCTGTCACAGATGAATTCAGTTGCTGTTTAAAAGAAGTGGAAGGAGGAGGAGGGAAGTAAAAAAAAGCAGGGCTGACATAGGGACTAATCAAGCCTTAATGTTTAAAGGAGGCTATAGTGTTTCTTTACAGAATAGCAAGGGACGAATTCTCTTTAGACCAATTTTTACAAAGGGCTTCATCACGGCCCCATTCTCTGAACTGCTTCTTTCCTCCCAGTTACACAGAGAGTATAAAGCAAGTGGTGTTTGTATTTGGAGAGATGAAGTCTGCAAACAACTTTTTCTCTTGAGCTTTTAAAACTGATAGTGGGCCACTATTGTAAACTTGAATTGTGAAGGAGGGAAAAGAAAGAGAAACAGAGATAGATTTTGATGATGGTCAAGTGAAACGAAACGAGGTTCAAAGTATATGTTATCTTTATTTTTTTGTTTAGGGGAAGAGGAAACACTCATGCATAGCATTCCTGAAATACTTTGTTTTTCCTCTTGTGCTCTTCTATATTAAAACAAATGAAAACATTTCATTAGTCATTCTCCTGCCAATGTAAAATGGGTGGCGACAGTAGCAACTCCTCTACATGGGGCTGCCCTTGAAGAATATTCGGAGACTTCAGCTTGTCCAGAATGCAGCTGCGCGAGCGATTGTGGGTGCACCTCGGTACACCCACGTTACACCTATCCTCTGCAAGCTGCACTGGCTGCCTATTGGGCTCCGGATGCGCTTCAAGGTGCTAGTTATTACTTTTAAAGCCCTACATGGTATTGGACCTGGGTACTTGAGAGACTGCCTCCTGCCAATTACCTCCCTACGGCCTATCAGATGCCACAGACTAGGCCTCCTCCGACTTCCATCTACCAGCCAGTGTCAACTGGCAACTCCTCGGGGGAGGGCGTTCTCTGTGGCTGCTCCAGCCCTTTGGAATGATCTCCCTGTTGAGATCCGGACCGTCACCACCCTTTTGGCTTTCCGCAAAGCCACTAAGACCTGGTTGTTCCGGCAGGCCTGGGGCTGATGATTTTCCAGCCCCATTTGAATGTTGCGACTGTTGTGGTATTTTAAGCTGTTTGTCTTATTTTTATATTTGTATCCCCTTCCCTCCTTGGTTGTTAGCCACCCTGAGTTCCTCGGGAGTAGGGTGGCATACAAATTGAATAAACTACAACTACTACAACTCCTTTCTACTGCTCTTCCTCCTCCTCTCCCCATATATAAATGACAAGAAGCCAGTTGTTAAGTCAATGTTTTACTCCTGGATTTGTAGAAATTGAAGAGGTCTCACTTACCTGCTTGCTATAGAAGTGGCCCAAGAGATTTATTCTTGCCTTTTCCTATGAACTGTCTCGTTTTATAACTTAGCATATGACATTGAAATATTGTGAAGCTACACAAGTGTTATATGTGGTGACCAACAAACATACAACCGCAGGGCAGAGCTACATGTTACTCTGGTAAATATAAATTCTCAAAATGTGTTTGTCAAGAAGATGTGAATGGGGGAGGAAAACAGTGAGGGAACTCTCATATATGCTTTCTCATACACTGAGGAATAGAAGCATGCATTATTAATATGGTTTATCACACAATCAGATATTTAGATTGGATTTTTTATTTTTATCTGTCTTTCAAGACCTTCCCAGAGCCCTGAAATTGTTTGATGGAGTTGTTTGATGGTGTTAAAGATATCTTTGCAGAATCTAAGTTGTTTTCAAGTAAAGTTACCTTTTACAGTTGATTGGGGGTAATTTTATCAATGTCAATGGTACTTCAGTTATTTTGGCATTTCACCCATCATTATTGATTCTATCTTTGCTTTCGTTTGGATCTCTTTCTATTTGGAGCTCTTTCTCTTCTATTCTGTCTCCAGGTACTAGTGCATCCACTGTCCAGACTTTTATTTTTTTCTTATTCAGCATTTATAAATGTTCTGTGGCAGATGTTTTTCTGTTTGAACTCCCAGAGCACTTAGTTTCATTTTCTGTTATTGTGTCTATTTTGAGAACCCACCAATTCTTGCTTGAAGGCAAATGGTATTTCTTGCAGATACGCCCCTCTAGACTCCTTTCAGTCTGCTTTCAGGCCTGGCTACAGCACGGAAACCGCTTTGGTCGCACTGACCGATGATCTCTGGAGAGCCAGGGATGGAGGTCATTCCTCCATCCTAGTGCTCCTTGACCTCTCAGCGGCCTTCGATACCATCGACCATGGTATCCTTCTGCGACGACTGCGAGAGGTGGGGGTGGGAGGCACCGTTTTTTGGTGGTTCTCCTCCTACCTCTCGGACAGGTCGCAGTCGGTGTTAGTTGGGGAGGAGAGGTTGACCCCTAGGCCCCTGAAATACGGGGTTCCTCAGGGTTCGGTCCTGTCCCCCCTGCTATTTAATATCTACATGAAGCCACTGGGTGAGATCATTCGACGGCACGGGATAAAACACCATCAATATGCGAACGATACACAGTTGTATCTGTCCGCCCCGTGCCAACTCAGTGAAGCGGTTGACATGATGTGCCAGTGCCTGGAGGCTGTTAGGGTCTGGATGGGGGTTAACAAGCTTGTACTCAATCCAGACAAGACCGAGTGGCTGTTGTGTTTTCCTCCCAAAAACTTGGTCAATATTCCATCACTCAGGCTGGGGGGTGAAAACCTACGCCCCTCAGACAGGGCTCGCAACTTGGGGGTCCTCCTGGATTCACAGCTGACTTTAGAACACCATTTGTTGGCTGTGACCAGGGGGGCATTTTCCCAGGTTCGCCTGGTGTACCAGTTGCGTCCCTACCTGGACTGGGAGGCACTCGCAACAGTCACTCACGCCCTCGTGACCTCAAGACTGGACTACTGCAATGCGCTCTACATGGGGCAGCCCTTGAAGAGTATTCGGAGACTTCAACTCGTCCAGAACGCAGCCGCGCGAGCGATCATGGGTGCACCTTGGTACACCCACGTTACACCTATCCTCCGCGAGCTGCACTGGTTACCGATCTGTCTCCGGATACGCTTCAAGGTGCTAGTCGTAACTTATAAAGCCCTTCATGGTATTGGACCTGGGTACTTGAGAGACCGCCTGCTGCCAATTACTGCTGGGGGTGATGAGTTCCCTCCGCTCTCGACATGTATGGTTGTGCGATTGTTGTCGACTTTTATTATTTGTATTTTGTCTTTTATGTTCCCCCTTTTTTTCCCCTTTGAATTGTTCGCCGCCCTGAGTCCTCCCGGAGAAGGGCGGCATACAAATAATAAAATACAAATACAAATACAAATACTCCAATGTACCATTGTTGCTACTTTGTCACCACTTAAAGTCCATTGGTACTGACAAAATCGACATAAGTCAATTGCAAAAACCAGCCTTATTTGATATGGCTTACATCCTGCAGCAATATCCTTAACCCCACCAATCAAAACAATCTGCCTATCTCAGATCCTTGGGAAAGACTCAATAAGTGGATAAAAATGCCAAATCCAGTCTGAACATCTGGCTGACTGTGCAACGAACTATAATAATAAGGTATCCTATTAGCTCTTTTGCATTGTGCAAGAAGACTCATTGTAAGGTTTTATTACCACAGCATCCATTGGACGGTAGCAAGTAGCAGGTATAGATCTGGGAAGAAAAGCAAAAAGAACTAATTCAGGGCATATTCATTTCATCCCGGACTCACGGGCTAAGATTGGCAGGCTTCAGAAAACAGGATAGCAGATACCAAACCCTTCTGTTAATTATGCTGCATTTTCAAACATTGCTTCCAAATAGTATTGAGTTTTAAAGCACAGAGGGCAGTGAATGTGTCCATAGGTCATGTTTCAGCACCTTTATTGACTCCCCCCCACCCCCTTCATTTCCAGTGAATACAGCACAACTAAATGTGTCATGGGAATGCAGCAACAGTCATTGTGTAAGGTGGATTTTGCTTCTCACCTGGGAAGTATTTTTTTTTCCTTTCCATGCAGGTCCAGTTGTATCATAATAAGTCACATGAGAGATCTTCTTTCATTCCATTCAAGTGCATGGAACATAAAGAAGGGGGATACAGTTTGAAAATTCTTAAACTAAGCCTAAAGCAAGGCAAGGGTGGGAGGGTAACACAAAATGGATTTCTACAGCATCAAAACAACTTGTGCAAATTTATATATATATATATATATATATATATATATATATATATATATATATATATATATATATATATATATATATATATATTCATAATTAGCAGTATCATGGGAAAAACACAGCTGATATCCTATAAAATTCTCTCTATAAAGAAAGAATCTTGCCTTCAGGAGAAAAATAATATACTGTGATTTGTGCACTGGACAATAATATCCATAGCCAGAAACACCTCTTACAGGAAGAATTTTCAAATCCTCCCAAACAACAAAGACAAGTTTTATTATGAAAAGACTCAGGGGCAAGGAATAAAGTGGATGTTTTTACTTGCAAATGTCCTCATGATAAACTTCTCCCTTCTGAATTTATGCTTCAGTGTTCATGAGTCATGTTGTTTGGTTATTTTATGTAATTAATGATTTTGTGGATTATGTTTACAAAACCAAAATGCCTTTTGGTCCATAGTCTCATAGTATCTAATTTATATGGATCAGTATAAGACTTGCATCAGTATAAGACTGTGCTGGGCTATGGTAATAAGAGGCAGATGGAACAAAAAAGTCATAAGCTTTTGAGCTGACTTTTTTTGTGAATACATGTAAGCATTAGGCTAAAAAAGTTGGTTATATGGGGAAGTTCCTTGTGAAACTAGTCAAAGAAAACTTTCTCTTATTTATGGAGTGTGTGTGTGTGTGTGTGTGTGTGTAGTGATGGTGATGGTGATGGTAAGCAGTGCAGAAACAAGACATAATCATCTGGATTTCAAGTCCATGTCTTCAATGATGTAAGGAAATTGTATAATAAGAGCCTTATCCACAACTGAAATTCATTCATGAAAGTATCTTCTAATTAAACAATCACTCTTGGTTCCTCTTCAAGGTAAAGAACTGTAATGATGACTACTTCTGAGTAAACATCATCGAGTTCCATTGTGTTTTTGCCAAAATATTATGATTGTTCTTGCCTTTTATTTCCTCATTGGTCATCCTTTGTGGTCAGCCATGTAACCACTGCTGTTTCCTACTACTGATTGAAAGAACTGAAATTTCCATGCTTGTTCAGCATTAGAAACAGATGAACAGAACATGAAGAGATGAGTCAGGTCTATGAGAACTGAAAACAAGATTAATATAGTTAAAGCAGATCTGTTTTGTGGCTTGCATGGTTGCAGTTTATATTAGTTATCAAAACAAAACAAAAATAAGTAAAATTCATAAACATATGAGTTTAGGCTATGATTCATGAGATCTAAACTCTGATTGCAGAATGCTGTAAACTTGTTAATCCATTTGAAATCAAGTTGGATACTTTTTATAAAGCTTTACAGGTCTGTGTACCAGTCGCTTTGTGTATGTGTATGTGTACGAAATTGTATGTGAGAAAGGCAAAGGAGAGAGAGGGGGGAGAGGGAGGGGGAGAGGGAGAGGGGGAGGGAGGGAGGGAGGGAGGGGGGGAGGGAGGGAGGGAGGGAGGGAGGGAGGGAGGGAGGGAGGGAGAGAGAGAGAGAGAGATGAGAGAGAGAGAGAGAGAGAGAGAGAGAGAGAGAGAGAGAGAGAAAGTGTTTTTGATAATTTACCCAAACACAGAAATATGTACTTATTTCCAAGTATTAGTTTCTGTTCAGGAAACATCAAGCAACAGTCTAGGCTTTATTAGGTAGTTTACATGACAGGAAGAATAACTGGGGAAAGCTGCAAATTAATGAAGGAGGTTTTCATAGAATTAAGAGGGATCACATGAGATTATGAAGAAACCCCTAGATTTTAACTCTGAAGGATCTGTACTTATTTTCAGGAAAGGAGTTCCTGAAAATGGGAACATCAATTGCCCTCAAGCTCTACAGAACCACAACGTTATTTATTTATTTCAAACACCATCAGTATCATGTGATTACAGAAATTCAGACCTGCCTTTCAACTAGCACAATTTTTTTTGTTTTTTTGTGTTGAATAGCTCTTGGTTTCAGCCCTTTGTGTTCTGCCATAAACAATGGCTTTCATTTCTATGATCCTAATCACAGTGTACATATTTCTTGCTGCCCCAAAATAATGGCTTTAAGAATATTTAATTCCAGGCTCGTTGTTTGTCAAGGATCCATAGCTTTGATAGAGATCAGTTCTGTGAGTGCTGACTCTCTCAAAACTGATACTATCTGTGATTTCATAAATAATGCTATGTCTGTGACTAGATTTCATTGTTGGCATTACAATCCATTTGCCTGGTTTATTGAAGAACAATGCAGCAACTTTCAAACAAGCCACAGACAGAGTATTGTCTATTAAGTCATATACTCAAAGAAACAAGCCAGTGGGCACATGGGCATAAGACAGATTTTGTTTTGGTTGTGTTGTGTAAATATATCACTGTCTTAGCAACACAGACAGAATGCACTTGGTTGCTATTTTGACTGAAATTATTATAACTAATTTTTAATAAAAACATTTACACATATGCATATGTATATATATTTACACACACACACGTAAGTATTAGACGTAAATTTAAAGAAATAAATTATAATTAAATTAATGTTAATAAAAACCTATATTCCATGTTTCAGTGTACTTGTTAATAACTTTATTTTCCTAAGCACTGGGAATTTTTCAAGACTAAGATTCCTATTTTTTAATATTTACATACATGTACACACATAAAGACATCGCCAGTAGATAGTAATTGTGCTGAAATTTGCAATTGTTTTGGTGAAATCTGGTGACTTCATGAATATGTCCCCATTGTTTTTTGGCAACAGTATGAAAGTGGTTTTCTTCTCTCTTCTTCCAGGATAGCTTTTCATTTCTGTATTTAGATCAGTGTTTCTCAACCATAATAACTTTTAAAGTATGTGGATTTCATCTCCCAGAATTCCATAGTCAGCATGTTGAATCTGCCTATATACACATTCATTCTCCAACCTGTTTTTGTTTTAATCTGTAAATCCCACAAAAAAACTTATATGCAAATATTTTTAAAAAACCATAATTTCCCAAAGGTAAATTGCTCACTATCAACATTTTCAAATTTCTTTTTAAACTAAGAACGACACAGCATTATTTGAATGATGAGGTAGGTGTTGTGTTAATATTAAGGATAATTATGAAAAATAACTGATCAGCTAACAGTTCATATTAGAATTCAGAAAAACTGCATTCCTCATGACACATATTTGCTAATCCATATGGTAAATCTGTTCTTCATTCTGATGTATTTGAACTGATGTATGGTGATACTTAAAGCTGAATTGTATTAAGAGGTTTTATTTTTCTTTAGTTTTGCTTGACTGCAGTCTATACAGTTGTCGACTAAAATAGTCAGATTTGGATGGTATATGTTAGTTTATCAGCTAACAGCTATTCTCTCTAAGCATGTTCAGGCCTTACATATAACAATGTTTTAATTACTGAAGGAAATAACATTTTCTATTTTTGGTTTATGCTTAGATGAAATAAATTTTAATTGTTTAGGTAGTGTTTGCCAACAAAACTAATAATATTGGGTCTGACACTTCTCTCATTTATATTTCATCAGTGCTGAAATTTACATGTACATTCCATGTCAGTCATCACTTTATAAAAAAAATCCCATGATTATATACCACTGAAAATTCCCATGATCATACGTAATTGATTAATTTACCACTAATAATGTTACAGAATTCATAATATGAATGATCACTGCAACAGAATTCTTGCAATAACTTAAAGAAATGTAACATTTACCTCAAAATGTTGCCCTTGATTTATACCTTGCAACATTTCTATTATAGTTAAGAAAAAAAATGGATTCCCTCGGCTCAGATCATTGAAAAGCAATCGCAGAGACTTTTGCAAGAATAATAAAAAAGCACTGAAGACTCGGCTTTCCCCTCAAGCCCTGGGATAGGATGAGGTGATGGTACTGTATGTTGGACTGTATGTATTAACTCGGTGTCAGGTTTTTGTTTTTAATGTTTGTGGTTTAAATAATTTTAGTATGGTTTATATGCTGTTTTATTACTGATATTTTTTTTAATTCTTCATTAGAAATTGCCTAGAGTTTGGTATCAGCTATATAAATATTTTAAATAAATAAATAAACACAATAACCAATCAATCAATCAATCAATCAATCAAGAAACCAGTAGGGATTTTAAAAAGGTCAGAAACAAAAGAGAATCATATGTTATGGGGAAGGTGAAAAGTTTGGTTTGCATATGTATAGTTAGATACAGAATAATAATCATTTTGCAGAATAAGATGAGTGGCATATACAGTACATTAAGTAGGTAGGTAGGTAGGTAGGTAGGTAGGTAAGTAGGTAAGTAAGTAAGTAAGTAAGTAAGTAAGTAAGTAAAGGGTTAGTGTAATTTTTAGATCCCAATCATTGCTCACCACAAAAAACAGGTTGTCAGTGCAATGAAGAATAAGAAAGAAAGAAAGGACAAAAGGAAAAAAGGATGAGAAGAGAAAAAACATTCAAAATTATACCAATTAATGAGGATTAATGCAGGAATTAGGTATGGCTAGACTAGAAAAAAGAAGGACTAGGACATGATAGTAGTGTTCCAGTATTTAAGGGGCTGCTACAAAGAAGACAAAGGAGCTGACTGTGGCTCAGATCATGAGCTTCTCGTCGCAAAATTTAGGCTTAAATTGAAGAAAGTAGGGAAAAGCACTAGGCCATTCAGATATGAGCTGAATCAAATCCCTGAGGAATATACAGTAGAGGTGACAAATAAATTTAAGGAATTAAATCTGATAGACAGAGTGCCTGAAGAACTATGGACAGAAGTTCGCAATATTGTACAAGAGGTAGCAACTAAAACCATCCCAAAGAAAAAGAAATGCAGGAAAGCAAAATGCCTGTCCGAGGAAGCTTTACAAATAGCTGAGGAAAGAAGGGAAGCAAAAGGCAAGGGAGAAAGAGAAAGATACATCCAATTGAATGCAGAATTCCAGAGAATACCTAGAAGAGATAAGAATGCCTTCTTAAATGAACAGTGCAAATAGAAGAAAACATTTCATGCAAAGATGGGCATGGTAAAGGACCAGAATGGTAGGGACCTAACAGAGGCAGAAGAGATTAAGAAGAGGTGGCAAAATTACATAGAAGAACTATACAAGAATGACCTTAACGTCCTTGATAATCACGATGGGGTGGTCGCTGATTTCGAGCCAGAAATTCTGGAATGTGAAGTCAAATGAGCCTTAGGAAGTCTGAGCAACAACAAAGCTAGTGGAAGGGACAGTATTCCAGCTGAGCTGTTCAAAACCTTAAAAGACAATGCAGAAAAAGTGCTATACCCAATTTGCCAGCAAATTTGGAAAACTCAACAGTGGCCACAGGATTGGAAAGGATCAGTTTACATTCCAGTTCCAAAGTATTAAAGACCAGGCGTGAGGTAAACTTCAACAGCTTTATTAACGTTAACGGTATAACAGAAGTTCAGTATTCGGACAGCGCTCACACGCCTGACAGCTCTTTATATACTAGAGCTGTCAGGCGGCTGACCAATAGTTGGCCAGCAATTCTCCCGCCAGCCGGAGGGTGCGTCGGGGCCAATCAGGATCTAAGCCCGGGCCTCGTCCACAGCTATCTTCATGGATAGCTCCCTGTGTGCCAGGATCTTTCTGTGCAGATTGATATCGAGGAGCCCGTGTATGAATTGTTCGAGGAGGGCGTCCTCTAAATCTGCGAACTCACAATTCATTGCAGCGGCCCGAAGTTCGGCAACGTACTGAGCTATGGATTGGCCCTGCTTCTGAAGGCAACGCCGGAAATATTGTCGGCGGGTATACTTAGGGGCGCTGGCTCGTAGTGTAGCTTGAGCCGCTCCATTAAAACGTCCAGAGGTAACAAGTGTACCGGGGCCGGTGCAGCTAAGGCCCGGGCGGTAGCAAACATCTCGGGCCCACAATAATGAAGGAAGGTATCCCGACACCTCCCCTCAAGGAGCTCAGAGAGGTCGTGGGCCATGAGGAAAACCTCGAATCGTTCCAAAAATGTGTCCCATGATTCGGCCTCTGGCCAGAAAGCGGCGAATACCGATGATGGAGCCAGGGCTGGGATGATGACTGGGTCCGAGTTGGTCATCCTCGTCGCCAGTATTAAAGACCAGGCGTGAGGTAAACTTCAACAGCTTTATTAACGTTAACGGTATAACAGAAGTTCAGTACTCGGACAGCGCTCGCGTGCCTGACAGCTCTTTATATACTAGAGCTGTCAGGTGGCTGACCAATAGTCGGCCAGCAATTCTCCCGCCAGCTGGAGGGTGCGTTGAGGCCAATCAGGATCTTGCGGCTCTGGCCCCGCCCTCTGGCTGGGACGGGAGGATGTAACACAAAGGGCAATGCCAAAGAATGCTCAAACTACCACACCATTGCACTCATTTCACATGCTAGCAAAGCTGTGCTTAAAATCCTACAAGCAAGGCTCCAGCAGTATGTGGACTGAGAACTACCAGAAATACAGGCAGAATTTCGAAGAGGCAGAGGAACTAAAGATCAAATTGCCAACATATGCTGGATTATGGAGAAAACTAGGGAGTTCCAGAAAAACATCTACTTCTGCTTCATTGACTATGCTAAAGTCTTTGATTGTGTGGATCACAACAAATTGTGGCATGTTCTTAAAGAGATGGGAGTACCAGTTCATCTTATTTGTCTCTTGAGAGACCTATATGCGGGTCAAGAAGCAACAGTGAGAACTGGACACGGAACCACTGATTGGTTCAAAATTGAGAAAGGAGTTTGGCAAGGTTGTATACTGTTGCCCTGCCTATTTAATTTATATGCAGGGCACATCATGAGAAAGGTGGGGCTAGATGAATCACAAATTGGAATTAAGATTGCTGGGAGAAATATCAACAATCTCAGATATGCAGATGATACCACTCTAGTGGCAGAAAGTGAAGAGAAACTAAAGAGTCTCTTGATGTGGGTGAAAGAGAAGAGTGCAAAAGTTGGCCTGAAACTCAACATTAAGAAAACTAAGATCATGGCACCTGGCATTCTCAATTCCTGGCAAATAGATGGGGAAGAAATGGAGGTAGTGAGAGATTTTATTTTCCTGGGCTCTAAGATCACAGCAGATGAGGATTACAGCCAAGAAATTAAAAGGCACTTGCTCCTGGGGAGGAAAGCTATGGCAAATCTAGACAGCATACTAAAAAGCAGAGACATCACCCTGCTAACAAAAATGCGTATAGTCAAGGCTATGATTTTACAAGTTTCAATGTATGGCTGTGGAAGTTGGACCATAAGGAAGGCTGAGGCTTTGAACTATGGTGCTGGAGAAGACTCCTGCGAGTCCCTTGGACTGCAAGGCGGTCAAACCTAGAGGAAATCAACCCTGACTGCTCTTTAGAAGGCCAGATCCTGAAGATGAAACTCAAATACTTTGGCCACCTAATGAAAAGGAAGGGCTCACTGGAGAAAAGCCTAAATGCTCGGAAAGATCGAGGGGAAAAAAAGAAGGGGACGACAGAGAATGAAGTGGCTGGATGGAGTCACTGAAGCAGTAGGTGTGAGCTTAAATGGACTCCGGGGGATGGTGGAGGACAGGAAGGCCTGGAGGAACATTATCCATGGGGCCACAATGGGTTGGACATGACTTCGCAACTAACACCACCACCACCACCACCACCACAAGGAAGAGAGGGTCAATTTATTTTCCAAAACACCAGAAAGGAAGATAAGAAACAATGGGTGGAAACTAATCAAGGAGGGGAAAAAAGAGTTTAGATGAGAATTTGAACAAAGCAATTGGCTCTGTCAGACCTTCCCCTTGCAAATTATTTATATACAACATATATTAGATTTATTATTTGTACAAGATAAACTATTTGGAGAGGAAAATCTGTGACTTCAGGACAACATTGAGTAATCCTTTTCCCTTCAATTTGGTGTAAACCCACTTAATCAGTCCTTTCCTCTATGAGGGTTGATATTACCAACTAGCCTCACAATAACTAGAAAACAATTTGTCCAGAAGAAATAACTGATGGAAATGACCGTCATTGTCTGATTACATGTACACTGATCCATAGTAATTGTAGATATAAAGTGTGGCTTCCTACAGCCTCAAGATAATTTTATAATAAGTATACAGTAGTCATTAAAGCTATGTAATTCTGAACTGTTTATCCCCATCCCACAACTGAAGTTTAAAACCCATGACATTGATAATCTGGAGCAATCACTACAAGACTGGACAATAAACAAAGGATTACTAAAATGGTGAGTGGAGTAAAAGAACCTTTTGATTTCAAACAATGGGTTGATTTGAATTTATTCTCTCAGAACAGAAGGGTTTATTTTAAATATAAATGGAAAAATGAAATGCTGCAAAATTTACTTGCTCTTCACTTTTGCTTTTCTTCCGTAGTGCTGATAAGATGCTGTAACAATAGATTGTCCCATGAACTGTGGCAGGTTTGGATAATTCTGCATATTTCTATTATGTTGTCCTTTCCACATGGTTACTGACTCCATAGCAGATAGATCTGGAACTGTTTAATTTTCAGAAAATTTGGGTGCAAAACAGTGGTGGGTTCCTACTGGTTCAGACCCTACCGAGCCAGTAGTGGTTTGGCAGCGTGGGTCACTGGAACTGGCAGTGACCCAGGCCTGCCACGCCCCTGAACCGGTTCTCCTGGCTGCGCCATAGGCACCGCTATCTTGTTTTTTGGTTCTGCGCATGCGCAGAACAATTTTAATCACACTGCACATGAGCGCACAGCGTGCACTTGAGCGAACCAGCAGTAGTGCCTGTTGGAACCCACCCCTGGTGCAAAATACTCAATTCAGACCCTTAATTGGAAGCCAATGAAGAAAACCTCAAGCATTAAAATTCACGGCTTCAGGGTATGCGTAGAATGGAGACATCATGGGTTTGTGTTGTATTTCCCCCCTCCTCTTCTTCCATTTCAAATCCTTAAACAATATTTACAAGTTCTCTGAGTTTACAGTATTCCCAGATTTGGTTGTGTTGAAAGCAGCCTTGCAAAGCTGTAAAGACAATTTATGACTCCTGTGACAAAATGCATGTACTCATCTCTGTGGCTTACTATAAAACACAAGACTGTTTAAAAGATAATAGTATTAGTCCAATGACAAAGGATGCATAAAGGCCTACCAGACTAAGGAAGAAAGACAGTGTGTGTGTGTGTGTGTGTGTGTGTGTATTTCTTTTCCTGCCTTGTTTTATAAATATTCTCATTAGGTCTGATGGGAGAACAATGGCTCCTGACTGAACTATTTGAGCTGAATATATGGGCTAACTAAATGATGCAATTAATTTGCTTATAGGAGAAGTTGCTCTGTCCAATTTCTACCCCATAAGCATATGTTCTAAATCTAATTAGGATTAACCATATCAGACAAATGTGGTTTCTCCAAATAAATATCATATACACATTTTTGACAGGCATTCCTCTATGAGACAAGTCAGCTTTAAGTAAACTCCCCCATCTGCAATGGCATAATTTAATAGCCTAAACTACAATTCAACATTTATGCATTGTTGATGCAAAGTAAGAAGACGCAAGGAACAGAAAAGTATTTTCCTAGGAATGTGTATGTTTGATAAGAAGACATAATATTCAAGCACAATATTTTTTAATGCAATTGACATATAATCATGAAACTAATGGGAGAGAGAATTGCATATGAGGCTGGATTTGAGACTGGGCTTTCAGAGCTCAGCACTGGATTCTATTTGATATATTGTGTCATTTTTTGGAAGATAATCTAAAATAGCAATAGAAGAGGAGAATGCCGCTGAATTCATTCTCTTATCACTGAGTAGGCATAACTGACTGGTCCACCCACTCTGCATCTGATATCAGAGGAAATAATGTTTAAATCAACATGAAAAGCACTGGATAGGTCTAAGGTAGAATAACTTTTCTCCCCCACCCCAAATGCAACATTTGTATTTGTAGAAGAAAAGAATTATGGACTGAATGAAATGGAAGAAAAAGAATAAACAATACAATGGGCATTCCAAGTCTATCACCTACAGCTGAGCTTTAGGATGTAGAGCAGTGTTTCTTAACCCTGACAACTCTAAGATATGTGGACTTCAACTTCCAGAATTCCCCAGTCAGATATATACTTTCAGACTTGTTGTCCGCTGCTGTCACCCCTTTGAGGTAGTCCAGACAAGAAACTCCAACCTTGAATACTAACACTACCTTCATTGTAAGACTGCAGTAACAGAACCTTGCAAGACTGAAAGTGCATATCTCCATCCTCATACTTATAGTCTAAGAAATGTTTTCCACTTCTCCATTGCTCTGCTCTTATCTGACTTTTGCCTAGTCTGTTGCTTTTCTACCTCCTCCTGTTTCTCAAAGATGTTCTTACAGACCATTACACATATGTATTAAATTCTCTGTGGTAGTGATAAATGACTTAGGCGATTCTGAACTTGTAACATTAACACAACAGAACAGAACTCCTTGGTTTGACAGCTATTTATATGGTAGCTGTCAAACCATTAACCAATTAGAATGCTTTTTTTAAAAAAGTTTATTTATATGCCGCCCTTTTCCCTGGGGGGACTCAGGGCGGCTTACAACTCAAAGGGGGGGGGGAAACAAACATTTAACATGTAAAATAATACATAATTAAAAGCACAACATTCATACCATTCGGGTGGGTTACAGTCTTTAGTCCCAGGCCTGACGGGATAGCCAGATTTTAAGGGCTGTGCGGAAAGTCTGGAGGGTGGTGAGGGTACGAATTTCCACAGGGAGATAATTCCATAGGGTCGGAGCTGCCACCGAGAAGGCTCTCCTCCGCGTAGTTGCCAGTCGGCATTGACCGGCAGATGGAACTCGGAGGAGGCCTAGTCTATGGGATCTAATCGGTCGCGTGGAGGTAATTGGCAGTAGGCGGTCTCTCAAGTACCCAGATCCACTACCATGAAGGGCTTTATGGGTGACAAGTAGCACCTTGAAGCGTATCCGGAGATCGACAGGTAGCCAGTGCAGCTCGCGGAGGATAGGTGTTATGTGGGTGAAGCGAGGTGCAACCACAATCGCTCGCGCGGCCGCATTCGGGACTAGCTGAAGTCACCGAATACTCTTCAAGGGCAGCCCCATGTAGAGCACATTGCAGTATTCCAGCCTAGAGGTCACAAGGGCACGAGTGAATGTTGTGAGAGCCTCCCGGTTCAGGTAGGGGCGCAACTGGAGCACCAGGCGAACCTGGGCAAATGCCCCCCTGGTCACAGCTGACAAATGGTGTTCAAAAGTCAGCTGTGGGTCCAGGAGGACTCCCAAGTTGCGGACCCTGTCTGAGGGGTGTAATGTTTGATCCCCCAGCCTGAGAGATGGTACACTTGCCGAATTAGTGGGAGGGAAACACAACAGCCACTCGGTCTTATCTGGGTTGAGCACAAGCTTGTTAGCCCTCATCCAGTCCCTAACAGCTTCAAGGCCCTGGTTCATCACGTCCACCGCTTCATTGAGTTGGCACGGGGCGGACAGATACAATTGAGTATCGTCCGCATACTGGTGGTATTTTATCCCATGCCGCCGAATGATCTCGCCCAGCGGTTTCATGTAGATGTTGAAAAGTAGGGGGGACAAGACCGAACCCTGCGGCACCCCATATGTTAGGGGCCTAGGGGTCGATCTCTGCCCTCCAACTAACACCGATTGCGACCTGTCCGAGAGGTAAGAGGAGAACCACCGCAAAACAGTGCCTCCCACCCCCACCTCCCGCAGACGTCACAGAAGGATACCATGGTCGATGGTATCAAAAGCCGCTGAGAGGTCAAGGAGAACCAGGATGGAGGCGTGGCCTCCGTCCCTGGCTCTCCAGAGGTCATCGGTCAATGCGACCAAAGCAGTTTCTGTGCTGTAGCCAGGCCTGAAGCCGGACTGGAATGGGTCAAGATAGCTAGCTTCCTCCAAGGACCGCTGGAGCTGAAAGGCCACCACCTTCTCAACAACCTTCCCCATGAAGGGGAGGTTGGAAACTGGACGATAATTGTTAAGAACGGCTGGATCCAAAGATGGTTTCTTCAGGAGGGGTCTCACCACCGCCGCTTTAAGTGCGGGGGGAAAGACCCCTTCCCGAAGGGAGGCGGTAACAACTGCCTGGATCCAGCCCCATGTCACCTCCCTGCTGTTAGCAACCAGCCAGGAGGGGCACGGGTCCAGTACACATGTGGAGGCACTCACAGCTGTCATGGCCTTGTCCACATCCTCAGGGGCAACATCCTGAAACTCAACCCAGCGATGGTCTACCAGATTATCCCCTTGTGCCTCGGCTGGATCTGCGAAATCGGAGTCCAAGTCCGACCGAAACCGAGCAACTTTGTCCGCTAAGAACTGGACGTAATCCTCAGCCCTACCCTGCAGGGGATCCCCCGTATCCCTCCTATTTAGGAGGGAGCGGGTTATCCTAAACAGGGCGGCTGGGCGCGACTCAGCGGAGGCAATCAAGGTGGCAATATAAGCTCTTTTCGCCGTCCTAATTGCCCTGATGTATTCCTTGATGCACGATATTAGAAGTGCTCAGTTCGATTCGGATCTATTGGATCTCCATAAGTGCTCTAGGCGTCTCTTCCGGCGCTTCCTCTCCCTGAGTTCCTCGGTGAACCAAGGTGGCCTCCGGGATCCACTACCTCGGAGCGGCTGTAGTGGCGCAATCCGGTCAAGAGACTCCGTCACTGCTGAGTTCCAGGCAGCAACCATTGTCTCCACCGGACTGTGGGCGAGGGTATCAGGAATAACCCCAAGCTCCGTCTGGAACCTCAAGGGGTCCATAAGTCGCCTGGGGCAGAACCACCTGGTCGGTTCCTCCTCCCTACAGTGCGTGTTTGGTCTCCGAAAGTCAAGCCTCAGTAGGCAGTGGTCTGACCACGACAGGGGTATGATCTCATTACCCCTCAGACCAAGATCACAAGTCCACTGCTCTGAGAGAAATACGAGGTCGAGCATGTGACCCGCTGAGTGGGTTGGGCCCCGAATTACTTGGGTCAAGCCCATGGCTGTCATGGAAGCCATGAACTCCTGCGCCCCATCAGAGTGTTCACCGAGCGAAGGCAAATTGAAATCCCCCAGAACCATAAGCCTGGGGAACTCAATTGCCAGCTCGGCTACCGACTCGAGGAGCGAGGGGAGGGCTTCTGCAATGCTGTTGGGAGGCAGGTACGTTAACAGCAAATCCACTTGACCCTTGAGGTCCAACTTCACCAGCAGGGACTCACACCCGATAAGCTCCGGAGCAGGGATCCTACGAGGTATTAAAGACTCTCGGATAACAATAGCCACACCCCCACCCCTTCTCTGAGCTCTCGGCTGATGGAGCACCTGAAATCCTTCTGGGCACATCTCTACGAGGGGAACTCCTCCCTCTGGGCCCAGCCAGGTTTCAGTAATACATGCCAGGTCTGCCCTCTCGTCTAAAATTAAGTCCCGGACGAGGGGAGCCTTGTGAACTACAGACCTGGCATTTAGCGACAGCAGCCTGAGACCAGGGTCCTGATTACTCACGCCATCTGGCCTTGGAGTGGGACTCATAGGGCCAGAAGGAGGGATCTCTATAATGCTAGGGGCTGGAACCAGTCAATGCTCAGCAAGGTAGCAAGCGGTTTGGCAACCATGACTAAAGGCATATGACTCTTGAATGTGTTGTGTTCAACCAGGACTGAAGCCATTCTGACAACCGGAATCAGGTTACCCTGATAGTCCCTCAGATGATAGGTGCATCTAGATAGGGAGGCTTTCTTAAAAGAGGGTGCAAGCTTCTGAAGGGATGGCCAAGAAATGATAGATTTGGTAGACCCTGAGTCGATCTCCATCTGGTATGGAGAGCCCTAGATGTTAATGGTGAGGAAAAATTTGGACATCTTTGCTGCTATCTCGGCTGAGGTTTGGACATCCCAAGTGCCTCGGAAGCTGCCACTGTCCAGCAATGAGCTCTGGGAACGCGAGCCAGGCAGGGACCTTGTAGACTTTTTTGTAGAGAATTGTTCAGATTGATGATCAATTTCAGGAAATATCGCCCAGCAGACGCTCGCCAAATGCCCCTTCTGACCGTAACAATGACAGATTGCAGTTTTAAAACGGCAATTTGAGAGCAAATGTTTGCCGCCACAACCTAGGCAACCCTCATGAGGGAAATTGGTGGTCCTGGAGTTGCTTTAGATTTCGATTGAAGGCGGGCAATTTCCTCACAGTCGTCAGATGAAGTGTCCTCAGACTCAGCTTGTTGATGAATTAAAGCAGAGAATTGTTAGCTAGTGCCATTCAAGCTGTTCTGAATTTGCGTTGTAGATTTTTCGGCCATTTCAGCAGCCCTGGCTTCATCCACAGCAGCTTGTAGTTTTAGTTCAGGTTTGGCTAAAAGCCTGCGCTGCAGTCTGACGTCCCTAATGCCACAGAGTAACTGCTCTAAGAGAGCTTCGTCCAATTCACGAAAATCACAATGTATTGCCTCAAGCCGGAGGAAAACCATATATTGGCATATGGATTCCTCGTCCTTCTGCAAACACTGTCTAAATGCATGTCTACATGCTATCTTTGAGGGCGCTGGCGAATAATGATTTTTTAATTTGTTTAGTAGTATGTCCCAAGGTACCGAAGTAATAGGCGTAGGGCCGTAAATGCCCGGGTCATATTAAACATTTCGGGGCCACAAGCGCTTAAAAAGAAGCCCTTCTTCTGATCATTAGTTACTTCAGTGAGATAATAATAATAAGAAAGCATTCAAAATGTTCTAAGAACGTCTCCCAAGATTCTTTCTCTGCACTGAAGGGAACGAAATTTGGAATGGTAGACATTGTTGCGATCGGAAAGGTTTTAAAGAAACTGTGGCTCAGTGTGGGTTCGTCTCTGCTTCTCGTCACCAGTATTAAATTCTCTGTAGTAGTGATAAACGACTGAAGCGATTCTGCATTCAACTGTCTTTATTAACTTGTAACATTAACACAACAGAACAGAACCCCTTAGTTTGACAGCAATTTATATGGTAACTGTCAAACCATTAACCAATTAGAACGCTGCCATTCTCCTACCGGAACGCCTCCGCGTGTGAGCCAATAAAAACCCTCATCCAGTTTGAGTGACACTGGCTGGTTGTAACTCGAGTACACAACCATATGTATAATAGATGGTAGAGATACCTAAAAGTTTATAAAGACAGATAGGTTTTGAAATAAAAAGGGAAATATTTAGAAATGTTATTCCCTAAGTCAGGGATGTCAAACTGGATTTCTTTTAGATCCAGATCAGCCCTGTGGTTCTCCTCTCATATGGGGAGGGGGAGGTATGGGACTGATGCCTTCTGCAGCACCCTGCCAGCCAAAATGGGGCATGGGGAGGGCACGCATGACTTCCCCCCACATAGTTTTCACCCTCCATGGCCTCTTGCATCACTCTGCTGGTCTGAAAATGGCCCCAAACCAACCCCAAAATGGGCCACATTGTCTGTTTTGGGCTAGAAGAGGCACCATGGGCTGGTTCTTTGATATATCCAGGCTGGCCCGGCGGGCCGGATTTAAGCACCTGATGGCTCCATCTCCCAGCCCTTGAGTTTGACACCCCTGCTCTAAGTAGAATAATTATAAAAGTGTCATTTTCCTTTTAGAAAAATATTGAAAAGAAATATAAAAATTGCCAATCATCTGATATTGTCCTGCTCTGTTGGTTTCCTTGCTAGATAGCAATCAGATATATTTTGATTTCTTTTGGATTTAGCTTCATGGATATCTGTTTAGTTGTTATTTAAAACATTTATGGATAGCTATTTGTGGAAGTTAAAACAACTAGCATTGGATGTTGTAATGTAATTTTCATGGAGACTATTTTTATTTCATTCATATTGTGCCATAAAAAACCCTCTGCTTATTACTGACAAAAGAAATAATTCTTGTTGGAGGTACATGAATTTGAATAGTGAAAAGAAATGACATGAAAATTGAGACTTCTGGAAGTGGCAGTTGCTACTTCAGTGCCAGAGATCTATGAGCAGCTTGCTTTTGTTTGCTTCAAAGTGTTCAATTGTTATTCATTGCTGTTTTACATAGCCATTACTAAAATCAAACTAATATAATGCCATGGAGTTGATTATTGGATTCTAGCAATGTTAAAACTACATTGAGACATTTGCTTCACTCTATTCTATTCTGTTCTGTTCTGTTTTGCTCTGTTCTATTTCTATAGCTGGCCAACTCATCCAAGTGTCTCTGGGTAGTTTATAATTTTTAAAATTATAAAATAATTTAAAAACATTTAAAAAATAAAAACACCCACAACAAAAATAAGTCAAATAGCAGTCAACTAATGGTAAACCCAAGTAATAGGACCCTTAACATATACTGAGCTTTGAGCCTGGTTACACAGCCAAGATTTTAAAGCTTTGTGATAAACCAACAGGGTTGGGGCTATTCTCTAATATCCAAGGGGAGAATATTCCATAAGGCTAAGGTTACAGCAGAAAAAGCCCTCAACACTCTTTAGCTGACATGCCCAATCTGTTGGAATCTATTGGACGCTTCTGAAAGCTTGATAAAACCACTTCAAGGGGCATCTGATGATGTCTCCATAATAGCAATCTACTTTGTCTTTCACACTATTCTCAGTTGAACAGATTTATGATGCTGAACCTTCAGAGAATGCTCATGCCAAGGCAGATTTGGAGTGTTTAATTTGCAGTAAAATCATGTGGGTTGTTTGTATGTATGTATGTATGTATGTATGTATGTATGTATGTATGTATGTTACATACATACAAATACATACAAATTACATACATACATACAAATTACATATATACAAATTACACACACACACACACACACACACAAACACAATTTGTATTTGTAATTTACTGTATTGTTCCATGTCAAGGAAGGGTAGGTATTATAATGGTCTACCTTACAGTTACTAGTGTTATGAACCACTTGAAAGCTGGTTATATGTCCACTTTTTAAAAAAAATAAAAGCAGCAGAATTTATCTCTTTCATAAAGTTATTCCAGGCTATCTTTTCAGCACCCCAAGAGAATATTACATGCCCTTAGTTCCCATTCTTTGTTTCTAGAGGAATATGATTTAAATTAATCTGTTCTATTCACATTTATCCTCTCCTTCTCCTTCTGTTTTCCACTAATGTATCACTTTTCCTTCTTCTTTTTATTTCCTTAACTTGTAAGCATTTTCTGTATGTTTCCGGAGAACTGTGATGATTTCAAAGTAATCAATATTATGCAACACAAAGAAAAAGAGTAAGTAGTACAGAAAAAAAAATTAAGGCAAGAAATAATGGAAAAGAAAAGGAAACCAAATTAAATCTAGTTTATGCAGAAAACATTTGCTATACTATTTTATAACTTTTTAAGCTTGCAGATCAATGATTCTTCATCTGCATATACTACATCTGCATATATATTTACATCTATATATTCTAATATATATATTTCAAAGGTTTTACATCTTAGCTCTCTAAACTTATTTCATTTCTCTTTTTGAGGGTTTTATCAACTTCATCCAACCACAACTTAGTCTTTTCCTTTATCTCAACATCTTCACTATGTTTTATATATTTCTTCTGTAATTCATTTTTCAGTCACTTCTTATTTGGCCAGTCAATATGACCAAATCAATTTAACATGCTAGTTTGTCATCCTTATATTTAATCCATATTCAATCAGCACTCATTTATTTTCGAATCAATCTCATCTTGAGTTACCACACCAAGTATTTTTATCCTGTTCCCATTCCATCCAAATTTATCCTGTTTCTCCTGAAATACTCAGCTCTTGTTTTCATACAACAAATTAAGTATAAGCACGCAGTTATATACATTTTAACAATGCAAACATATTCTTTCTAATATACCACATACCATCAGTGTCTTTTTGTTACCATTTGGACATCTTAAAATCTCTCCATCCATTTTTTTCAGTTTTACAGGTTGACAGAGCCTTCCATCCTTCTGAGGACCCAATTTGTTGGGGGCAATATGCTGACTCTGTAAACTGCTTAGAGAGGGATGTAAAGCACTAGGAAGTGGAAAATATGTCTAAGTGCTCTTGCTATTAATAAATGCTCTATCAAGATGCACGAATTCATCTACTTGCTCTAATTCTTATTTATTTACATAAAGCTAGTGATCATTCACCTCATTTTCCATGTCTAATAAAACTCAAGATCCCGGAGTTCTAGGGAACTATCACATGACTGGAAAAGGGCTGATGTAGTTCTCATCTTCAAAAAAGGGAAAAAATGGATCCAGAAAACTAAAGACCTATCAGCCTGACCTCACTACCCAGAAAGATTCTGGAAAAGACAATCAAGCAACAAACCTGCAAACATCTAAACCATAAGCAGAAGTCCACATAGGTTGGTCAAAAACAGATCATGGCAGACAAATCTTATTGCATTCTTTGACAAAATGGACAAAATGAGTGGACCAGTGAAATACTGTGTCTATTTGGACTTCAGTAAGGCATTGGATAAAGTTTACCATAACCTACTACTTGATAAGATAGAAAAATGTGGGTTAGACAACATCATCATCAGATGGATTCATAACTGGCTGACCAACTGCACTCAACATGTAGTCCTTAATGGAACTGCCTCTACATGGAGGGAAGTATGCAGTGCAGTACCCCAAAGTTCTGTCTTAGTTCCAGTACTCTTCAATATCTTCATCAATTATTTGGATGAGAGGATAGAAGGAAAACTCATCAAATGGATCCTGACAGACTTGAACACTGGGCTCTATCTGCATTTGACTGCATTTGCTTCTACCAACATATTTGTTTGTGGGAGTACATTTTGGTTTCATAAAGATTTTACACAGGTGAGAACATAGTTCACTTTCTGGTAAAACGTGCTCCCTATGAGAGCCATTTTGTGAGTGTGAGATGTCCTAAGAATATAAGAATTAGATTAAACCATGCATAATACCACCTGAGTCAGCGCTCTTTCACTTGATAACCCACCAATGTAATTATCTCCTTACATTGTAACGGGTATTTGGGGGCACATTGCCCATCAGCTGCAAGTTACTTTGAGACTTCAAGACCACTAAACTTGAAACACCTTTCCAGAATAAATTTATCTAATCTATTTCAATGTTATCGAGGACAATGGTCATTAGTTGCTTCATGGTAAAAATTCTATAGTTTATGTAAAAGAAGTACTCCCCTTTGTCTATTCTGAATCTGTGTCAAATCTGCTTCAGTGCGTGACTCCTAATTATATAAAATGAAGACAAATTTCTCCCATGGTTTTATGTACCTTAATTATATTCTTCCTCAGTCATTTTTGTTCTAAGACCTAAACATTCTACCTTTTTCATGTAAATCAGGTATTTGGGTTCCCTGTCTTTTGCAGTTTTTTGCCCTCTTTTGCAGTTTTTCTATTGTTTATATATTATTTCAAAAAGGGAGTGACCAGAATTGTACACAGTATTCCAAATGTGGATATACCATAGATTTTAAAAAGAACAATACATTCATGAATTGCAAGGTTTCTGCTTGGAACTGTGGGCTGGATTTATGCTGATTTTTTGGTAATTAGTTTGCCACTGCCTTCTTTCTAAGGTTGAGAAAGACTGACCTAAAGTCTTCTAACTGGCTTCGTATCTAAATTATGACTAGAACCCATAGTCTCCTACTTTTTAGTCCAATACCTTTAACCAGTACATCGAATAGGCCCTCATTTTTAGAATTAGATTCTAAACTTAATGTAGAGTATCTTGACTATCTATTTGGGAACAATGATCTGACCAGCCATGAAACATTTGAGCTCAGGAAATGAAGCTTTTCCAACCATTCAGTGTCTCACAAATGGGTTATATGTTCTAGGCAATTTAGATTTTATGTCGTAGACAGCATAGAACTGTCATGTATAATGGAAATCAAAAGATGGGCCATGGGTTGGTTAAGTTCCATAAGCAATCTGTCTGTTGGAGATACATAGAAAATGTCCTAATCATCCAATCTGGAAATGGAGATATTATATCAATATTTCATCCAGAGGCTTAAAGATCAGTTGTTATCCTGATTGATCTGAAGGATTTACTTGATGCTAACTTGCATGTATGAATTCTTGCATGCAGAATTTGCCAGTTGACCTTTATTCCTAAGGTGGGAAAGGAGAAGGAATTCAGTTCAAAGAAAGTCCATATTCAGACAGGCAGGGTACTCAAAGATGCCACCAGTAGTTTGGGTTGAAAAGTAATTAGTGTATCTTGGATCTAATGTATTTTCAAGATTATGAAGCATCTAGCTAATGTATGCAATCTTTTAATGGCCAAGAGTACTGATTGTTTCTCTTCACATTATCAAATCATATCCTACATGATTAAAGTTACTGCCTGCATTTTTATCCACTTATGGAAATATTTCATCTAGAGGCTTAAAGATCAGTTGTTATTCTGATTGATCTGAAGGAGTTACTTGATGCTAACTTGCATATATGAATTCTTGCATGCAGAATTTGCTGGTTGACATTTATTCCTAAGGTGGGAAGGGAGAAGAATTTGGGGGAATAAGATTGAAAAATATGAAAATTGCTGCTAGATGGAGAAGGTAATATTGGGAAAGAGACATCAAAATGTTACTTTAAATGGCGCAACATGAAGAAGAAAAGGAATTTACATTGCAAAGAATTATGCTAGAAATTCAAAAAGTCCTAATAAGCATATAAAGAATTGAAAAGTTTCTTGAGATTATAGAACAAAGTACAGAAAGAATGGAGGGAAGAGTTGAGAATATTAATGAAACCATGATGAAATTTGAAGATAGTTAAAAAATTCCAGAAAAATATGAACAAAGTGATAAGAAAATTGTTGATATTGATAGCAAACCAAGAGTGGAGGGAGATGATACATGTGGAATATTGAAAGGAGGGGTTGATGAACTGGATCTCTATCTCAGACTTCAAAACAAAAGAAAAAAAAGGGAAAAATCTGGCAGAAACAATGAGAATAATTTTGGCAGAAGCATCAGTGATAACCAAAGGCAAGCTGATGGAAGAACAGATGGAGGGTTTTGAGTCATTAAAAGATATGCAATGAACAACAAGTTGCCAAGAGAAGTCCACATGAGATTTATCAAGAAAATAAATAGAATACAGGCTTTACAAATGGCAAGAAATCTTAGAGAGCACTACTACTGGAAGGATACAGGATGATGAAATGAAATGTTACAATAAAAATTAAGTTAAACTTAGTTAAATTTTGAGTATTATATATAAGACAAAGTAATAATAGTTATAGTCCAATAAATGATTAACAATGATAATGCACTTATATACACTAGATTGATAATATGAAATTTTAGATAAACTGTAAGTGAGAATATAAAGATGAAATACCATTGGATGATTTCAGGATGATGTAATGAAATGTTATAATATAAATTTATTCTAAATTTAGCATGCTTCACATAAAAAGGATATAATAATAGTTATATTCAATGAATGTTTAATAATTATAATAATTGTATACATATATATTAGATTGCTGATATGAATAATGGAATGTGCTGAAATGAGTAAGTTGACATATGAAATTAGATAACAAGAAGATAAACAATTTTATAGGACATGGGATTTATTTTATCAGTGGTTAGATTTAAAGCAAAACAAAACATGGAATTGAAAATTATTAGAGAATGTTACCAATACCAAAATGATAGAATGAATTATAACATAAATGAACCCATATTTAGAATACCTTGTTTAAAATGAAGAAATAATAGTGAAAGTCAAATAAATGAAGCACTATAATAATAATGCATATAAATATATCTGATTGATAATATGTGACTTTATATAAAGTTTGTAACCAATCGACACACTGTACGTAATGGAAGATGTTTTTATGTTATATGTCTTGTTTGTCTATGTTTGTTTAAAAATAAAAACTTTTAAAAAATATTACTTTAGAAAACAATTTCATATTCTTTCCTATCTTGGTAGACAGAATAAATTCTAAAATATCAACATGATTACTGTTACAGACTGTCTCTGTAACTTTATTGATGAATGTTTTTTTTTTCTCTGTAGGACTTATGCACAGAGAAAAAGTTACATTGTTTCTAAATTAAACCAGTTTAAAGGCATTTTAGAACAATGATAGTATTAAAGTCAGATTTACTCCAATCATTGTTTTTAATGCAATACCATTCAATTCAATTGTTCTTTCTGATGTATTTGCTGAAAACTAGTTCAGTGCTGTATAGAAGGCTCTGGCTCTGGTATCTATGCTATGACAATGTGGATGTGTGAAGACTTGAAAAAACTCCCCAGCATGCTTCCTGATTCTCTGCCAAAATTAGCTTATCCATCAGGATTGGTTGAACAAAGAAAGTGACCTTTTGCAGATGCTGGTGTAGAAGCTACGTAGGAAGTTGTGTATGCTGACACAGTTGAGATGGCAGAGATGCCTGGAGTGTATACTATATGAGCTGAAAATACACTATATGAGAAACCCCCTGCCTATAGATTTCCCAGACAAGACAGTTGCCCAGTTAACTACAGGATGAGTCTGTTCAGGCTGTGACAGCTGCAGGAAACTGTGATGTAGCCTTTGCCCACTGTTGACTCAAATGTCAAGTTTTTCCTTCAAGGTGCCATGTACATAGGGAAAATGGATCTTCCCTTCCATAGCCCTAAATTATCTCTGCTGAAATTGGTGCAAGCAATAATACAGTTTTAGATTCAACGGATAGTCTGAGCATTATTCACTTCAGTTTACCACTTTATTGTCATACTTCTCCAGACAATGTCAGATTCACAACTCTGTCGGATTGTTTGTACCACTGTGTCTCTCTTTCAGTTCACCCTTTTGCAGAAATTGCATCCTTTTGAAATAATTCAGTGGATGGGTTTGTCTGTGTGGTTTGTCAGGTGTAGGGAGACATAGATTCAGAGTTTCCATCTTCCAGGCTTTTTCCTGTCAACCTTTTGCTTGTCCCGGGAAGGCTTGTCTTTTGAGATTCTGGTGGTCGTTTGGCTCAGGCAGATTGTGCCACAGAATGTTTCCTACTCCCTGTAGTTAGAATAGAATAGAATGGAGTTGGAAGGGACCTTGGAGGTCTTCTAGTTTACCCCCTGCTTAGGCAGGAAATCCTATATCACTTCAGACAAATGATTATCCAACATCATACATTGATTCCATATTTGATGTGTCAGCTATGCCAGTGTCTTGAAATCCAAAATGAGAAAAACAGTATTATTGCCAAAAAATGTTATAGCTTAGCATCAGTGGTTAATTGCAATTCCAGTCAAATCCAAGCTAGAGCCAATCCAACTAAAAGTTAGGCATCTATACGATATGGCCTTCAAGTCCCCAAAAGCTAAACAGAGTCCCAGCAATCAAAAACAACATACTCTGAAATAAAATAGCATACTCTTTGTAATTTGGCATAGATATATTCTAAATGAGTCAGAGTTTGAGACAAATATTGAGGTTACTATTTGGGCATATAGAATTACAAGATTTAGTAGATTTTGGACTATTTGAAAAAGAGCTGATTATATCGGGTGTGATCATGAATGATGAAATGAACTGTTTCAGGTTATGCTAAAAGCTAGAGAAAGCAAAGTATTCCTAGAACGTTCTAGTGTTTTTTAGCTGGAATTCCATAATTCAAGTTTATATTATTTGCATCATAATCAGCATAAGAATGCTATAAGAAATCCACATTACCACCCAGCTGGAGGCTTAGAATGAAGGTCTTAGTAGATCTTGTTTGATATGTCTCAACATGATGCTACATCTTTTGGAAATTTTATCGATAACATGGTAAAAATATCTTGGTGATCTATGTCATTCCACTTCTGCAAACAACCAAGACAGAGCTGATTTCCTTTAGCTGATCTCTCTCTCTCTCTCTCTCTCTCTCTCTCTCTCTCTCTCTCTCACTCTCTCACTCTCTCTCTCTCTCTCTCTCTCTCACACACACACACACACACACACTAAATAGTGGTTACAATAAAACATTTTGCCTTCTTCACTGAGAGAAGACAGCTATAATTATGGGAATTTATTATAGAGCTATGAAAGGAGAGAAGATATACGGTAGATGAGATCCTTCTGCATCAGATGAATACTTTAGAAGATGCATGCAGTAATAATAGTGGTAGATTTCAACTATTGTATTCTGACATCTGCTGAAAACGTAACTCTATCAAGATTCAGAAGTCTAAAAAAATATTGTTCTCACTCGAAGGCACTATGTCAAAAGGCAGAAATAAGTATAACAAGTCTGCTATTCTAGACCTAATTCTTACCCAATGCCAGTTCAAGGATATATGGTATCTGTGGGCCACATTGATTTATGACATCGTACATCAATATGAACATTTGCATTTTTACAATGATTTAGAAGGAGGGATGACATTGGCACTCCCTAGCTTTGGTACTCTAGGCCAGACTATTCAGCCTTAGCTTAAAGCTAGCTCTGTTCTCATTTGGCTAAGAAAGTGAACATGATAGCAATCTTGGAGAGCCAAGGTGGCGCAGTGGTTAAATGCAGCACTGCAGGCTACTGCTAGATCAGCAGTTCAGCGGTTCAAATCTCACCGGCTCAGGGTTGACTCAGCCTTCCATCCTTCCGAGGTGGGTAAAATGAGGACCCAGATTGTTGGGGGCAATATGCTGACTCTCTGTAAACCGCTTAGAGAGGGCTGAAAGCCCTATGAAGCGGTATATAAGTCTACTGCTATTGGGAGGAAATGATTATGTCTTTGAATTTCTGATATTCTGAGGAAGAAAAACTGAGAAGAATCAGACTTGTATATTGGAGATGTATTTTTGAGCTAGTTTTAATGAACTCTATGGGAAGGTACATCAAATTCTTGGGTTGATATCTTGAAGGAGAAAAATAATCAGGAGAGATGGGAGCCAGTGTAGCTACATGCAGAGCTCTCTAAAGTGCTAAAGAGAGAAAGAAAAAAAATACATATATTGGAAATTGAATGAGGGGCGAACCAATGAAAAATGCTAGCTAGTATCCAGAACTTGTAGCAATTCTGTCAAAAAAAACCCCTAAGGCTCAGAATGAGTTGAGGCTTGTGACATTAAAAAATAACAAAATAGTCCTTTGGGTATGTCTATTATATCTTCAGGAATGAGACAGAGGCTCGTGTCTGGTAACTCTGTAACCAATTTATTTTAACACAACTTGTAACAGTAACAGAAAACAACCAGGCAGGGTGCTGGTTTAACAATGTAGCAACAGAAGGATGATCTGTGTAGAGAGAGGCAGAGAAGCAGCTCCAGCTGGACTGGAGTGTTCGTTTGCTCTGGTGCTGAACAACTGACAGTTTGAACGAGTCTGCCTTTTATAGTTCCGCAGACTCGCCCGGCAACTGACAGGTGCGTCTGATTGGCTAAGACGCGCCTGGCTGCTGCCGAGCTGTCATTCGTAACAGCGAGGACTAACTTTTACTATACAACACTTCTTCCCCCCCAGCTGTGCGCATGCGTGATGTTTGCGCACGCGTAGTCTTGTAAGTATACAGGAGAACGGCGGACACGCCCCGAACGCCGCAATTGCATTGCAGGCGGATCATCGCAGTGATGTCCCTGCCTGAGCTCCTCCCCTCGGGGAGTGAAGCTCCAGGTGACGTCTGAAGGCAGAGGAACCCTGAATGGATGACTCCCACTGAATGGTAAGCTGGGCGAAGGGGGCGCGGCCGAGGATGTTGACGGCTTGTGACTAGGCCGGTAGGCGGCCTCTGGAAGGGAAAGGCTAGGTCTATGTTGGCCTAAACGTAATGGGTTGGGGTTTTCGACTCCGGATTGAGAAGCACTGCTGGGCTGCGATACTGAGCTAGGCTGGCCTGGATTGGAGGAGGCTGGAGAGTTGTGGTTATTTAACTGCGGTTGCGGATTCAGGTCTGGCTGAGAAACGGTTAAGCCAGGACCTCGCATGTCGGCTTGAGAATCATTTTCTGATGACCGTCGTTGTCTCAATTGATCCAGGTGTCTTCTCCAGGTTGATCCATCTGAAACTCGAATCCTGTAGGAAACGGGCCCTGTTATTTCGGTTATAATTGCGGGCACCCATCTCGTCTCTCCTCCATAGTTTCTAGCCCAAACCAGGTCCCCAGGCTTAAAAGTGCGGGAGGGGGTTGGAGGCCCCAGGTTGCCAGACTGAACTCCTGAATAGACGGGATGCAATCTATCCAGGGTGGTCCGCAGGCGCCTGCCCATCAACATCTCCGCGGGGCTTTTCTGTGTCAGGGGGCAAGGTGTGGAGTGCTGTGCCAATAAGTAAGCATCCACCCTTGCCTGCCAGTCTCCACGGTTTAGACGGCCCAAAGCCTCCTTGGCAGATCTAACCGCCCTTTCCGCTCGGCCATTGCTGGCCGGGTGGTAAGGGGCAACCAGCGCGTGGCGGACCCCTTGCTCGGCCAGGTATGTCTGGAACGTTGTAGACGTTAATTGCGGGCCGTTGTCAGACACTACTGTGTCTGGCAACCCGTGGGTTGCGAACAATCGTCGCAAGGCTCGCACAGTACTGTCAGATGTGGTGGAGTGCATGAGCAATACTTCCACCCATCGAGAGTACGCGTCCACAACTATAAGGAAAGTCTGGCCGTGAAAGGGGCCAGCGAAATCTATATGTATTCTAGACCAGGGACCCCGAGGCATCTCCCATTCCCGGGAGGGAGAGGAAGGAGGAGATGGTCGGGACTGCTGGCAGGTTTCGCATTTGGCGACCCAGGCTTCGATCTCTGCATCTAACCCTGGCCACCAAACGAAACTGCGAGCAAGGGCCTTCATTCTGCTTACTCCGGGGTGACTTTCATGGAGGCGTTGCAGAATCTGTTGTCGGAGGACCGTTGGGATGACCACACGGTCACCCCACAGTAGGCAGCCTGAATGTATAGAAAGCTCCCACTGTCTGTTCTTGAAGTGCTTGAACTGAGGTGGTAACTCACCCGCAGGCCAGCCTCTCAGGACCCAGTTCAACAGCTGTGACAGTGTGGGGTCAGACCGAGAGTAGGCGGCCACATCGGTAGAAGTCAATGGCAATTCTAACTGAGCAATTGCCAGAACAGAACGGCAAGGAACCGCTTGATCTTCCGTGTCCAGAAGAGGGCAGCGACTAAGGGCATCTGCATGCCCTATTTGCTTGCCCGGACGGTAGCACAGGGCGTAAGAATACGCCGCTAAGAACTCCGTCCAGAGGGTCATCCTTGGGGACAGGATAGGAGGGGTCGGTCTATCACCAGCCAGTAGCCCAAGGAGTGGCTTATGGTCTGTGAATAGGGTGAAGTGCCGCCTGTATAGGTAGTCGTGAAACTTTTTGATTCCAGACACTGCAGCCAGAGCCTCCTTGTCAATCTGGCTGTAGTTCCTCTCAGCCGAGGACAGTGTTCTGGAATAAAAAGCTATGGGGGCTTCTGAGCCGTTGGGCAGGATGTGACTCAGAACAGCCCCCAAACCGACGGGGGAGGCATCACATGCTAGAGTCAGGGGCATCTTGTCGCTATATTGCACTAAGACTGCCTCTGACGTCAGCAGGGATTTGACAGCCGCGAACGCATGCGCTTCGCGGCTGCCCCATTGCCAAGGCGCGGATCGGTCGAGCAACCGATGTAGCGGCTCGGCTAGTGATGCCTTGTGAGGGATGAAAGGCGCATAGAAATTTAGAAGCCCCAGGAACGATTGGAGCTGCGCCTTTGTAGTAGGAGTGGGAGCGTTCCTGATAGCTGCCAATTTAGAAGGGGTAGGATGAATTCCCTGGGCATCAATTGTGAAGCCCAGGAAATCCACTTGGGGCACAGCAAAGAAACATTTGCTGCATTTAAATTTAAGACCCGCGCCCCTGAAACGGTCGAGGACTTTCCTCAGTACTTTGATGAGGTCTGAGCGGCTGTCAGCAGCGATCAGGACGTCATCAAAGTAAGGTACCACTCCAGGGAGCCCATGGAGCAGACGTTCCATGAGGCTCTGGAAAATCCCCGGGGCAACGGAAACGCCGAATTGAAGGCGGCGACAACGGAAAGCCCCCCGGTGGGTGACGATGGTTTGGGCAGCCGCCGCATCGTCATCCACAGGGAGTTGCTGGTAGGCCTGCGCCATATCCAGTTTAGCGAAAATACGGCCCTGCCCCAAGGAATGGAGCAGGTGCTGTACAACAGGGACTGGATAGGGGTTTGCCTGAAGGCCAAGGTTGATGGTCGACTTATAGTCGGCGCAGATCCTAATGGATCCTAATGGAGCCGTCGGCCTCCACTGCTCAGCTTCAACCTTTGGCCTTAATGCAAAGGGCACCCTGCGGGCCTTCAGTCTGATTGGTGCAACCTGGGGGTCCAAGCTAAGGGATATAGGGCTGCCTTTGTAATGGCCTAGCTGGCCATCAAAGATATCAGCATAGTCTGACAAGACTGCTGCTATGTCTGGGGGCGTGTCCGCAGTAGAATGAATCCCCTGAAGGGAGATACCCAAGGGAGAAAACCATTCTAACCCCAGAATTGCTGGTAAGGGTTTCTGAACAATTAAAGCAGGTAAAACAGCGCAAAACTTGCCATAAGAAACCCTCAAGGCATATGAACCAAGGATAGAGATATGGGAGCCTTGATAGTCTGTTAAAATTGCGTTAAGGGGTGACAAGTGACAACGTTTCACGTGGGGGCACAGCATAGAAAAAGTGTCCCAAGAAAGAAGGGATTTTGATGAGCCGGAGTCCACTTCCATCTGACATGGCTTCCCTTCAATCAGTATTTTAATATTGATTTTGTCCGTACCCTGTGAGGATGAGTTGATGGAGGTGTCATGCAGGGACGAAGAAGCTTGATTGATGTTAAAGCATTCGTCTTGACGCTGAGCAGGTTTCCGCTGCTGCGAGCTCTTCGGCGGGGGTGGAGGAGGACCATATGGAGGAGGTGGCTCGATTGCTGCAGAAGGAGTAGGAAGTGAAGCCTTGCAGACATGGGCTAAATGTCCTTTCTTCCCGCAGCGGCGGCAAACCGCTGCCTTGAAGGGGCAATTAGCCCGGGCGTGCGCTCCGCCACAGCCAATGCAAGCAGAGGAGTTTGAAGGGAAACGGCTAATGGCTTGACTCTGTCGAGGCTGCTGACGGCGGGGTTGTGCTTCAAGTCTATCTACCTGAAGTTGTTGTAGATAGTCAGGCAGGGGGGCTAGCTCATCAATTAGATTTGTAATGTACGTTGACTGCTGGAGCGGAGGAGGAGTTGGAACGGTTGAGGCTTGAGTGGCAGGTAACCCTCCAGCAACTGTCATCTGCGCGAGGTAGCGTTCTATTTCGTTGGAGGATGAATCTGCCAACTCCGCAGCGCGAGCCTCGTCTATGGCATAAGCTAATGTGACCTTAGGCTTGCCCAAAAGTCTACGCCTGAGAAAAATATCCTTTAGGCCACAGACGAATTGCTCTGCGAGATTTGCCTCAAGATCTGGGAATTCACACTGCGCTGCAGCAACTCTCAAGGCTTGCAAAAATTGATTTACCGTTTCTGCAGGCTTTTGGACTCGCCTGCGGTAAGCGAAGCGTCTGGCTATTTGAGATGGAGTAGGTGCGTAGTATGCCTGCAATCCGTCTGTTAGTTCTTGCCAGGTGAGGTCGTACACCGCTCTAGGGGCGGCAAAGGACCTTGCGGTGGCAAACATTTCTGGGCCACAAGCCGTAAGGAAGAACCCACATTTCCTCGCTTGAGACTGACCTTGACGGTTGTTAGCGATTAAAAAGCATTCAAACCGTTCAAGAAATGCCTCCCAGGTTTCACCTCCAACCCCAAAAGGGGCAAACATTGGCATTCCGGCCATAGCAGTTGGTTGGAGTGTAGACGATGTGACTAGAAGTGGCAGTTGGTTCCTTTTTCTTTTGGTTACAGGTCCCCAGTCCTCGTCGCCAGTATTATATCTTCAGGAATGAGACAGAGGCTCGTGTCTGGTAACTCTGTAACCAATTTATTTTAACACAACTTGTAACAGTAACAGAAAACAACCAGGCAGGGTGCTGGTTTAACAATGTAGCAACAGAAGGATGATCTGTGTAGAGAGAGGCAGAGAAGCAGCTCCAGCTGGACTGGAGTGTTCGTTTGCTCTGGTGCTGAACAACTGACAGTTTGAACGAGTCTGCCTTTTATAGTTCCGCAGACTCGTGCGCCTGACAGCCCGGCAACTGACAGGCGCGTCTGATTGGCTAAGACGCGCCTGGCTGCTGCCGAGCTGTCATTCGTAACAGCGAGGACTAACTTTTACTATACAACAATGTCAGAAACAAAAGGAAAATAAAAGATGTTGCAGGTTCATTGTGAAGAAAATGTAGTGCAGGGGTGTCAAACCTGTGTTGTCATGTCACCACATGCACATTGTGACTTTTCCCCCTTTCGCTAAAATGTGGTGGGCGTGGCCAGCACATGACGCATCTGGCCCATGGGCCGCAACCTTGACACCTCTGATGTAGTGAATTGAAGGGTGAAAACCTCTTAATTCCTAATTTGCATTTGTCTTCTTTCAGAAGGGAAATGCTCTGATCTAGGCTTCCTGATAAAACATAAATCACATGCTTAGTCCCAAAAACCCTCTTTTATTTAAACGGCTGTGAATTATGGTCATTCACAGCCTGTAATGATTCACAAACAGTCTGTGAAGAGTCTGACAGATGTCTACCACAGTCTTTCAAGGCAATGCTGATAAGCACCCACATTTATCTCCCTTGAAATGCTGCCAGAGACTTAATTGCCAATTAGTTTTGCAAGACCAAATGGAGCACAGAGTCAAATGAAGCTTCTCAGAGTTTGAACTGACCCAAATGAACAAATTGTTTCCTGCAAAGGCTCACATCTGTTTGCTCCTCTTTTATGTCTTATGGGAGAGACCAATCATCTCCAAGCCTTACTTCCAAGTTGCCCCTTTTGTGTTAACTGTTCTTGCCTTCTGGCAGCTCTGTGCATGCTCATACTGGGAACAGGCTCACACTGTTCTTCTGCCTCACTGATGTCAGATTCCGGAGGCTCTGGAGACAGCACATCACTACCATTTCATTTCATTTTTCATTTCATTTACTTTATTTGTATGCCACCCTTTTCCCTGAGGGGACTCAGGGCAGCTCACAATTCAGGGGGAGGGAAGGAAAAACAAGTTACAAACATGAAGACAATACATCATTAAAAAAGCACAACAGTCATACTATTCGAGTGGGGTTGGAGTCTTTAGCCCCAGGCCTGTCGGGACAGCCAGGATTTAAGGGCTACGTGGAAGGTCTGGAGGGTGGTGAGGGTACGAATCTCCACGGGGAGTTCGTTCCAGAGGGTCGGAGCAGCCAGCGAGAAGGCTCTCCTTCGGGTAGTTGCCAGTCGACATTGGCCGGCTGATGGAATTCGGAGGAGGCCTAATCTATGGGATTTTATTGGCCTAGTGGAGGTAATTGGCAGTAGGCAGTCTCTCAAGTACCCAGATCCAATACCATGAAGGGCTTTGTAGGTGACAACTAGCACCTTGAAGCGCACCCAGAGATCAACAGGCAGCCAGTGCAGCTCACGGAGGATAGGTGTTACGTGGGTGAAACGAGGTGCACCCACGATCGCTCGCGCGGCTGCATTCTGGACCAGCTGAAGTCGCCGAATACTCTTCAAGGGCAGCCCCATGTAGAGCACATTGCAGTATTCCAGCCTAGAGGTCACAAAGGCACGAGTGACTGTTGTGAGAGCCTCCTGGTTCAGGTAGGGACGCAACTGGTGTACCAGGCAAACCTGGGCAAATGCCCCCCTGGTCACAGCTGACAAATGATGTTCAAAGGTCAGCTGTGGGTCCAGGAGGACTCCCAAGTTGCGGACCCTATCTGAGGGGCGTAGTATTTGACCCCCCAGCCTGAGAGATGAAACACTTGGCCAATTAGTGGGAGGGAAGCACCAGATGGCCTTGGTCCCCTCTCTGCCTCTGATGCAGAGCCCTTGTCTGAGCCTTCCTCAGACTCCATATTCCTTCCAACCTCCTCACTGTCTGACTCTGCTGCCAACTCCATAGGTTGCTGGCAGACCACAACAGGAAATAGATCCCTGGCTGATCCTGTCACTGGGAGAAGAAGAGAGCTGCTGATTAGGAAAGACAAGGAGATGGTAAGAGAGGTATAGCTAATTAATTCAAATCCCAAGTTATGCTGGGATAATCTTATATTCTTTTATAGAGTAACTAGCTTAACAGAGAACAGGACCAAAACCAGTGAGTTAAAAACATAAGGAAGGAGATTTTGGAGGAACTTCCTGACTGTATAAATTGTCAGTTAGTGCATGAATTTGCCATGTAGTGAGTTCTCCTTTGGTAGAAATCTTCAAACAAAGGCTAGAGCATTGTATGTTGGAGATGAACCACTAGAGTAGGAGATTGGAAAAGAGAAGCTCTTTGGTGACTTTGAGCAAAATGATCCTACTTTGGTATTTTGGAGAATTGGCTCAAGGATATAAGTATTAAATCCTTGTGGAAGGAAAGCACATTTTCAAACATATGCATTGTTTTCATATGAAATAGCAATATATCCAGGGAATCAATCAAGTGTAGCTCTCCCAAAAGTCATGAATGGACAATCTATTGCAGTATTTCAGCAAACACGGAATGGATTTATTATTCTTCCTCATAGAACTTTGTGGTACAGAGCCATTCAGATTCTGCCCATCCCTTGTTTAAATGCTGCAGTTGGAAACTCAACTCAGTTCCATCCAAAAGTTCATAATCTCACAAAGACGAGGATCAGACATTGAGGCTGATATCCTTTCACAAAGCAAACTTGATAGCATTCTATAAATAATAACAAATAAACATTGGGCTTTTAGTCTTGACAGCTTGCCTTGACACATCTCTCCCCTTCAAACACCCTGGAACTTGGGGAAAGGGAGATGGATTTTTTTTTGAGGGGGAGGACATTTATTTCAAAGTTAAAAGATGAGGATGTCCTTGAACAGAACAGCAGGAGAAAGAGCAAGCAAAAGAAAGAGAGAGAGAGAGAAAGTTAGAGATACTGATTCTGGACACTTTATACTATAATAACTGACAGCTTGGTGGCTCCTCCTAAACTCTAGCAGACAAGCAAGACAGTTTTCTCAGAATCCCCATGGAGTTCTTTGTGAATTTTAAAAACATTTTTCTCTTATCTGCTTGCTGCCAGAGAAGTAATGCAGTCCTTGATTGATGCCCAGTAGAACCAAGAGAGGGAGGGAGAGAGGGAGAGAAGAAAACATCTGACAAAGGTCAAAGAAAAAGAAGAACTTGCTTTTTTTATATTTATCTTTACTTGTATACATTTTCACAACAAAACTGATTAGTTGAAGGTTTTCTCTCTCCCACCTTTCTTTATGATTTGTACCAGTACAAATATACATAGAAACACTCAAATGTACATATTGGCACCAGGTTTTCCCATATTGGACTATAGCTTCCATAATTCCCAGTCAAGAGGATCCATTATACCTGAAAGACATCTGGTGGGGTAAGGCTGTTTAGGATATCATTGCCAAAGTACACATAATGGTCATTCTCTGAGTCTTCTTTCCACAATCAGATTTTTTGTTTTCAAGGAACAGGGCCAACTTTGAGTGAAAGGCAGCTTGGGAAGAAAGAACAGTTATGGTTCTTAGTATTTCTTGACCTACATACAAAACCACTCTCTTAAGCTATTCTCCTAGGCATGGGATAAAAACTAAAACCTAAAACAATTAGTTTTTCTGTGAGGGGAAAAGGAAGATGAGAAAGTTATTTGTTGATGTTTATAAGATAACAAAAGAAAGGCTGGATACAAATAAATAAATGTATGTGGGATGTGGTGGCTTAGCATTTAAGATGCTGGGCTTGTTGACCAAAACATTGGCAGTTCAAGGCCCAAGTACTGTGTGATGGGGTGTTCCTTCCCCAGCTCCTGCCCACTCAAGGAGTTCAAAAGCATGCAAGTGCAAGTAGATAAATAGGTACCACTTTGGTACCATTAAAGAATGTTGATAATATCTCAGGCAAAGTAATGGAACCAAAAGTGAAAACTATTGAACATATCAAAAACTTAAACTCCAGGGAATAGCACCTACCAATTGAGAAAATGAATAGAAAAGAACTATCAAAAGTTCTGATGTTAACATTTGGAAAATAAAGCAACTAATGTATAGCACAGCACTGTAAAACTGATAACATCGGAGCTGAGATACAATCCTATAAAAATCAGTCACTAAAATGGAAAAATTGATTAGAGAAAAAATATAAATTATGAATTGATATCAGCAATCAAAGAATGTTAGCAACAACAACAACAAAAGGCAGAAACAAAAAGATCAAGAAAAGGTTACAGCAATGATATAATCTTGGCACTAAGATAGCAAGGCATAGAAGTTTCAGAAGAATTAAAATAATGATATTTCAAACCAATTGAACAATCAGCATGAATCAATTTCAACAAAATTAGGATGGAACAAATCTTTATAAACATACTGGCAAATATTAGAAACATAGATGCTTGACCTGATAAAGATGCAACATTAATATTTTAGAGCAATATCTGGGATAACTCAAGGAAACAAAATAAAAATGCAAGACCATTGCCTCATTCAAAATGGATGATGTTGTCATAACATCAGACTCAATAAAAACAAGCAAATACAAGCTTAAGAATTGGAATGCTTCTTTCTTTCAAATTGATATCTAGATTGATTTCTTCCAATCTCTTGCCACTGTGTCATTCTCCAGATCTGCAGATATAATATGGTTAAAACCTTTACTGATCCTTCTTCTATTACTTGCCATATTTCTGTGAATATTGCATCAGATTCTGCAACTTTCCATATAGTTAATAACTGGCATGCTTTTTAATTTTCATCTTCTAGTACTACTAGAACTTCTTCTAAGTTAGGAATAACTTCAAGATATCTTCGATGTTAATATCACTATCTTACAGAATTTCAATCTACTCCTATTTTTGTTTGATCTTTGAATGTGTTGCTAGTGTCTGGTGTTATCTTGTAGCACATCAATCCAGGACTGAAGCTTCCTCCTGAATTTGGAAGACTTTCCTTGTTTTCCTATACCCGTTTCCATCTTTGATGTCTTTACAGATGTTATAATATTGCTTCTTATCTCTTCTATCTGTTTTCTTAAATTTTTCATTAAGTTCTTTCAAGAGAGCTTTGTCTTTCTTGGTTTTCAATCTCTTCTCTTGGCAATTTTCAATTTGTTCTGACATCCAGTTTGCTTTCATCAGCAGTTTCTTTTCACATTTATTCTTAACAAACTCTTTGATTTTATTCCACACTTCCTCTGGTTCTCAGTCAATGAGGCTCAAGACTTCAAAATGATTCTTGATGTTCTCCCTGAAAATGTTTGGTATATCCTCAATGTTGTAATGTGGAAACTAGTTGGTTTTATTCTTCTGTTTTAGCTTAAGTAGAAATTTACATATAAGGGATTCATTATCTATTCTATAGTCAGCCAATGGCCCATGGCCACATGTTTGCTATTATTACTGAGCTGTTTTACCTCCTAATACTAGTAATATCAAGAGACATGGTGGCTCAGTGGCTAAGATGCTGAGCTTGTTGATCAGAAAGATCGACAGTTCGGTGGTTCAAATCCCTAGTGCCGTGTAATGGAGTGAGCTTCTGCCAATCTAGCAGTTCAAAAGCATGTAAAAATGCAAGTAGAAAAAATAGGAACTACCTTTGGTGGGAAGGTAACAGTTCTGTGCACCTTTGGCATTTAGTCATGCCGGCCACATGACCACAGAGACATCTTTAGACAGTGCTGGCTCTTTGACTTTGAAATGGAGATGAGCACTGTCCCCTAGAGTCGGGAATGACTAGCACATATGTGCGAGGGAACATTTATCTGCTAGTAATATAGTCAATTTGATTACTGTGAACTCCATCTGATGATTTCCATGTATATAATCTTTTTTGTTACTTGAAGAGTATTACCAATGAGGATTGGTTTGATAGAAATTAATAAGTCATTATCCTATTTCATGTTGGTTTCTTAGGCCATTCAGCCCAACCATATTTTCCTTTTTAATGTTTTTAACATTGGCTTTCTAGTCTTCAATCACAAGCAGCACATCTTGCTTACATGCTTAGTCAAATTGAATTTTATCACAAAACTCATCAATTTTCTCTTTGTCTGCATCAGTGCATAAACTTGAATAATTGTCATATTTAAGGATTGTTCCTTTTTTAAAAACATTTTTATTTGTTTTTGAACAAGGACAAACAAACATAAAAATAAAAAAACATCTTCCAATACAAATTGTAGAAAGTGTGTCAGTTGGTTACAGTATTTCCATGCATCTCTTCCATAGTCAGCACCAGCTATTCATATCAAATCGCATATTTTAAAATTCACCTATATCCATGTATATCAAAATTATTATATCTCAACCTTAATTTGACTATAATTGTTTTTACATACTTTTATATATAATATTCAAAATCTAGAATAGGATAATATTCCATTAAATCAACCTAAGATCATCCAATCACAATATATCTTTATAACATATTCTAAATAAAATTTGTAAACCTCCTCTCATAATCTCCACATGTTGTTTATATAAAATTTCATATTATCAAACACACACACACACACGCACACAAACACACACACACACACACACACACACACACACACACACACATATATATATATATATATATATATATATATATATATATATATATATATATATATATATATATATTAGATTTTTATTTTATTTTTTATTTTTACAACCCCTGGTAAGCCCCAATTATGGGAGGAAGCTAACTGCTTCCATCATCTGTCCTTCGGCTCGTCACAAGGGTCCATCACGACAGAAACCCAATATTTTTACTGTTGCCTTTGTTATATTTGTGTTTTTTTTATTTTTTGTTTTTATTTATTTATTTGTGCTGATAAATAAATAAAGGGAGACTAGTATAGATCTATTTCAAGCTATTTAGCTCTCATCAGCTAGCCATACCCTTACTGGGATTTGAACCTGGGCTATATTGCACACTAGGCATACTAGGGAGAGATCTTAGCCATTAGGCCACAGGCTCTTATCCGTTTATCAGCGAAGCCAGGGTGAAAGGTATCTATTAGATTTTTTTTTTACAACCCCTGGTAAGCCCCAATTATGGGAGGAAGCTAACTGCTTCCATCATCTGTCCTTCGGCTCGTCACAAGAGTCCATCACGACAGAAACCCAATATTTTTACTGTTGCCTTTGTTATATTTGTGTTTTTTTTTAAAATTTGTGCTGATAAATAAATATATATATATTTAAAGTCACAACCCCTGGTATGCCCAAATATGGGAGGAAGGTCACACTTCCACTCTCTGTCTTCGGCTCGTCACAAGAGACCATCCAGACAGAAAGCCTGGAGAGCACAGGTTCGATTCCCAACATAGGGTATGGCTAGCTGATGAGAGCTAAATAGCTTGAAATAGATCTATACTAGTCTCCCTTTATTTATTTATCAGCATAAATATAACATATACCGTATTTTCACAACTATAAGCCGCACTGAAAATCCTAAAATTTGATCCAAAACCGGCAGTGCGGCTTATAACCCGGTGCGCTTTATATGTGGAAAAAGATCTCCCAGCTGCTTTCGGGGCTTCCTGGAGCGCCAAGAACCTTCGCGTTTTCTCCACACTCTCCTCGGCTCCTCACAACTGCAATAGGCGTCCAGAAGCGGCAGGGGCTATCGAGCTGGAAATCCAATCCCCATTAGCCCCAAAAGCCGCTTCTGGACATCTATTGCAGTCGCGAGGAGCGGAGGAGAGCGCGAAGGTTCTTGGCGCTCCAGGAAGCCCCTAAAGCAGCTGGGGGAGGCGCGCGGTTTGGTTTCTCCTCCCTGGATGTCGCAGCAGCAGCCCCAAGCGCACCGATCTCAGTGTTTTTCGCATCGGGGTGTGCTGCAAGAGCATGCCCCGATGCGAAAAACACAGAGATCGGTGCGCTTGGGGCTGCTGCTGCAACATCCAGGGAGGAGAAACCAAACCGCGCGCCTCCCCCAGCTGCTTTAGGGGCTTCCTGGAGCGCCAAGAACCTTCGCGCTCTCCTCGCGACTGCAACAGATGTCCAGAAGCGTCGGGAAACGTGCGGCTTATAACCCGGTGCGCTTTATATGTGGAAAAAGTTTGAAAAATTAACGTTAATTGATACTGCGGCTTATAATCCGGTGCGGCTTTTGGTCGTGAAAATACGGTATATATATATACCGTATATATATATAGTTGTATTTGTGCTGATAAATAAATAAATTTATTTATTTAGTGTCACAACCCCTGGTATGCCCCAATTATGGGAGGAAGCTAACTGCTTCCATTCTCTGTCCATCGGCTCGTCACAAGAGACCATCCAGACAGAAAGCCCAATATTTTACTGTTGCCTTTTGTAACAAATGTGTTGTATTTGTGCTGATAAATAAATAAAGAGAGACTAGTATAGCTCTATTTCAAGCTATTTAGCTCTCATCAGCTAGCCATACCCTTACTGGGATTCGAACCTGTGCTGTATTACATCTTAGGCAGAAGTTTTAAACATTAAGCCACAGGTCCTCCTCCTTATCAGCTTAAGCCAGGGAGGTAGGTATATATTTAGTGTCACAACCCCTGGTATGCCCCAATTATGGGAGGAAGCTAACTGCTTCCATTCTCTGTCCATCGGCTTGTCACAAGAGACCATCCAGACAGAAAGCCCAATATTTTACTGTTGCATTTTGTAACAAATAAGATGTAATACAGCACAGGCAACATGTTATTTCTTTCATATTCTCATAAAAGCTTGAAACTCAACATCTGTTCTTTCCATCAGCTTATCTTTGGTTATTGCTAGTACTTCTTCAAGATTTATCTCCTTATCTCCATCAATTTTTCTCTCTTTTCTTCTTCTGTGCTTTAAAGTCTGAGGTAGAGTTCCAATCCATCTATCTCTCCTTTCCATATTCCACTCTTGCCATTACCAACCACGCTCACTTTGTTGTCAGTATCCACAGTTTTCTTATCTCTTTGCTCATTTTTTCTTCCATCTTATGAACTCTGTCCTCCACTTTCTTCGTTTGGTAAACATCCTCAGTTTCTCCATCAGATTTTTATGTTTTGTATTCCATATTCTCCAATCTCTCTGTCACTATTAATAGATTTTAAATTTTAAACATAATCATTTGCAATGTTACAGTTTCTTTTTCCTGCTGAGCCATTCTTTCAATTTTGCAGACACTGCCACTGTAGGGTTCAAGGCTATTTTAATAAACTTCAAACAGGTTCATTTATTATCTTTCAAGTCAAAATGTTGTCTTCCCTCCATTAGCTAGTGATAGAATTTCCAAAAGGCACCTGTATAAACAACTTGTGCTCTTCCTACTATCCCTGTCAGTAAACAAACTGAAAGAACCTTGAATCTCAAGTGATCAAACAGAAAGAAGAGAAAACAATGTATCCAGCCTCCAGCTTCTAAGTGGCAGTGTAACTGCTTTTCCTCCTATTGTTACAACTCTCTTTATAATCCTTCTTCTTATCTTCTTTATGTTCCAAGTTTAAGAAAGAAAAAAAAAACCTTAAATGGAGATCAAAAACAATCCAATCAATCAAATCAGGCATTATAAAAAAAGGAGAATTTTAATCCATAGGTATAAGCAAAAGTGAAAAAAGAAGAAGAAAGAATTAATCCATTCAATTTTAAAAATAGGAAACCCCTGCAAAAGTTCCATCCATGAAAAAAAAATTAGAAACTGGATAACACACTAAGTTCAATACAGATCAATCTCGCCGCCTACAGTCTTCTGTCTTCAATCTTAACTTAATTTTTTTTCTTGGGTAGTCTCCTCCTCTAATAATAAAATTTCCTCACCAATTTGACACACTTTCTCTTTCTGCTTTCTCCCATTCCAGAGCTGTCCCAACTTCAGCAGCTTCATTAGCTGCATTTCTGTTGCCAGGAAAAAAGGGCTATTCCTGGATCTTTTAGGGACTTTGCGGTGTCCCTGAGATCAGCAGGAGGTGCCCTTCTCAATCACCATCTCTGCGGGATGGTTTAGGTCCAAATGGACCGTCCAGTGGCAGAAATTCGACTGCAACCTGGGAGCACCAAGATAACATGTTGTGTCATCACGACGTCAGCTCTCCTCCCAAAGGATTGTTCCTAAAGGCTAATTGGTATTATTTGTTCGTTGCATTGTAGCTAAGTATTGCTCTTGCTACACATTTCCTATGAAAGTACCACAAGCCCTTCTTTGTTTTTCATGTTCTGATCAGTAAACAGTGCAATCTTTTGAATGAAAGTATCCAATACCAGTTATCTCGATTCACTGATAGCTAAGATGTCAATATGTAGTTGATTCATTTCACCTATCACTGTGTTCAGCGTTGCCATGTTTATGGTTCTTTAGTCTTTGCAGCTTTCAATTCTCTTTCCTACATGGATAGATGTCCTGAAGACTTTAATCTAACGACATCATAAACACCACTGATACTCTGGAAAATCTTCAGCTCTGCTTGCCTTAGCTGAGTAGCTGAGATGACCTTTATGTCTTGGGTGACCCTGCTGCCCAACAAAAACACCATTACTTTAAATGACAGCATAACAAGAAAAACATTTTACTCTAGCAACTGGCCAAGAGTCAATGCATCTTGGAATAAGCCCTTCTTCCTAGAGACAGCAGACAGAGAAGCAATATTCAGGTTAGCCTGATTGACCATTAATAGTGATTTTGAATGTGCTTGTTAAGAAAATATTTTACTCTGGGGGGAAAATCATGGAGCTTGGATGTGACAAATCTAGATCAAAATGTCATGCCACTCTAGATGTTATTGTTCTGAAGCCTTCACACTATTCTTCCATCATAGCAAGAAATTATTATATTTATTTGTTTATCTATGTACAACATGACTTTTCCAACATTCAAGAACAAAGGCTACGCATTCTTATTTAATAGTTACTTAGCTTTTGGTACACATATATCTTTCAAAGTTAAAACACCATTAGATGTAAAATAATAGTCAAGAATTTGAAGTCTCCAGAACACTACATTAAGTTAGTAACATTTTTTTGCCTATTGTAATGAAGTGGTCTGTAGAATGCATACTTGAACTTTGAATTTTGAAGGGTCTTAATAAATATATTGTCTAATTGTGAAACTCATCTTTTTTTTGGAGACAATTTTTTAAAAAGATGTGCTGGAATTGATCTTTTTTTTTTGAACCACAAATCATGAAAATAAATCAAGAGAACTTTTGAATTGTATTTGGTTGGCCAGTAGGAAACGTTGTGCAGACCACATTCATCTCCATGTGCAGACACTAATCCCAACGGACTAGTCCTCAAGAGATCAATAGGGATCATGCCCAAAAGATATATTTGGTAAGCTGAAGTAGGAGTTTGTTGGACATGATACACACTTCCACAGTCTTTTTAGAAAAAACACAATTGAACCACTTCATTAAAATCAAAATGAACTCTCCCCAGTTGGGTTTCATTTAATCTTGGATTCTGTTTACATTTTCTTTTATCTTATGATACTTGAACAGTGTGTTCAGTCAAAGCTTTCACTGAATATGGTTTGGAAAACCTCTAGGGAAAGCTGCCAATTGTCCCTCAATGCATAGACTGCTTCTTTATTGCAAGGAATAATCTCCCCATTCTCTTTTCAGTTCACATCTGAACTGGGAAAAAAACTATTCATCATCACAGCTTGTAATAGCAGAATATATTATGAAATTTGGACTTTACTCAAGAACTTCAGGAAAAGTAACCCCATGATGAAAAAACAAAAACCAACAACCATCCATTAGGAATCAGTGCATTAATAGTTTTGGGGGGGTTCTCTTCGCCAAAGTCATTTGAATTCAGCAAAAATATGTTTAAATTTAATAATCTGTTTAAAAAGAAACTACATGTTCTCATTTTATTTGTTTAATTCAATTATTTTACTGATGGCTCCTTAAAAACAAACTGGATTCTCTTTATAAAGAACTTGTTTTTTCTTTCTTTGTGTCTTTAAGTTGGGTCAACAGAGTGGGAGACTTCCATATTTGATCCTCAACATCTTAAGTGAAAAAAAATTGAGTAGTACATGATTGGAAAGGGTTTTTTTCTTCTGAGATCCCTAGCAATCATTGGTCAACCTGATTTATCACTGCTTGCCAGCTGTCTGAGAGAAAGACACATTTACACAGACAACACTCAGATCTGAAGATAATCAATTCTACATCAACATCATGCACATGATGAAGGCTCATCTGGAGGCAAGAAAGCCATACCATCAGTTTTCCGTCAGAGAAGACCAGGTGGTGGGGCACTAAAAGAAAGATGTAGGAGACACATTTGGTTTGAGGCTGCATCCTGTAGTATGTAATACCACTCTCAGTACAGTAAGAAAATAAGAACCGCTTGTAGCCTTTTCCTTCCTAAAATACTAAAATACTGGAGAGTTGTTGCTGCCAATATCTTTAGACATCATAAAGGTAAAGGTAAGATTCCTCTCGCACATATGTGCTAGTCATTCCCGACTCTAGGGGGCAGTGCTCATCTCTGTTTCAAAGCAGAAGAGCCAGCATTGTCCGAAGACATCTCTGTGGTCATGTGACCAGCATGACTAAATGCCAAAGGTACACGGAACACTGTTATCTTCCCACCAAAGTGGTATCTATTTTTCTACTTGCATTTTACGTGCTTTTGAACTGCTTGGTTGGCAGAAGCTGGGACAAGTAATGGGAGCCCACTCCATTACACAGCACTAGGGATTCAAACTGCTGACCTTTCTGATCAACAAACTCAGAGTCTTGGTCACTGAGCCACTGCGTCCCATTTAGACATCATAGAATCTAAATAAATGGATTCCAGTTTACTACATGGTTCCTCTATGAATCAGCTAGATGTTTATGTGGAAGACACAATCTGTGAACTGATTCAGAATCAAACATAAAGAAAAACAAATTTCTTTCACGCTCAGGAAGCTGAAAGACAGAAATTCAAGTTGCTTTTATTTATTGCTTCTGATCCTTTGCAGTTTATAAAGTACCTCTTGGTTTTCCCCAGTTGTTTTGTGAAATCCTACATAATTATTGTCCTTTGAAAGTTTTTGCTAAGTCTTGTCATGCTTGCAACAAGATTTTATTAAAAATGGGATCTCAATTTTTTTCTTAGCATGAGAGGTTAGTTTTTTCTTTTTACTAAGGTCTTCCACGGGAAAGAGGAAATCAATTTCAATATGAAAGTCTATTAACAATCATAAATTGTGGGAGTGTGGAGTGGAGGCTAATCTTGGGGGAGAGGATTAATATCCTCCTGAGTGCATGCATAACTCTGAATCAGTGAATTCATTACTTTATTCTCATGCAAGCTACCCTGGAATTCTGAACAACAGTTTAGAAATCCAGATGACATATTCGGAGTAGAAATGAATATAAATTTATAACCGAGCTGTAATCTAGCACTAGTCTTAAGAAAGCACAAAAAATTGACTTGCTATCAATTATGGAGATAATTCCAAACTGTTAATCTGTTTCACTTAATGAATAGAAATTGACATGTATTGTTTTGCTATCTCGATTATTGAATAATGACTTGCTTATTCACATATGGATCGCTGGGATTTATTTCATTGACTGGGAGCTTATACTAAAATATAATCAACACACCTGATATTTTTCAGATTTGTTGCTTTGTTTTATTACTATTAGTTTCCTTTATTGCATGGAAACTTTATTCTAATCTCTCTCTCTCCCTCCCTCCCTCCCTCCCTCCCTCAATATGTTTTGTCCTTAGACAAGTAGTAGAAGTTTTTGTGCCAGTTGAATATCAATTGAATTATCAGCACTATATATTACCACATTGAAAAAAAATGGCATTGTCTCAGGTCAGACAAAAATACAAACCAGTGAGAGCATAAGATTTTGGAGAAGACTTTTTTTTAGTGTAGTAGTCCATTAAATAGTCCATTGATCCTGTATATGCTTGTCCCATTACAACTACATTTATTTAAAATTTACTGGAAATTGTTAAATACATAGTATAAAATAAAAACTTGACTATATTTTGAACTACTTCTCCATACTTCATGCACATTAATATCAATTGACTCCATCAAATATTTGATCTGTGTTTTTAAATTATGAATATAGTACTACAAAGTCAATTCTCATTATTGCTTAGCCATGGAAATGGTTTCAAGATTTTTTTTATTATGGAACATTGGCAGTCCTAACTATTAAGTATATTATATTATTGTGCATTTAATATGACAATCTTTGCTGTCAAATGCTAACCTTGGTAGTGAATCAGAGGTTGTTTATTGTAGAATTGGGAGTGGGCCTAATCTTGTGACATTTTCTACAAGCAATCATGAAGACTGTGGTCACATGAGGTTCCAATGCATTGATTTTGCATTCTTAAAAACCTCCTTTCCTAAGAAGCTATATATATTCCACAAATTCTGAGAATTGAAGTCCACACATCCATTGAACAACCTAATTGCAGAAAGTTGTCCAAAGAGTAGGAGACAAAGAGCTTGAAATTTTAATTTGGGTGAATTGGAGGTACATAAACATCATCCACATTTTTATCATAATACTAATAATGAAGAAAAACCAATCTCTGTAGAACAGAGATTGTCCTTCTAATGACCTTTGGCAACAGTTTGAAATAAGCACTAACTGCTTTTCGAATTCTTGGCCAGCTTTCATTGAAGTAAATCACAGAGAATGTCTCCTTTCCTCCTTCCTTTTATCCCTATTTCTTGTCAGCTCCCTCTTACTTACCTTGCTGGTCAGGAAAACCTTGGCAGAAGGCCAGGTTTCAGGTCTCCTATTGCCTGAATACTGCCATAGTAATGTGCTAGACCTGGTGGAATGCTGGAAAATTGCCTTGGGGAATTCCATTTAGCTTTCTTTTTTTGCTTCTGGGATACAACCATTGCAAAGAAAGAAAAAAGAAGAAGGGAGGAGAATTTGCACCACCATGGCATTAGCACAAATGTCTAAATCCTGCCTACGTTTGCATATAACTTTAAACTGCATATTATTTTAACAAATCTTTCCACATTTTTTACATTACTGATTTCTGAATCCTGGGAATAATGCCTTGTCACAAAGAAGTATACAACCAGAAAGCCCTAAAACTAAATAAAAGAAGTTTAAAGTTAGGGTAGAAAAGCCATAAAACAGTGATGGAAAGGCTGTTTAAATCTTATTCAAGCCAGTTCTGAGATTCAACAATAAAAGAAGTTGGTTCCTTCCACTCTGTCTTCAAAACCATTTTAAAACGTAACAGTCCAAACACATCTACACACACTCTACCATGAAAGAATAATCTGCCTGTTATCTTGGCAGTTCATGCAGTTTTCAGAACATTCTTCAAATTATGAAAATATTGCCAGCTGCAAACTTTTAAATATGACTTGGAAACACTACATGATCAATATTTTATTATTGGCATCCTTCAGTCTCAAAAGACTATGGTGTTGTGCTCTGGAAAGAGGTCCTAACGGAGCATCTGGGGTGACTAAAAAGTCCAATTTGGGAGTGGCAATTCCTTCTACACTGAGGGCAGGTACATTCTGTCCCCTGCCCAGCTGCTAGATTTCGCTGGTTCCGGGTCTGCCTTTTTGCCTCAGCCTGCCGAACAAGTGTCTCTTTGAATTGGAGAAGGCCATGCTGAGTCTTTGATCCATATTATGATTTTGAATAATATGGGGTATTTTTTTTATTAACTTTCCATCGGATGGAAACTTTTCATGATCTGATGCCCTCTAGATGTGTTGTATCCTAACATGTTTATCATTATAACCAGCATAGACTTTGGGGAAATTCCAGTTGTTCAAACCATGCTGATCATCCTTACTTTACTTCGTTTCATTCTGGTTTCAGAATTATATTCCTAAATTGATAGCTATCATCTGCAACGAGATAACATAATCTACAAGTGCAATGTGTTGTCAATGGCGATCATCCTTTTGGGAAATGGAATATTTCAGTGTATATAATTTTCATGTAGAAAATCTCACAATCATCCATTGATAACACAGGGAAATACTTTTTAGAAATCCTGGAAAGCTGGTTTGGTTTTTTTGCAGACAATACAAAACTAGATATGCCAACAGCATTAGGCAGAGCCTTATAATAACAAGATTATAGTGTTTTGTTTGGAAAAGGTAGGTTGCAATGATATTCTGTTCATAGAAATAAGACCCACTGAATTAAATATGCCTTACTTCTAGGTAAATAGGTGTAGGATTACAGGCTTATTTCTCTCTGTGTTTATTTGAAAATAAATCTAGATGAATTCAATAGTAGGGATTTTGCATTAGTTTTCAGTCCAATTTTATGCAATATATATTTTATTATCTTTAACAAAAGTGTGAACAGCACAACTATTTCTTAATACTAAAAGAGCAAGATCTATTTGTTACTTGATCTGTCAAGAATTTTCCTCACATGTGAAATCCAAGTAGTACACAAATTAGAATGTAAGGGGAAAACTGTGCAGGAATATCCAAAGTGGTAGACCTGTTAAACATTATCAATATTAATTTGAACCCAGGAGTAACTATCTTTTCATAACCCATTAGGTGATGATTTTGTACTAGAAAATTCAACCTCCAAATATAAAACCTTGTTAGTTTGGTTACCCCTGTTTCCTTAATTTAAATCTGAAAAATGCAAAAATCTTGAAATTAAGCTCATAGTGACATGAAGGCTTACCGCCTCTGTTACCGCCTCTCTTCGGGAGGGGTACTTCCCCACCGCGCTTAAGGCGGCGGTGGTGAAGCCCCTCCTGAAGAAACCGTCTTTGGATCCAGCAGTTCTTAATAACTACCGTCCAGTCTCCAACCTCCCCTTTGTGGGGAAGGTTGTTGAGAAGGTGGTGGCCTTCCAGCTTCAGCGTACCTTGGAGGAAGCTAACTATCTTGACCCCTTCCAGTCCGGCTTCAGGCCCGGTTACAGCACAGAAACCGCTTTGGTCGCATTGACCGATGATCTCTGGAGAGCCAGAGATGCAGGCCATGCGTCCATCCTGGTTCTCCTTGACCTCTCAGCGGCTTTCGATACCATCGACCATGGTATCCTTCTGCGACGACTGCGGGAGGTGGGGGTGGGCGGCACTGTTTTGCAGTGGTTCTCCTCCTACCTCTCGGACAGGTCGCAGTCGGTGTTGGTGGGGGGGCAAAGATCATCCCCGAGGCCCCTAACTTATGGGGTGCCGCAGGGCTCGGTCTTATCCCCCCTACTATTCAACATATACATGAAACCGCTGGGCGAGATCATTCAGAGGCACGGGATAAAATACCATCAATATGCGGACGATACACAGTTGTATCTGTCCGCCCCGTGCCAACTCAATGAAGCGGTGGACGTGATGAACCGGGGCCTTGAGGCTGTTAAAGACTGGATGAGAGCTAACAAACTGGTACTCAACCCGGAAAAGACCGAGTGGCTGTTGCGTTTTCCTCCCAACAATTTGGCTAATGTTCCATCAATCAGGCTGGGGGGGGCAAAATTTATACCCCTCAGACAGGGTCCGCAACTTGGGAGTCCTCCTGGACCCACAGCTGAATTTTGACCATCACTTGTCAGCTGTGACCAGGGGGGCATTTGCCCAGGTTCGCCTGGTGCGCCAGTTGCGGCCCTACCTGAACCGGGAGGCCCTCACAACAGTCACTCGAGCCCTTGTGCTCTCTAGGCTGGAATACTGCAATGTGCTCTACATGGGGCTGCCCTTGAAGAGCATCCGGCGACTTCAGCTAGTCCAGAATGCAGCCGCGCGAGTGATCGTGGGTGCACCGCGGTTCGCCCACATAACACCGATCCTCCGTGAGCTGCGCTGGCTAGCTGTTGATCTCCGGGTGCACTTCAAGGTCCTACTTACCATCCACAAAGCGCTCCATGGTAGTGGGTCTGACTATTTGAGAGACCGCCTTCTGCCAATTACCTCCCTGCGTCCCATCAGGTCGCACAGGGTAGGCCTCCTCCGAATTCCATCCGCCAGTCAGTGCCGACTGGCGACTACGCGGAGGAGAGCCTTCTCAGTTGCAGCTCCGACGCTATGGAACAATCTCCCCGTGGAGATCCGCACCCTCACCACCGTCCAGGCCTTCCGCACGGCCCTTAAGATCTGGCTATCCCGTCAGGCCTGGGGATAGGACTTTACTCTCTCCCTGCCTGAATGCCGAGTGAATGTTGTGCTTTTATTGTTAATTATTTTTACTCACATTTTCTTTTATGTCTTGTCTTGCACTCCCCTCCCTCATTATTGTAAGCCGCCCTGAGTCCCCTTAGGGAAAAGGGCGACCTATAAGTAAAACACAATAAAAAAAAAAGGCTGCATCGTTTGTAAAACTTTGAGCAGACGTACTTTGGTTTTGTGCAAGATCTGGTCATAAAGCCCATTTATTGTACAGAAAGGCCATCAGTTTTCTTTTGCACCACTTGTTAGTTGATTCTAAAACACAGCTTGAAATCATGGAGGATTCCAGGTTTTTTCTGTTGAAACAATACAACTAAAATTATCTCCTAGATGTAATAAGAGGAGTCATAGAAATGTTTCTGTGGTCTTTGATCCAGACCAGGGTATAGGAATAATACTAGCTGGAAATGACAATGAAACATTGCACAATGTTTTTCCCCTTCTGGCAGCATTTAAGATCTGATATCAATTATCAATAAGAGTGTGACTAACCTTGATAAGTTTCTTATGTGAAAATATTGCTTAGGTATTCTTGTGGAAGCTTGGTCTGATCTGTTCTATTACTTAGAAAGAGCACCTTGATCAGTTTTGTATTCTGGCTGTGGCCGCTGAATGCAGAGGTAGTATTCTGCCGGTTTGCCCTGATTTAGGGAAACTGATAGTGGCAGTGGTGGGATCATCCCAGACATCCTGTGCATGTGCAGAAGCACTGTGTGTTAGCAAAGTGAGCATGTGCACACTCCAAACCAGTAGCAAAGATTAGAGGATTTCATGCCTGAATGCCATGTTAGCCTCTAATAAAGCTCATCTCACCTAGGATTTTATCTTGGATGAGAAAGTCTACCTGACATATATTATTGAGATAGGGCTGGGCATAAAGGAGGAACAGGTCCTTTCTGAAATGTGCCCAGAGTTTGTCAGGTTTGGCATCAGCAGCAATTCCGGGGGTGGGTGGATGGGTGACAGTGGTGGATTATGGCTGTTATGGCCCAGTATGGCTGTACCGGTAGTAGCTGGGAGCAGCTGCCACCGTACCAGTACAGTGGCTCATTTGGAACACCCACCCGCCTGTATTCTGCACCTGCTTTTAAAGCGATTGGCCAATTGCACACACCTGTGGAGCATGCGGTGCCTGCGTGACTTCTGACAAACAGCTGGGTGTCTCAGGGACAGAAGAATCTGCATACGTGCACAGCGTGCATGAACAAACAGGACGCCCAGTCCTGTGTGAGCATACCGGTAGCAACGGTGAGGGGAACCCACCACTGATGGATGGGTATTATTGTCTATCAGGAGATTCCGAAAGTTGCCAAGGATTTTGCCCCATAGATGGCCTACTTGTGACACTTGGGCCTTAAGGGTCATTTGGAAGTTGTGCAGCTATACTGCATCAGCCTTACTGCTGTGTGGCAGCTTCCCTGCCAGTTCTGTTTCTAGACTGTCAGTCGAAAATCTATGGCTCTGTCTCAGCTTTTAGCAGGCTTGATTTTAGGGTGTGTGGGTGTGTCACATGTTGGATCTATTTTGAGGTGTGGTTATATGATCTAGACCTGGGGGATATATCTCCTTTGGGACAGATTGTATCTTGTACTCTATATAGTAGCCCTACTATGTGACTGACAAGTGAAATAACAATTTCAATGCCATGTTCACCATATTTAGGAATTACAGTGTGGTACAAATGTGCCTATAGAAACATTTCTCTCCATAACCCATTTTGTAAATTTGAAACTGTTCCTTCTAGGGTTTTTTCCTCAAATAACTGTGTGAAAATGAAACCTATCTGCATATAGAGTATTTCTTTTTTGCGTATCCTGCTTTTTTCCCCATGAAGTTGTGTTGAAACAAACTTAAGGAAAATTAAGACATTTGTACTAAAACAACAAACATAATTATGAAGAAAAGGTTGACCTCAGCCTTGTTTTGCTTTTTCACCCTTGGCTGACTGAAGCTCTTTTAGATACTTTTGGACTTGTTTAAAACATATAACATTACATCACAAATTATTTTCTGTAGTTTCTCTTCCTTCCAATATCATATTGCAGACAGAATGTCCTCATCTACCTATTCAAATGTTGACATTTTGCTCTGAAGAAAAAGTGCTTTAAATGAGGCCAGATCACCAGATCAGCTAATTTAATCTGGTTTATCAAAGCATTCTGACAGACATCTTTGCTACTTGATTAAGTCCTTGAGTAGGAATGATGATTTGCATAAAATTAGCATGTTCAGATTTATAAAACTAGCTGCAATATCTTGGATCCATGTACCATTCATGGACTGGTTGATGGGATTTATATTGATGATTAATTAATAATTACTATCTTATCTCTCAATCGCTATATATCTCATCGCAGTGTACCTGGCTTTAATTGGGTTACCTGCATGCCAGCATTGTTTTCTGCTTGAATTAAAAAAAAAAAAAAGAATTCTGTAGTGAATTATGCCCATCATTTCTGGAATCCTTCATATTTCTTTACATTATTAATGTATGCAATCATATGGATGCCACCAGACCTACTTTTAAAAAAATCAAATATCAATAGAATAAAGGCATGTTCCTGTAAAGCCAGTCAATTCTTTAGTATCTTGGTCCCAAAATTTCAGTAGTAGTACTGGTGGTAGTTCAGATTAATCTCTCTCTTTCTCTTTTGTTCTGTTACACATTTCCTCATTTCTTTTCTGGTTTCCTGTGAAAGTTGACTGGCTGAAGAAGTCCCATTGGACAATGTTTACCCTAACTTCCACTGAAAAAGAGGTGGCTGTAAAGCTTTGCCTATGTGGTAAAATAGCAACAGATTTTATTATAGCTTTTGGCCAACCATTGTATGGTAAAAAAACAAGACACCTTAACATTAGTATTTAAGATAAGCTCAAGAACCCTTATCATCTCCCACTCCATTGGAAACAGTCTCCTTTTTATTAATTTGAACAAATCAACCTAGAAAAAAATGAAATATTAACAGCATTACCAGTTAGATGAGCAACTGAATTTTAATTCAGGATTGCTAACAACAGTGCATTTTTACTTTATCTGTAAGTAGAAAAGGCTACTTTAGATAGCATAGGGTGGATCACATAATAAACCCTGTTTTTGAATATTCACTGCTCCTCTGTGCCCATCTAGCACTTACCATCTGGGATACCAAGGAAAAATGTAAGAAACCCTTTCCTGTATTTTTTATCTTTCTTTTTTCACTCATCAATTTTAGTTTATTTTAATCACTTTTAATCACTTTTCAAGTGGTTTTGGGACCTAATGGTGAAGACGCTCACCTCTCACTCAGAAGGTTGAGATTTCAATCCTAGATAGTGGCAGATGCTTCTCTCTTAGGTTGCAAAGAAAAAAAATCTGCTGTGAACGTGACTGGTGTCAGGAAGGGCATCTGGCTAGTAAATGCTCAACTCCATCCAGTCGCCCTGACTCTATCCCGAATCAAGAGACTACAAGGTCATACAAAGGTGTTTTTTTTTCTTGAACAGAACTTTTTTATTTTTTCTTTGAAAAAAAAAAACACAAATATGTCATTTGTCAATCATTAAAACATTGAAGTACAATTTTTTTTGTTGTGTGTACCCCTCCCTCCCTCCACCCCCCCACCCCCCCTCCTCCTTCCCCCCCCCCGACTTCCCAGAACCCGTACCCGGTATGGATTTTTAACTAACACAGTCTAAAATCTATTGAGAAAAAAGAAATAAAGAAATTAATGACATCTCTACATTGACCTTAGCTTCTTCTTACTGAACTAACTTTTAACAGTTTAAATCATTTCTGATCTTAAGCATAGGCTAACTGGAATTTCTTAGTCCCGTATTTATTTTGTATATAGTCAATCCATTTTTTCCAGTCTCGTTTATATCTCTCATTTGAATGATCTTTGAGATATGCCGATATTTTAGCCATTTCCGCTAAGTTTGTTACTTTCAATGTCCATTCTTGGATTGTAGGCAAGTCTTCCTTCTTCCAATATTGCGCCACCAACAGTCTTGCTGCAGTTATCAGGTGCAAAGTCAAATTGGTCTCTACCACTGTAAAGTCAGTACATATACCTAGTAAAAATAACTGAGGACTAAACTTTATCCTTCTTTTAAAAACATTTTGCATGACCCACCATATTTTTATCCAAAATGCCTTAACCTTTTGGCAAGTCCACCATATATGATAATATGTAGCATCGAGAGAACCACACCTCCAACATTTAGGCTGTACATTCGGATACATAGAAGCCAACTTTTTAGGATCTAAATGCCATCTATAGAACATCTTGTAAAAATTTTCTCTCAGATTTTGAGCTTGTGTAAATTTCACATTTCTTACCCAGATTCTTTCCCATGTATCCAACATTATTGGTTCCTCAATATTTTGAGCCCATTTTATCATACAATCTTTAACTAATTCTGTTTCTGAATCCATCTGTATTAATACATTATATATCCTCTTTATATGCATTAAGCTTTGATCTCTTATTTGTTTAAACAGATTATCCTCAACTTGAATAAAACCAATTTTTTGATCTATTTTCCACCTAGCCTGTAATTGCCCATACTGGAACCATGTTTGAACTACCTTGTCCTCTTTTAATACCTCTAAAGATTTTAATTGTAATACCCCCCTTTCCGAGGTAAGAAGCTGTCTGTAAGTAATTCTGTCCTGTTTTTGTGCTGTATTCATATTTTCAATTGCGTGTCTAGGAATTGCCCACATGGGTATCTTGTCATTTAATTTATATTGGTATTTCTTCCAGACCCGCAATAAAGCATTTCTTAAAATATGACTTTTAAAGTTCTTATCCAATTTTTTGTTGAATAACAGGTAAGCATGCCAACCAAATAGCAGATCGTGTCCCTCTATGTTCAATATTCTATCATTGGTTAAGTGAATCCAATCACTAATTACAGATAATGCCACTGCATCATAATATAGTTTTAAATTAGGTAGTTTCAATCCTCCTCTCTCACGTGCATCTTGCATTATTTTCATCTTTACCCTCGGCTTCTTTCCTGCCCACACAAATTTGTTAATACCCTTCTGCCATTCTAAAAGGTTCGCATCTTTTTTTAGTATAGGTAACATTTGGAAGAGAAATAAAAATTTTGGTAGAATGTTCATTTTCACTGCCGCTATCCTACCCAGCAAAGATAGGTGCAATTTCTCCCATTTTTTCATCTCTGTCTGTATGCTATGCCAAAGTGGTTCATAATTATGCTTATATAATTTCCCATTTGAAGTTAAAATGTTAACTCCAAGATATTTGACTTTTTTAACTACCTCACATCCTAGCATCACTCCTAATTCTTCCTTTTGTTTAATATTCATATTTATAGCTAATATTTTGGTTTTTCCTAAATTTATTTTAAAGCCCGACACTTGACCATATTGATTAATCATATTCATTAAAACCATACTGGATTCCTGCGGTTGTTCCAATATTATAACCAAATCATCTGCAAAAGCGCGGACTCTATATTCTTGCTGCCTAATCTTGATCCCTTTTAAACCATCCAAGCCCAGTATTTTATTCAACAATACTTCCAAAGTTATAATAAACAATAATGGGGACAAAGGACAGCCCTGTCTTGTACCTTTTCCAATTTGAAAAGAGTCTGTTAGACTTCCATTGACTATGATTTGTGCTGTTTGCTGTTGGTATATTGCTTTAATTGACTGTAAAAAATTATCTCCTATCTGCATTTTTTGCAGTATCATCAACAGAAATTGCCAGTTAACTCGATCAAAGGCCTTCTCAGCATCCAAAAATATAAACGCAGCAGGGATCTGGTTGTTCTTTCCCAAATATTCTAATGCATTAATAATTAATCTAACATTACTTTTCATCTGTCTCCCTTGTATAAAACCTGTTTGGTCCGTATGTATCAATTGTTGAATGACCAACATTAACCTGTTTGCTAATATTTTAGTAAAAATTTTATAATCTACATTCAGTAATGAAATAGGTCTATAATTTTTGGGTTGAGTAGTATCTTGATCTTCTTTGGGTATCAAAGATATAAACGCTGTCTTCCAAGATGGAGGGACTTTACCTTCCGTTTGAATCATATTAAATAATTCTCTAAGAGGTTCTACCATTTCTAACTGTAAGTTTTTATAGTAAACCGCTGTCAAGCCATCTGTACCTGGTGCTTTCCCTGACTTTAATTGCTTAATTACCTGCAGGATTTCCCCCGAGGTTATTGGTTGATTCAATTTTTGCCTGTGTTCTTCTCTAACTGAAGGTATTTTCTCTTTGTCTAAATATTTGTCTATGTCTAAACCATTAATTTTATCCCCTTTATACAGTTCTGTAAAAAATTCCCAGAAAGCCTTTTGAATCTCTTCCTGTTGAAACACCTCCTTCCCTCTATAAATCAGTTTAGATATATTTCGAGTTTTCCTTTTTTTCCTAATCTGATAAGCTAACCATCTGCCAGGTTTGTTTGCATTACAAAAAGTATTGTGTTTTGCATATAATAGATTAGTAGCCACCTGGTCAGAGATCAACATGTCAAATTGAGATTTTAATATGTTAATAGCTTCCTTAACCTTTGTATCGTCTGGGTTCATTGTTAACTCCAGCTCTTTTCTCTTAATTTCCTCTTCCAGTTCTGTTCGTTTTAACCCTTGCTTATTTCTATGTGTTTTATTTATATTCATCAAAACTCCTCTCATATACGCTTTGCTTGCGTCCCATACAAATTCCATAGATGTACCCTTATTCATATTCAAAACAAAATATTCAGATAATAATTTTTTACAATCATTAATATACTTTTCATATCTAAATAAGTTTTCATTCAATCTCCAAGACCTTCTTGCCTGCACTACCCTTCCCAACTCCATCCAAACTGGGTTATGGTCCGAAAGGATCCTAGCTGCAATCTTTGTTTTCTTGACCCTAGAAAGCAAATCATTAGTGGTTAGAATAAAATCAATCCTTGAGAGGGATTGATGCCTGTCCGAGAAGAAAGTGAAGTCACATTCCTCTGCATTTCTTTCTCGCCAAATATCTCTCAATTCAAAATCATCCATAATGTCAAAGAAAGATTTGGGTAACTTTGCTCGCATCTTGGTATTTAGGCGGGAAATCTTCTTATCTTTCTTAGTGTCTATCACTCCATTCCAGTCACCCAATAGTATACAGGAACTATAGTCCCATTGTACTAATTTAGCATGAAGATTTCTATAGAATCTATCTTGCTGTTGATTGGGAGCATAAATTCCCAAAAGTAATGTCTTTTTCCCTTCTAAGATTAAGTCTAAAGCAATATATCTTCCGAAGGGATCTGCTTCTATTAATTCAGCTTTCATGTCTTTTCTTAAGTATACAACTATACCATTCTTCTTTTCCATAGCAGAAGCTACAAAATGTTGACCAAATTTTGAGTTGATCAAATATTTTTGATCAGTTGATTTGATATGAGTTTCTTGCAAACAAATTACATCGTTCTTAAACTGTTTGAGATAATGAAATATTTTCTTCCTCTTCTGTGGAGAGTTCAGTCCGTTGACATTCCATGTTAAAATCTTAGTTGTCATCTTTGGTTGGTTGAAGCATTTTTAGAGCTTCCTGCACGGCCTGTTTAACCTTAGGTCTAGCTCCTCCCATTGCTTCCAGATTTGTTGTTGTAGATCCTTGATCGATGGCCGATGATTGTTGATGCTGTTGCTTTTTAGCTTGTTTCTCCATACGTCTAGTAGTCATGCGGCTAGGTCTTGGTTCCATAGCACCTTGCACTTCTAGAGAAGAGAAATGCTCCATCTTGTCTGGTGGTTGTGTAGTTTGCTGTCTATCCTGTCCTTCTTGTGGTCTTTCTCTAGGTCCAGATGGTGCAGGGTGTCCGGCCTTCAATATATTATAATAAAAATCTCGGGCTTTCCATACAGAGTTGAGGCGGTATCTTTGCTTATCAAATGTAAATATGATGCCAAATGGTGCATCCCATCTATACTGTATCTGACGATTTCTGAGTTCTTCGACCAAAAAAGTGTAGTCCCTCCTGGCTCTTAACATTTGAGGTGGTATCTCTTTCAAAACAGCCAGGTCTTGACCGCCAATTTGAAGCTTAGTATTATAAGATGCTTGCAGTACCATATTTCTAAACTCTCTTGTAGTAAAATATATAACGATGTCTCGAGGAAGCTGCTTCTGCTTTGCCAGCCAGGAGTTAACGCGGTAAGCTTTGTCAATTCGCCAGTCTTGATTGATCCCTGGTCTTCCCATCAGGCAGTCAAAAGCTTCCGATAGGATCTGTTTCAGGTTCTCCTGTTTCTCCTCACGCAGCCCCCTTACTCTTAATGCGAACTCCATTTGTCGGTACTGTATCATAATAATTTCTTTTTCAGCTTTTTCCACTTTTTGTTCCACCACCTCTGTTTTCAATGTCAAGTTAGCATTGGCATCATTAAGAACCTCTAGAGTATCTTCCACTCCAGAAATATGTTCTGTTAATAAAGTTACAAGACTCAGCATGTCGTCTCTAATTTTATCAATCTTAGCATCAAATTTCTCATACAGCTCCTGTTTAAGTCCATTTATTTCACTTTTAATTTCTTCTTTCATTTCTTTCATTTCCTCTTTTCTCTCCTGCTTTACCACCTCTCTATTATCTCTAAACTTATCTTCCATTTTAATTGTCTGTGCATTGAGAGCCTCGCTTAGATTACTCAGGAAAAATTCTTTCGTTAACACATCCCCAGCAGGGGGTGTAGGAAGCGGAGGCTGCAGCTTTGTGCCAGGCACTGAGGATGTGCCCCTGGAAGTAGAGGGTGACGACTTCAAGTTAGTATTTGGTTTTGAAGCCATTTCAAAATTTATCTGCCTGTAGTTAATAAAACTCTATTGCCTGAATTGGCAGCTTTAAGTAAAGAGGCTTTTATTTTGAAGTTTAAGGCTTGGCAAAACTTTCAGTGAGTAAACATTGTAACAAGACCATTCAGCAGATTCATCACCATTTAACTTCCAAATAAGCAAGGTTAATGAAGGAGTAAAATTCTTCTATTGTGAAACCAAAACAAATGATAAGCAATCTCTTTTGTTTTGAATTTTTGTGAGAGTTAGCACAAAGTGTTCGTTATTACCGGAGAGGCCAGCCTGCTCGGCGCCATTTTAGAAGCCTCTGAGTAAATAATTTTTCGGAGGAGAAAAAGAAAAGAAGCTAAAATGTTGATAAGCAATTATTGTCCACAGTAAACGGATCCAGCTCGTGATAAGAATAAATCAAACAAAGCTTAGAGCAGAGTGGGAGAGACCTACTTTGTCCTGCACAAGGCAGTTTGAAGTTCCCAGCACGGATAGCCGTTCTGCCTTGGGCTAGCCCCCCTTTCCTGCAAGCACAAAAGCTGCAAAAATCGAAGAGCACAAAGGTGTTTTTTTTTAAAGTATTTACACTTTAAATAGTATCACTGCTATATTATTTTTGTTTGCTGGTTAATACTTTTGCCCCCTCAATCAACACTTTATTCCATTTAATGGTAAGGCTATCCCTGAAGTGTCCTTGAGAGGTATCCACATGACAGTGATAACATCTATGAATTTGTATAATTATTTAATGTCTTTTAAACTAGTGACTATACTCCCATCTTGTGGCAATAAATAAGTTGATTTATTTATTTGCGCAGTGACATATTTTTCTTAAAACTATTATTTATTTAGTTACTCAATAAGTTCATTGTATGTTTTAAACAGTGTACTGTGTGATTTCCTATTGCATTTTTCTGAAGATGTGCTCAAAATGGCCAACACCAGCCATTAAACTGCACACATGCAGAAATAATGAATATAATGAAGGTAAGGATAGCATAACCATCAATATGATAGAGAATCAAAACAGATTTAGGCTAAAGTCACAAAAAACCCTAAACATGATACATCCAGAAAAGAGAAAGGGAAAGGGAAAGGGAAAGGGAAGGAGTCAGAACTCCTGACTGCAGTGTTTTATACTAAAGGGGATTTTGAATTAAATTCCACATAGATCTCATTACAGCAGTGCAGTACATTTTTAGTATAGCTAAAACACATGATTGAAATTTGTGATGTGCTGAATGAATAATGCTTCGTTTTATGAAATGCCATTCAGTTTCACTGGATAATCCTTTTTAGTGTTTGGTGGGAAAGAACTCACTCACTTTCTTGGAGTGTTTTAAAACAGTTAATTGTCTTCTCAGACTTTTAAAATTTATATATTTATTTTTACAACAGCTCCCTGTCACCCTTGAATGGTGGGTGACACCCCATAATTTATCACCAATAATGCAGACGTGATGGGATGAGACATGATGTCAAGTTTGTATCTGCTCACATTTTACACACGAGAGAGACAAGCCCTTTGGCTAGTTGCCATGGCGAATTTTCTATTAGAAATAACTCAGAACAGAACAAAAAGAGAGATAGAGATTGAAAGGAAAGATGAACTCCAATTCATGCTGTCCCAGCTGCAAAATATCATTATGTCTCAAAGGAGAGTACGTATGTTGTATGAAATGAATTTTATATTATGGTATTACTCCAGTTGGAAAATTAGCTGAGCAGAACTTTTATTTTCAGCCCTGAAGACTGTTTCCTTTGTTGAGACTGTGGAATGTGCATTTATAGATTACTTCTTTTCCTGAAATCCTAGATCAGCATAAACAAGGGGTAAGCAATCTGGTGTCTATCAGTTGTTTTTGGACTAAAACTTCCAAAACATCCTGCCCAAAGTCTCTTCTCAAAGATTTTTTTACCATCCTTATTGCCTAGGGCTGATGGAACTGAATCTAAATCCTCTGGATTTAGCATAAGCAGTACCAAAGGGTATTGTTTATTAAGCAGCATGCTAAAGTGCCATGCTTCCTACAAGCTAAATCATTCATCAGGAAAATTCTGAAGAATTTTGGTGGAAACACCAGCAAAGCCTGTGATATGATAGGTAAAGATAAAGGTTCCCCTCGCACATATGTGCTAGTTGTTCCAGACTCTAGGGGGCAGTGTTCACCTTCATTTCAAAGCTGAAAAGCCAGCCCTGTCCAAAGACATCTTCATGGTCATAAGGCCGGTATGACTAAATGCTGAAGGTGTAGGAAATGTTGTTACCTTCCCACCAAGGTGGTCCATATTTTTCTTCTTGCATTTTTTACATGCTTTCGAACTGCTAGGTTGGCAGAAGTTGGGACAAGTAATGGGAGCTCACTCTGTTATGTGGCGCTAGGGATTTGAACCGCTGAACTGCCGACTTTTCTGATCAACAAGTTCAGAGTCTTAGCCACTGAGCTACTGCGTCCCTTTGTGATATGATACACAGTTGCAATGATCAACTGGACACAAATTGTGCTGTACAGTTTGGCTTGAAAAACAGGAAAACTTTTAAATTATTATGATGTATTTATATCATCATAGTGATATTGACAGATTACATCTGCTCTACAGAAATGAAGGCAGCAGTTTATTTCAATTCAAATTGTTGAAGAAGAAAAGCATGTATTGGTTGATTATGTAAAAAACAGTCAAGAACAAGCATTTATGCAAGTTAAAAATTGGAGCTTAGTAAATTTACAGGAAAAATGTGAATATCAAAATAATGTAGTAAAACATGAACAGAATGCTGGCTACATGAACATGACATTACATGGTCAATTTCTACAAACAATCGAAAGGAAAGAGGACAAAGATAAAAAAAACTGATAGGATCTTACAATTAGAACATTTAAAAAAAGGAACTGAAGGCTTGGTTTTGATGCTAAAGAACATTACTATTCAAAATAATGGAATTGAAAAATTGGTCAAAGAAGCAGAAAAAACAAGTAGATCACACAAACTGATTATAAACATTGGCATAACACAAATACCAAAGTTATTCATTGGAATACAGGTTAAAAATGATCATCTGCCAATAATGAAAATATTTTTTGGAATATAGATTTGAAAGAGTAGTAAAATGAGCTGGTTAAAATATTGTGGGATTTCTAAATACAAACTGATAAAAGTCTTGGCTGAAAGCATACCATATTTAATTTTGATTGAAAAGAAGAAAGTTAATTGATGTGGCAATACAGGGCATAGTATAATAGATGACAAAGTATTGAAGAAGATCACAAAGTATCAAGATCTGAAAATCAAAATTGAAAGATTGTGGCATGCACCAGGTATGGTAGACCCAGTGGAATTTGGCACACTGGGTTCCATACTAAACTATCTTATATGGTACTTTGAAATTTTCACAATTTTCAATTTTTGTGCAGATTTTCTATCTGTCAATTACAAATGGCCACTGCTCAAATCTACACATATACTACCATGTACTACGATGTCCTAGGTTCTTGGAAAGAAAGTGCAAATGAAGGCTAACACTAACTAAACAACTGGCTAGTGTGATTTCACATTGTTGCACATATAATAATAAGATTATAAATGAATGTTGAAAACAATGAAAGAAATGAAAAAGAAACAAAACAAAAAAGAAATAATCATGACTCCTTTAGACTAACTTTCCAGGCAGAAATACACATCCAGATACACACATGATGCAGTAGAATACAATAGGATTAAGAATACAAAGAAACAATTCATATTGAAATAATAAAATAATCCTGATCTGCCTCTTGTTTCTAGCTTCATTACCCTAGAAAACCATTCCGTCCTATTTTTTCCAAACATCTTCTGTTTCAGGGTACTTTTTTCTCAAAATGGGAGCCAAGCTAATAAGAGATATTCTATCCTGTCAAAACAGAAGTCAATTGAATAAAAACAAAATGAAATGTTCCTGCCCATTCTTAAAACCCACTTAAAATGGAATTTTCCTTCTTCTGATTTGTTTTTTAGAGTTTGATTTTCTTGGGATAAGATGGTTTTTGTCTATTATCTAGATCAGTGTTTCTCAATAAATGGCCTTCAACTCCCAAAATTGGGCAGATTCTGGGAGTTGGTTCACCTATCTTAAAATCGTTGATTCAAGTTTTTTCTTAGCATTTTTATGTCTGAACATTTTTTAGGAAGGGATCTGCCCTACACCACTTTTTACATACAGTATTATTTTGTTTGATACTTCTGCTGGTTCCTTTTCTCTATATAGCATAATCCCTGGGCAGGTTGGAAATTGATTACTCTCCATTGGTGGGTTCCTACCAGTTAAGTCCGGTTCAGCCAAATCGGTAGTGGTTTGCCAGCCTGGATCACTGAAACCGGCAGTGACCCAGGCCTGCCACATTCCTGAACCAGTTCTCTGGGAGGCGCTGTAGGTGCTGCCATCTTGTTTTCACTTCTGCGCATACACATAACAATTTTTATTTACAAACCCTAGCAGGCTTCAGCAGGTATTAGACTTCCTTTCTCTCACTGCTTTATAAATTCTATAAATTCTTTATGTCCTTTTATAATTATAAGTCCTAGTTATTTATAGCATTTAGATCATTTATTGTAAAATTAATTGCAATTTTATAGGATCCTTTTGTGTTTTAATTTCTATCCTCTGTAATTGAAGGTTAATAAACATCTTAATTTTATTGTATCAATATGACTTTTTATTTTTACTTTATTGTAATGCTGGTCTATGAGTGAAAGAAAATTGATTGATTTCTTCTGCATTACTAAGGTCCACAACTGTCTGTATTGTGATAACATTGATTTTATGTTGCTTATGTGGCCAAATCTAGTATCCCAAGTGACTCACATAATAGTGATATACACAAACTAACCCAATCAGAGTTTGGCTGTTTTTTGTTTGCTTTTTACTGTGGTTATTACAGAGTAAGAGTAAGGACTACCAAAGCATGAGTTACTTAGATAGACAGCGCATGCAGGGCAATCATCTAATTTAATTTACTGAAGAATGTAATCAGTATGGAGAATGCTGTGATAGAGAACCTTTGTGCTTGCTCACTTTACTGGCTAATCAGCATTGGGCAGAACTGTTATCTTGCCAACTGATGAAAGAGAATTTGCTTTCAAACTCCCTTTTAAAAGGGAAAAGAATTTTGAATAAATTATCATGGTTGCAATGTGGTGCTTATGGGGGAACACACTCTAGTGAGCTTTCTCAAACTAACCAGTGATGGAAGCTTCAGGGTGAGGAAAAGTTGGATCAAACTAACATCAGCAATCATACCTTCTGTCATCTCTAACAATAAAAGAAGGTGAAAAATACTCCTAGGACAAATGTGAAAATGTTTCTCATGTAACTTGACAATGAGAAAGAAAAAAAGGTCCTTTTTTTTTACAGGGGGAGGGGGGAACATTCCAGGAAATTGCAAGACAGGTTACACCTATCTGCATATGACCAACTTGAATGTCTTTAAATAGAAGGTATCTTCAAAGAGAGAACTGTCCTCAGATTTCTCTTCAAATAAAAGCTGTCCTCTCTGAAGTAGAACTCATGGTGTCCTAAAATGGAACAATATAAGGTTCTCTGGATAACATTGCACTTATTTCCAGCCATACAATCATTCTTTGTGCTAAGCCCCAGCCTTGATAAAGCCAAGGCCCTTCAAAAGATGTCAGATTCCATATTTTATGTGTTTTAGTCGGGTTACATTTTTTTTTGGAAAGCAGATCCCTTTAGTTTTCTCATGCAGAGAACTTTTAAGCACGAAAAGCTCACAGAAATAGATTAAACTTTTAATGAAATATTGTTGGAAAAAGACTCACACAGTTTTTCAGGTATCTAGTTAAAGAGTTAGAGAGAATGTCATCAGACAAGAGAAATCAAGGAAGCAACTAAAAAAAGTGCTTTAAAAAGAGATGCACTTTTGTCTCCAAAGTGGCACAGTTTCCAGTTCATTTCCGCATTTTTATAGATTTGTGCTTGACTAAAAGTTAATTTTTTTCATACATAGATAGCAGATTTAAGCATGTCAAAGGGGGCAGTAACTGAAATATGAACCTAGAAGTTCTAAGCTGCAGTAATACATATAGTTAAACATTATGGTCCAATGAGTGATTTGTTCTTATTTATTTTCTTTTATTAGTGTTTTGGATGCCCAATTTAGATCCATTAAAAATGCTAACACATTTCCTTTCTTCCTTTGGAATGCTGTTCCCTGCCCCTCTCCCCTCCCAAAGTGAATCCAGATTAGAGCCATATGGTGTATGGCCTGGTGTGGGAAGGAAGGAATTCACATTTTGAAGCTCACAGCACTCCACCCGAGCAGCAACTGTAGCAATGTGCTTTATATTAGTGCTCTTGGCAGGGTGGGTTTCTGAACTGGAGAAGTGCCTGTTATGGAATAACTGGTGTGTTTTCATTAAGAGCCCTGTCAGTTTCATAAAATCAGCACTGAGAATTCCATTGAATGCTGTATTTTGAATATTTGCTGTCTTCTAACTTTAATGGATGTAGTATAGCCTGTAGACTTTAGGCCTGTCAAAGGTTTGTGAGTTATAGTTTTCATTCTTTAAGAAGATTCTTGATGAGATAATGGATTTGCTAATGAATTTCTAATGACAACAGTATGAAGGTACTTTTTCCCTATTGCAGGCTAAGCAGAATTAGGCCAAGGTAGTACTTGTGTGGAAGGAAAAAAATGGCAAAAAAAATCTGTATTATTGCCAAGAACACTACATGGTTGTGTCTGTTATGTTACTCATCAAACTTGACTAGAAGGAAATTTAAGCTTTTCTTAATAATAATAAGTACACCAAAGGAATAGGACTCTTGTTCTTTGGCATATGCAAATAGAATATGGGTATTCTATGAAGGAGGGACGCGGTGACTAAGATACTGAGCTTGTCGATTAGAATGGTCGGAAGTTCGATGGTTTGAACCCCTAGCCCTGTGTATTGGATGAGCTCCCATTACTTGTCCCAGCTTCTGCCAACCTAGCAGTTCGAAAGCATGTAAAAATGCAAGTAGAAAAATAGGAACCACCTTTGGTGGGAAGGTAACAGTGTTCCATGCTCCTTCAGTGTTTAGTCATGCCAGCCCCATGACCACGGAGACATCTTTGGACAGCGCTGGCTTTTCAGCTTCAAAACGGAGATGAGCACTGCCCCCTAGAGTCAGGAACGACTAGCACATATGTGCGAGTGGAACCTTTACCTTTACCTTTATTCTATGAAGAGGCATGGGGACTCATTTGTTTTCTACATGAGTTACTATCAAAAGTCATATGAACCATAATTTGCTATTTCTTTTTTGGGAAAAAAAAAGCATAGACAGGAAAGCCCCAGTATAGGGTATTTTCAAAAGTCACATAACTACCCATATTTGGGGAAACAATACACATTATTCTATCCTTGAGCAGAAAAGTTCCCCAAGTCCTGAAGAAGAAATCTAATCATATTGGTTTTGCTCAATTTTTTTATGTCCCTTGCATGTCACTTGACAAATTTAACAAAAGTAAAAACATAAATGCGTTGTTCAACTGTCAGCTAAAACAATGTCTGATCCCTATCAAGCTTAAATTATGCATCCTTTTTGCATCCAATTTCTGGTTGCCCTTTTCATATAATGCATTATTGGGCTGTTCTTTTCCATTATACAATGTTTTTGTGCTCCTTTTTATACAATCTCCTGTACATTTGAATGGTAAGCCGTATCAATTTTTTCCCCTAAAAACTGATGATCTATTCTGAAAATCTTTAGGTTCATGAAGTATACATTAGATAAATTTGTCAACAATTCAAAACAGATTATTCAGATTATTATGTTTATTTTGATGTGATTTAAATTGTTGCTTTATCTCAATTTAATAAAAAAATATTCCTGTCTTTTCAGGAACATTTGGTTATTTGCAATAAAGTGACTGCCTCCCCCTGCAGTTTTGTAGTTTTTGCAAAACGTCTTCTGCTCTGACTTCCCTCCTTTTCCATACTTTCTTAATCCAATTTAGTCAGCTAGTTAGTCCAAATCCCTTGGAGGCCTACAGTTTGTTCATTCTCCCACAGTGCTGAAATTTCTTTCCATCCCAGCTGGCAGGAGTTTTTAGAAATAACAATATCTTGGGGTGGGGGGTGGGGAGGGAGGGAAGAAGCTGAAGATTGAATGGGGTCTTTTGTCCAGATTTCTATGAAGCCAGATTAATTATGCATTGCAGAACACCATTTAAAAGGATTGAATTAGGTCCTCATTGCAATGAAAAAAGGCTTGAAAGCGAAAGCAGTGCTATTGCCCAGGAAAAGCCCAGATTTATAATGACCCAGCAGCAGAAGAATTTCTCAGACTTACAGCCAAGCAACATGTAGCATGCACCACTTCAGCAGTAGTTTGTATCTATGCTTTCTGTATATGATTCTTTGCCATTTCCTCTCTTTTCAAACACCCCACTAAATACTTGAGTATTGTTATTTCTGAAGTTCTTTTGTGGGAAATGTTTTCTGTCTCCTGTCCTTAACAGAATTAAGATATTTTAATATTTCAGCCTCACAATTCACCTATGATTTGATTATGTTACTGTTGTATTATATTCAGTGATGCTGTCACACTTTGCAATAAATTTCTTTTGGGTAATTTTCAAACTTGCAACATTTCACAGCTTAAAAACAGAACGATTCTGGTCTACTTCATTATTACTTAAATACTTTTGTTCTCATCTCTAATAACCATTGCTTGAGGGTATATAGCAGGATGAACCCCTGATTGGCGCAGTGGTTAAATGCAGCACTGCAGGCTACTGCTAGATCAGCAGGTCAGCGGTTCAAATCTCACCGGCTCAGGGTTGACTCAGCCTTCCATCCTTCCGAGGTGGGTAAAATGTGGACCCAGATTGTTGGGGGCAATATGCTGACTCTCTGTAAACCGCTTAGAGAGGCCTGAAAGGCCTATGAAGCGGTATATAAGTCTACTGCTATTGCTGCTATTGCTATTGCTATTGAATGATTGGTTATGTACCATTAAGTCGATGTCATCTTTTAGCAATTATATAGATAAATTTCTCAGGATGATTTGTCCTTAGCCTGGCCCTTCAAGGTCTTTCAGTGGGTCACTCATTGCCATTACAATTGGACCCATTCATCTTGCTTCTGGTGATTCTCTTCTCTTTTTCTATGCCTTTCCCAGACTTCTGGAAGAATCTGGATTTTGCATTATCTGTCCGAAATGTGATAATTAGAGCCTACTCATGCCTTGAGTAATATATCTATATCTATATCTATATCTATATCTATATCTATATCTATATCTATATCTATATCTATATCTATATCTATATCTATATCTATATCTATATCTATATCTATATCTATATCTATATCTATCTGTATCTGTATCTGTATCTGTATCTGTATCTGTATCTGTATCTGTGTGTGTGTGTGTGTGTGTGTGTGTGTGTGTGTGTGTGTGTATTAACTTGTTTGATAAACTATGTGTTCACTTTCTTGGCTATTTTCCCCAAGAATAAAGTTTAAAAGTGTCAATACTCTTTTCTATCAAGTGTCTTCAAACTGAAATTTTTGCTCCATAGAACACCACCAAGAAAAATGATTTGGATCTTTATAGATATAGGAAACATCATCGCATCTGAATATCTTTTCTAGGTCTTTGTTGCTATCTTACAAAAGCTAATCTGAGGTTTATCTCTTGACATCTGGTTCCTTTATTGTTGATAGTTTATTCTCAAAGGCAAAAACTATCCACCAATTCAATATCTTCATTGTAAATTCTAAAGTTGCTTACTGTACCTATTGTCATTAGTCTGATTTTTTTTGTATTTCATTATTTGCCATTTTTTTACTCCACTCCTTGACATCCACTATGAGAGCTTGGAAATCATTTATACTATCAGAGTAGTATGGTCAGCAGAGTGTAGATTTTTGATGTTCCAGCTTGCAGTTTTAAAACCATGCTCATTTTCTCATTAATCTCCAGCAATATATACCCAGCATATAGGTTGAATACATTAGAGGAGAGTATATAGCTTGGTTTCACTTGTTGGTTAACCAGGAGTCGATTCCATGTTTTGTCCAGAGTGTGTCTTCTTGTCCTATGCATAGGTTTTCTATGGGGACAATGATTTTCCCTTTTTCATAAGGAAGGATGGATCCTAAAGAATGACAGAACACAGTTAGTGATTTATTTGAGAAAGGTATCATTTTTCTCCCTAGGAACAATGTGTCCAAAAACAACAACATGGTATCTATCAGTATTACAAAAGTTAAAATAAAGTTTTTTTTTAAAAAAAATTACAACACTTTAAAAAGTTTTGAAAACTTGAAAAATCTTTGTCTTTGTATATTTACTTACAAAACTATTTATTTATTCATTTTGAAAATTGTACATTAGTATGCAGCAGTGTTCAAAGCTGTGTGAAAGCAATTGCTGTTTGAAAAGGTTACTGGCCTCTGGTTTAGATTATTTCTTGTTTAGTGAAGAAATAATTACTGTCCAATCTTATATTCATTTATGAATTCTGGTATTAAAAGAAGCCCTTCTTCAGTGTGTGACACTTCCACAGATACGTATAATGTATAATAATTCAAGATATAATGTCCCAAATCTCCTGTTCCCTAGATGAAGTACTGTTCTCCCAATCTCTTGTTTTGGGTTTTCTATCTGTGTTAATCGTTAAACCCATATCTCTGTTCTTAGAAAACAAAAGTACATTGCTTAAAAAAAAACCTTTCACATCTTCAAATTAATTTTTAGGTCTTAGATAGCCCTGTCTCAATGCCACCAAATTTTAATATCAAAGCTGTTACACATAAACAATACAATTACCTGCCATTTGGAAGATATGATTGCCAAGGACCACCATAAGTTAAGCATAATACTGTCAACAAAACAAATAAATAGCCTGATAGACTCCAAAATCTAGTAACACAGACATTCCAGTCCTTCTCAAAGGTGTGATGGCCAAACTGTAACTGTGTACTTTCAGCTCTTATGCATTTCACTCTCCCATCCATTGTAGAAGTCTTATATCCAGTAGTGTCTTTCCAGGACATTTTGAATTATTTGTGCTGAATTTTTCTTCAGGAATGAAACACCCCCTTACCTGCCCAACTTGTTGCAGTTTTTGCCTTGTTGCTACAATACTATAACTTAATTTACCTGGATTTTGTGTTTTGAATCAGTGTGGCCAGGAGTGGGAACATTCTTAATAGAGGGAAAACAATGCGATGGGGTCTGATAATATACTGTAGGCCTCACAGCATGTAGTATATTTGGTCAATATTTCTCATCTTTGGCAACTTTAAGATGTGTGGGCGTCAACTTCCATAATGCACCACGTAGCACATGCTAGCTAGCTAAGCATACTTTATACATCTTAACATTACTAAAGTTGAGAAACACTGCATTAGGCAACAGTATGGAATAAGAATGTTTTTCAACATCGCTCCCTACAAGTTTTGTTGATCATTGTCTTCTGTAGTAGATCTTTGCCAATTTGCCTGCTTGATGTCACTTCTTGATCTAACCTGCTTTGTTATTCTGGCAAGTAAGTCCCAGGAAGTAGCTTTATGCCAACAATAAACTGGCTGCCACTTTCTTGACAAAGTCAGAGAATCAAATGACCTCAGAAACAGACTTCCAAATTTTACTCATAATTCACTACCACAATTTAACCATAATTTGCCCCTAATTCACTTTATGTATTCACTACATAAAGTGAGGATTGATTTGCAATGTATAGCTTTGAATAATTGCTTGTTGCAAGTACTGTACCTGGCAATCCCATGGTGTGAGCAAAACTTTTACTGGTTGTAATAGCTATTGCAAGATACTTTTGTAAAGATTGGATGTGAGATAAATCTCTTGCACTGCAAAACTACAGACCATCTATCTCTATTATGCTCTACTTCTTTATTTATAAACACCTTAAAATCCTCCATTTCTTTTTTCTTCAGGAAAAAACAAATCCATGTACCTTATAGCTGAATTTTCTCACTCCCTAGGGAGGAGGCAGATGATATACTAAAAAACAACTGTATTTTCCTCATAATGCCATCTTATTTCTTTTGACTACTAATGACTCTTGATTTTTACTGCTTGATATCTTTTTCACTGCAGATATCTAGAAGTTAATTTTTCATTATTAGGTGTGACAGATATAGAATAGAATAACAGAGTTGGAAGGGATCTTGGAGGTCTTCTAATCCAACCCGCTGCTTAGGCAGGAAACCCTACACTACTTCAGACAAATGGTTATCCATTTACTACCATTTTGTACTAAAAAGAAGTACAAAGCATCCAACATGATTTAAAAACAGGAAATGGGGTATTTTAAAAAAGGAAACAATATTAAATTCTGCTACTACCAAAACAAAAAACCAAAAGAAGCAGTTTTGTTTATTAATGCAAAATAACTACCACAGACAAGGGGATAATAGACTCAGGATTTTAGTCAAGCAACTACATAAAACATCTTTATCTACTTTACTTATCTCTAAAAACCAATGTACTAAACTATTTGGATGTTCTGATAAGAACTTCTCAGCTCAGCAGAAGTCAATACAATTACTGTATGCTGTATAACGTATAGCACATACAGTAATAGAGTTTCAAAGAACCTTTGCCTTATTCCTATTACACTTACTTCTCCCTTACAATCACTGTAATAATGAAACAGAGAAAGGGGAAGGTAACATGCTCCACTCTAAAACCAAACATATAAAGTGTTTTATCCCATGAGATTCTCCCCATGGGTTCCCCCAGCATTTTATGGTGGCTGGCAGCATTTATCCATGGTATCAACAGAGCTCATTATTGAAACCTAGGACTGATGCTACAACTTTTAACAGGAAAAGCCATGTTCCCTGCCCACAATAGTAAGGTTCAAGAGTAACGCACAAGAGTAAGGAATGAGTAAAGAAGTATTTTAATTCTGCTGTTGTTGTGATTGAATCTTAACAACAAACATGCAATATGGAACATGATATTTTTTCCTGTCTCATAAGCTATATTTGAATAGTTTAGGGCAGCCACGAGTGTCAAACTCGCAGCTTGTGGGCCAGATGTATCACATGCTGGCCATGTCCACACCAGGTTTAGCAAAGGGGAAAAAATCATGATATATCATGGGACGATAATGTGACGATGCAAGTTTAACCCCCTAGTTTAGGGACTATGAATGAGTCATTCTGATGGTAATCATTACTTCTTTTCTAAGAAGACAATTCAGGCACCCAAATACATCTAGTTTCTGTTAAGTATTAAATGATTTCAAGCCATAAAATCTGCAGAGGTTAAAGTCAAAGTCAAAAATGTATGTACCCAGTTCTTTTTCTCTTATATTCCCTTCATAATCTAAAATAACAGCCAGTAACAGCTATTATGATATCAGTCTTAAGTTTATGATCGAACAAAGCATTCTTAGTCTATATTGTTAAGAAACTTGGGAGTTATTCCATCCATTTAACCATCCATCTGAATGACTTGAAAGTCTTCAAAAGTAATTCATGTTTTTTTTTACAGATTGAAGGAAACTCTCTGCTTCCAAACTGGGTGGCAGACTATAAGAAGCCTTCTGGTGACAAAGGGATCAGAGGGAGCAGGCCTGAATACTTTCAGATCATTTCTATTCTTTTGATGCACTAAGAATAGGAAATTGAGCATTTTGAGTAATTTCAGAGAACTTGCACTGTGATCCTCATATATATTTTAAAGATTTAAGCTAAATCCAAATACCTGAAATTTGACTATATTCTTGCTGAATTTGGCAGCAAGATTGTGAACCATGAACTGAAGAAAGTTTAATTTCTCAGAGGCGTTTTACTCCCATTCATAACCTTAATGGGGTGGTAGTGACAGGGTGGAGACTACAATGGGGTGTTCTGAACAGCATGAAGGCCTGGTCTACAGAGTTATGTGGACCTAAATCTTATTTTAAGATAGTGTTTTTCTTCCTCACCCTGTTATGTATACAGAAGTCAACAATTCATGCACTATTATCACCGATATTTTTAAACTAATCAAGTTGAAACCTAAACAAAATTTCCTTGGTGTTGAATATGCCTAAAAATGCTGAATCTTTTAAAGGTGGAATTAAATCCTCTCAATTAAATCATTATTCACCATTCAATTATTATTTGCTCTTCAGAATTTGACTTTTGCTGGTTATGAAATTTCAAAAACTGTCGGCTATCAGATGCTTATAATAATTTCACGCTATTGGCTCAATAGTTTAAAAATGAAAAGTCTTGTAACCTCGAGGAAAGAGAAAGAGAGGGGGTGGGTGGGTGGGCAGAGCAATACCATTCCCTGCTGAGACTTGAAACAGCTGAAATGTGTTGATGCAAGCTTTTCATTATTTGAAACAATTACTTAGGCAAGAGCAGCATGAAACTTCATAAAGCTTTTCAACTTGGATTCTTTGATAAAAGTGCATTACATAACATACTCCTTGTGAGCACCACCAAGCAGGAACATTTAAAAAGATTCTGCTGGGAGCACTCAGCTGCTCTCCTCCTCACTGTTTTAAAAATCTGCTTCCCTTATGCTGCCTGCATATCATTAGGAATCTGGTTTTCATCACAGATTAATAAACCAACTGACATTTTTTCCTTCTTCCCATAGCCCTTACCTTTTGGAGTAATGGATGTGTGTGTGCATATGTGATATGTATATATTTTGAATGTAAAGCTTACATTTTCTCAATGAATAGTTGGAAAATTAAATGAGCTCAAGAGTTCACATTTAAACAGGTATATTAATTCTAGTAACATTAAAACAAAATCCAGAACCTAAATACAATGATTAGCAAAAGTTGACTGAAAGCCTTTCATTGTCAAGGTCTTACATGAAGACAATTAAAATGTTAACACCAGTGACATGCAGTCACTAGAGGCAAGGGAGGCGGGGCCTCACCAGTCTCCTGGGAAAAAGGAAACTATTTTTAAAATAATTAAAAACGCCAAGGTAGTTGCGCCCAGACTCTAAGTCACAGTGACTCTGAGTCTCCTTAGTGCAGTTAGGAGGAGGAGGCTAGAGAACTATGGGCCTCCTTTGCATAAGGAATTTTTCGCCTTTTAAAGTCAACCAAGGGTTAAAATGCAAAAAAATCTATATGCAAATGAGGCATGTGATTCTCCCGCCTCCTCCTGTAGAGGGTACTTTGTTTAGAGCCTATTTTAAAACATTTAAGCAGAGTCATCCACGTGGTGACTCTAGCAGCAACTAGCCTAGCCTGCCTGACCCTGGCTAGACCAAATCTTGCATTTTTGAAGCAGCTGGAAGGTATGTGGGAAAGAGGGAGGGGGCAGGGGGGAGAAATTCAATTTATTTGTAATGTAAGTAATTGTAATTTGTTTTTAGTGTGTGTGTGTGTGTGTGTGTGTGTGTGTGTGTGGCTATTGGTGGTATCTTGTTTACTTTAAACCACTTGCGAGTGAAAACTGATGTGTGTGTGCGCGTATCATATGAGTGTTAAACTTTACAAGGCATCCCAGGTTTAAAAACAGGTGCGCTGATTATCCGCTTGATATACTTCACAATTAGTTCATGGGGAAGGGAATTGCTATTAAACAAAAGGCTGGGGGGGGTGGTGTCAGAAGGAGCCCGCGAGGTTCTCGGGATTTGAGTCATTTGACTGGCTTCCTCGATGGTGCAAAAAGAGCCTTTTGTCTTTGACTTTCTTTGGGGAACCACTGAAATTCCTCTTTGAAAGGACAATCTGCAGGTGGGGGGGGGGGAGATTTCCTTCACTTCGGCAGCAGCGTCTCCTTGCGGGGCTTCTTCCAATATCCCAAGTGTATGGATTTTCATGCCTATAAAAGGTGGCTTCTCATCTGCATATTCACACTGAAGGCTTGAAATGGGGCGTTTTTGCAAATGGCTTGAAATGTGGAGGAGGATATTCCTGCCTCTCACCCTGTCTCCGATCCTTCACATTATCCAGGATTGCAGGATTGAAAGCATAGAATGGGGCGTTTTTGCAAACTGCTTGAAAATGGGGAGGGGGGAATTTTGTCTCATATCCTGTTTTCAGTCTGTACTGACCTTCAGATCAGGGAGAGGAAGGAATATCTCCCTCCACATTTTCAAGCCGTTCGCAAAAAATGCCCCATTTCGAGCCTTCCACATATTCCAGGATTGCAGCATTTGAAGGATTGGAATGGGGCATTTTTGCGAACGGCTTAAAAATGTGGAGGGGAGATTTTACTTTACATTGTGATGTCATCAAGGCCAGCCCTTTTCAATCTCCCTCCCGGTGCCCATTTTCAAGAAACAGGCTTTTGGCCGCTCCGGCACTTTGTCCAACTCCGACATGGAGTTGGACAAAGCACTGAAGCGGCCAAAAGCCTCTTTCTTTCTTTTTGCCTCACCAGCAATAAACCTCACCGCACGTCACTGGTTAACACACCTTAAAGGTGAAATATATTGTTTACAAGCTTCAGTGGGAATGAGTTACATAGCTACTTGCCAACCAGCCACTGAAATGCTTTTACCCATGAGTGTGATACTTAGAAAACTATTGTGGGGAGATACTATGACAATGACAACTCCAGGTTTTAGAGATTCCTGATGTTGTATTTTCTCCCCCATAGCTATTACAGATGTCTACTTGTGAGCCTTCTTCCTCACTCTGCAACACCAACCATACCGAGTAGGTAATGAAGGTCACAGTTATTGCATTTTCTGTGTCATTTTGACACTGGAGTAAGTGAATGGACCACTGCATCCTGGTAGGAGTAAGTTCAGGGGGCATATTTAAAAATACATATGCAGTGTTTCATTGCATTTCACAACACAGTGAAATACTGCATAAAATATCTAACCATTTTGTTTACAACAAATATATACATGGAAGAACAATACTGTTTATGCTTGGAACAAATATTTTTATTTTAGGGAAAATTATATAATTTGGGACTCCCCTCTCCTCTCCTCTCTACTCTTTTGGGTCAGTGTTGACTCCTAGAACTTCCTAGACAAATCCCTGCAGGTTTCTTAGCAAGATTTCCATTTGTCATTGCCTGCTTCTTAGGACTGGCCCAAGGTCACCCAGCTGTCTTCATGCCTAAAGTAGGGCTAGAACTCACAATCTTCTGGGTTCCAAGCCTTAATTAACGAATCAAACTAGCTCTATTTTTTTGTAGATTTCTATATTTTCAATGGAGGAGGTACATGGAAAATAAAGCAGCAGAAAAGTTTAAAGCAATCAGAAACTACTTTGGAAAAAGATGATATGTTTTGACAAGTTGTTGTTGAAAGAATATTTGGCTGTCAAGCCATTTAGGGTTTTAAACAAAATACCAGAACCAAATATTCATCAAAAACAATTCTACTGAAGTTAATGTAATATACAGGAGTCTACTTCTATTAATCAAAATGCTGACGTCTATATTGTGTGCCAACTACACCTTCTGAGTCCTTCTTTTACCCAGTTATTCTTTAGAAAAACAATTAATTAGAGATATCATACTTGGCTTAAAAAACACCCAGATGTGCACTATAATGCATAGCAGTGAAGGGAATCAGAAAATTCAACTTTTTATTGAAATCTTAGTGGTGATCCAGAATTTTGCAATTCCGATAAGGTAGCCCTAGTTCTTTACAGATTCTCTTATTTTTCAAATTCCAATTTATATGCAAGGACAGGACAATCATCTTTAAAGGAAGAATAATTTATCCAATCTAGGATTTTATCATAGAATTGCAGGGAGTCTCTGTTAAAATATGGGACTTGATTTATTTATTTATTAGTTGCTGTTACATGTATGTCATCATCTCAACTAATTCTAAGTAATTTAAAATTCTAAAGTATAAAAATATGACTAAAGCCAGTTAGCGACATATTTTACAATGCCAAAACGTACAGTTGACTCTTCCAAGAGGACAGAAGTTGATAATGAATCACTTTAGACAAGAAGAGACAGATGCCCAAAACAGTTTCCCTTGTTGTTTATTATGCTTGTGTCTCATCTGAACATAATCTTGGAGATCCCCACTAGGTCAAATGGAACAGTTCAATTTTGGATGAGATGGAGAAGAGGAAACATGAGTCAACTTTTGTTCTCTCCATTTATCATAATGTTAAAAATGGCTCATGATCTCTGGTATGTTTCTGAAGCACTCATTAGAGCTCTACAGTGTAAGCCAGCACTCTGAGTTGTACCAGAACTATTTGGAAGTACAAGCTAATCTTTCTCAATCTCTCTACCCTCCACCCATCCATGAAATCACTCTTTCTTCAGGATGTATTATTCTGAACCCATTATAGCTTTTTGAGACATATCAGGGAAAACTGCTCTTAAATATAACAAAATAAATTAGGAACTGTTGAGGAGTTAATAAGTTGAAATTAGAGTTATATAAAGGTGTGTGTATGGGGGAGCTTCTGAGCATCTGGCTGATAGGATGCTTATGAATGGAGAGCTGATTTATAGGAGAATCAGGGCAAGTTGAAGAGGCCAGGCAGCCATATTTAATCATGAATTAAGGTAAAAAGGCACCTCAGGAGGACTCCTAACTCTCAAGTTGTGGACACAAACATTATATCTTTGGATAATTACTTCTATCATTAGTGAGCAAGGCAAAGCAATCTTTGTTTCAGAACTGATGTGGCAATATCTGGCAATCGTAGACTATTAGAGAAGATCTCAAATTATTAAGATCTGAAAATCAAAGATAAAAGAGAATGCATAAACCATCTATGGTGGTCTCTGTGGTTATTGGCATACTAAGTGCCATACCACAAAGCCTTAGGCGTTTCTTAGCAAATCTGTGCACTGATAAATTTCCACCTATTAATTACAAAAGGCACATTGCTTAGATCTGCACATATATCATGCCAATACATTACAATATCCTAGGTTCTTGGGAAGAACTCTGTGCAAATGAAGACCAACATCAACTAAAGAATTGGCAGCTATGGATTCACATTGTTGTAGTAGCATCTGGTGACAGCACAGTAGAAAAGGAAGAACTGGAGAAAATCACAGACGCACACATACACACACACGGCTTGTAAGTAGAATGACATGGCCAAAGAAAGCAAATATAGTACCAATAATATTAGACACCTTAGGTGCAATCCCAAAACATCTGGAGTACCACTTGATCACTATTTACATTGACTAAATCACCATAAGTCAATTGCAAAAGACATCTTTACTTGGAATCCTGTTTTAACACCATCAAACATCATCTGTCAATCCCAAGTCCTTGGGAAAGACTTGATAGGTGAACAAAAATGTCAAATACAGGCTTCTGGGGGCGGAGCCTGTCGCCGAAGAGGGCTCAACGGAGCTCCTCTCAGAGATCTGGTCTGTATATCTAAATAAGATCATAGATATCACCCCTTTTTGGCTAGAAAGGGGCAGGGAGTAGCTCTGTGGCTAGGGTCTATTCGTAATTCACAGCCTTTTTCTTTTTTTTGGCTGTGGACGGAGATTAGATCCAGCGTAAGCTGAGCTTTTATCTCCAGCCAGTTCTTCTCAGCTGCTTTTTTTGCAGCCCTAGACAGGTGACTCCCCCCTCAGGACAAAGCAAAGTTGTTTGAAGCTATGATTAATACGGGCGGGTCCCACCCCTGTGAGATTTTTGCTTTTATTACTATCTTAAACACCAGCCTCATTTGTCCCAGAGGCTTCTTTGTTTAAACGGACTTCAAAATGGCGATTTTTCTCCGTTGGTGACTGATAGGGGATGTACTTAGCCGGCTTTACCTTCCTGCAGACCGCTCCTTAACAAAATAAATTTTTTTTTTTGGAAACAGAGGGGAGCGAGAGCGCTGTTTATTTGTTTATTTATAATGGCTCCCAGGTCAAAATCGAAGCGTTTCTCTACGAATGTGCTTAAAGAATCTACTATGAAATCGCTGCCCTTGTCTCCTACGCCCTCTACTGGAGAATTCTTAACACAGGAATTTTTCTTTCAAATGCTTAATGACTTTAAACAGGAAATTAAAGAATTTGTATTGGAGCTATATGGTAATTTAAAGTCTAAGATTGCCCAAATGAAGGCGAATACGTTTGTAGCCGTGTCTGCTCTGACAGATTATACCGCTGAAATGGAGAATAAATTGGAAAGCTTGGAGGAGGCTAATTCTAATTTGACTACTAATATCCAAACCTTACAACAAAAAATTAGAGATACTCAAGAACAGCTCGTTATGATAAATTTTAACAAGAAGGCATTTGCAATAAGAGTCAGAGGATTGCGCGAAAAGGAGCGAGAGAATTTGAAACAGACCTTTGTTGAGGCCTTCAGCCATGCGGTGGGAAGCCCGGGATTTAATTTTGATTGGCAGATTCGGAAAATCTATCGCCAGAATTCGTTGGTAGCGGAACAGCGACAGCTCCCGAGGGACATAATTATATATTTCTCCACAAAAGAATCCAGAAATGCGATCATGCAAAAGTTTTACAATAACAGGTTGCGAGTCGATGGGCAGGATTTGATTGTCTTCAAAGAAATACCATCCCAGATGTTAAAAGCAAGAAGAGACTATACTTTCTTAACTAAAGAGCTTATAAACCACCAGATACAATATAAATGGGAAGCCCCAGCCGGCATTACGGTCACATTTGAGAATCAAAGATTTCGTCTCAATTCTGTTTCGGAGGCTCGAGATTTCTACTATAAGACTTTGAAGGCGGGACTTCCTGATTCACTTGGAAAAGAGGAAAGACAAGCCAAAGGAGAAGGCAAGCAGCAGACCACATGGCTGCAAGATGGAGGGGGTAGCTCCCCCTCTCTCGGAGAAGCAGAAGAGCAGAGATCGAGGATTTAGACATTCCAAAATGTTCGCCAAAGTTGTGGATTGAATGGGGGTTTGCGATCTCTCTCCGGTAGAAAAAGCGGAATTGGATATTGGTGGTGTGATATTGGGACTGAATTATGTGGATGCTGAATGTATATTTCACGGGACTTGTATGTCTGAACTTTAATTTAAACTGTCCAGGACTCTAAAGTGAAGAGAGTGGAGATGGTAACCTTACTGAACTTTAGTTTGGGAGGAGGGAGCCGGGTAACGTGGGATAGGTGGAGGGGGAGCGAAAGCCTGATCAGAGTATTTCGAGTTAAAAGGTAAACTGACTTCTGTGTGAATTATTGTTTGAAAATAAGGTTAAGAAAGATTATTTGGAGGGACTATGGGAAATAGTGGTAAACATCAGAGAAGCAAGGGACGAGGGTAAAATGCATGCAGAATGATTTACGTTGTTTAAATCCTATTAGAAGGGAAAGCTTGATGAGATTATTTTAAGATAGAATGCAAACTGATTCTTGTGTAAAGTATTATTTGAATATGTGGAATGATTCACGCTGCTTAAATCTTACTAGAAGGGAAAGTTTGGTGAGATTATTCTGAGCTAGATTGTAAACTGATGTCTGCACAAATTTGTATAAATTTTTAAAGATTATTTGGAGGGACTATGGGAAATAGTGGTAAACATCAGAGAAGCAAGAGACGAGGGTAAAATGCATGCGGAATGATTTACGTTGTTTAAATCCTATTAGAAGGGAAAGCTTGATGAGATTATTTTAAGATAGAATGCAAACTGATTTTTGTGTAAAGTATTATTTGAATATGTGGAATGATTCACGCTGCTTAAATCTTACTAGAAGGGAAAGTTTGGTGAGATTATTCTGAGCTAGATTGTAAACTGATGTCTGCACAAATTTGTATAAATTTTTATTTGAATATAAGGTTAAGGAAGATGAACTGGAGAGTCTACAGGAGGTTGGGGTAAATAACAAAGAAGCAAGAGACGAGAATAAAATACATATAGAACGATTTATACTGTTTAAACATAAATAAAGATGGGGGGCTGAGCTTAATACAAAGAGTTCTTTTTTTTTCTTTTTTTCTCTTTTTTTTCCTTTTCTTTTCCTTTTTATAATTTGTAAATTCTTTTTATCTATTTTTTTTATATTACTTTTATCCTTAATTCACACGTTCATAAGATACTTTAGAAGGGGTTTGACAGAGGGCAGTGCCAGGTGTGGGCCCTGGAAAGTCAGGGGGACTAGGGATGGGGATCTACGGGGGGTGGGTGGGTGGGTGCTAATATAGTTTCAATAAGAAGAAGAATGCACTTGTATACGGTTGTTCTTTCTTTTTTTCTTTTCTTTCTTTATATTTTTTCCCTTGGTTTATTTTATTTTTTATTTTTTATTATATTATAGTTCAATATTAATAAATAAGAGTTGAATAAAGGAACACACCAAGGGGAGAGGTAGAGGGAAAGAGGAGGGAGGAGTAAGGAAGGAGTAAGGGGAATGTAAGGAGGGCATAAGGGGAAGGAGGAAGGGGAGAAAGGAAGGTTTGAGGGGAAAGGGAAGTAGGGAAGGGGAGTGTTAGAGGGAGGAAAGGAAAGTTGGAGGTGGAAGATGGGGTGTATGGAGGATGGAAGTGTCAGGTGGGGTTGTGAATGTTGATGAGTTGTGTTTTCTTTTTTATTTTATTTTATTTCTTTTCTTATAGCAAATATTCAGTATATAAGTGACTGTAAAATGGAATGTGAAAATGAATAAAATATATTTATAAATTTAAAAAAAATGTCAAATACAGTCTAAACATCTGTTTGACTGCATGATGAGCCATAACACCTAATGCTGCAAAAAGATTGTACAGATTGATTGCAAACAACTACATGATAAAATAGCAACTATGGTGCATTGGAATATCTGTCTCACAAAACAGATATAGTAATAGACAATGAAGGAGCAAAAGTGTTCAGGGATTTTAAAATTCAAACAGACAAATATCTGCCACATATCTTCCCAGACTTAACAATTGTTGATAAGAAAGACAAAAATGTCTGGAGTACCTGGAGATAACAGAATAACAGAGAAAGAATTAAAGAAGATCATAAAATACCAAGATCTGCAAATAGCAATAGAATGACTGTTGCAAAAGAAAATAAATGTAGTTCCAATAGTAAAGTGTTAGATGCAATCCCAATGGAACACCATTGGCATTGACAAAATGACCACCAGTCAATTGCAATTCACATTTACATTGATACTTACATTGATACTTTTAATAATAATAACATCTGCCTACCTAGACTCTTGGGAAGGACTGGATCAAAGATGAAAAATGCTAAATCCAGTCTAAATATCTGTCTGATTTTATGACCAATCATAATATCATATATGATACAGAAGGCAGAGGATTGTAATTTAATACCAAAATAGCATATAGGTGTGCAAAAATCAAACTTTCCCATATCATCACAATGCTTCAGATAAGAAATCCAGAGACATGCACTGAGGAACAAACTTTGCAATAAGCTGTAAGCAATGCTATCAAATGAATGGTTTCACTGTATACTGTTGGAGCAAAAGAAAAGATTCAACAAAAATTTCAAGGCTCTTCATTTTGAAATGTTCTGTTTTCAAAGCAAATAACCCATCCCCCCTCTCTCTACACACACACAAACACACAGACACAGACACACACACAATATGTGGCTTGGGAGAAATTTTCAGGGATGCTGGAAGGCTGCCAAAGATGTTGATTTTTCCCTCCACCCACTTTGCTGAGTTCCATTCTTGGCACTGCTTGTTGAGGATTCCAGCTGTCCTGCTTGGTCATGGCGAGCTGTCAAATGAGATAGCACACAGGATAAGCAGGTCCTGGCCTATTGAAAGGCCAAAAGGAAACACCACAGAATTGTAAACTGGAATTTAGATGAGAAAACATGGTTAAGTTATTTGTACGTAAATGAAGTCAGCTGTGACCTTCTCAGTAGTTCGTCTCTGAGCCAGATATTGTTTGAGTGGTTAGGAATGAAAATATAAGGAGAGCTTCCTCTGAATGGTGGAACTTCTCATATTAGCTGCTAAGCATAACAGTTGATACTGCATGCTACTTTTAAACTCAAGATTTAGCTCATTGGGGATCTCTAAGATAGCCACTTTCTGTATCTTCGTTTTCTGTATCTTCAGAATTGGGGCTATATAGATTCATCAAAATAGATGTTTCAGAACATGCAAATATATAAACAAGCAATTTATTTTTGTATAATTGAGTCACATTTTTTAGGGATCATATGACTATTTCAGAAGCTGCATATCTTCATATACATGTGTATGACAGGGACGTGCAGTCACTAGAGGCAGGGGAGGCGGGGCCTCACCAGTCTCCTGAGGGAAAGGAAGAATTTTAAATATTTTTTTTTAATAATTAAAGCCAGGGTAGTTGCTACCAGATTCAAAGTCACAGTGGCTTGGTGTGTGCTCTCAGTGTTAACTATGGGAGGAGGCGAGAGAACTCAGAGTCTCTTTTGCCTAAGGAATTGTTCGCCTTTTATAAAGTTAAGGAGGAGTTAACAAGCGAACACTTTCATATGCAAAAGAGGCACTGATTCTCCCGCCTCCTGATCAGGGAGCAGCGAATCATGCCTTAGGAGCTTACGTTGAGCACGCTTACGTTGGGCGGACAAGAGGAGAGTTGAGAGAGTTTCCACAGCTGGAAAAGGTGGATCAGACGGAGGGAGGGGGGGTTCAAATTTATTGTAATTTAATTTGTACTTTTTTTATTGTGAGATGTGTGTCCGTGTGTTTTTTTTCTTTCTTCACAGCGGTGGGGTCGGAGGAGGCAGGGGGGGCGAGGCGGCGGAGCGCGGAGGCGGCAGGGACTTTCTCGCCGCTGTGTCCCAACAGGCCAGGTGTCTCACGTTTATGTCTGCCATAAACGTGAGACGCCTGGCCTGTTGGACACGTGGATGTAGACTGTAGTGCATTGTCATTAGTTTCCTGGTTTTTCGGTCCAAAAGGTTCAAATCAGCTTGTGTCCAGTTAACTATACCAGCTGTGTATCTTATAACTGGTATTGCCCAGGTATTTATGGCCTTGATTGTATTTCCACCATTCAATTTAGATTTCAAAATTTTCCTAACTCTGTTGGTGTACTCTCGCCTGACAATAGTTTTTACTTCTCCATGCTTGATGTTATCCAACTGCAGAATGCCTAAGTATTTGTAGGCTTCATTTTCTTTGCATTTAATTAATTGGCCATTGGGGATTTCAATTCCCTCACATGCAGTGATTTTGCCCCTTTTTATGGGTACAGTGGCGCATTTTTCCATGCCAAACTGCATTGAAATATCGGTGCTGAATACTCGGACTGTGTTTGTCAATGATTGGATTTCTATTTCTGACTTTCCATAGAGTTTCAAATCATCCATATATAGTAAATGCAAAAATTTTTCAGTTTCTTTGGCTGTTTGGTAGCCTAATTTCATTTTTTTTAAGATTACTGATAGTGGGATCATTGCGATGATGAAGAGAAGAGGTGAAAGTGAATCACCCTGGAAAATTCGTCGCTTGATATTAACCATTCCGTAGATCTCATTCCCTACTGCCAACTTAGTTCTCCATTGTTTCATCGCCTTTTCAGTAAAGGATGTAATATTTTTGCTAATGCCAGTTGTTTCTAAGCATTTTATGATCCAACTATGTGGCAGTGAGTCAAATGCCTTTTTGTAATCAATCCAGACCATATTCAAGTTCGTTTTTCTGTTCTTACAATTTTCTAATATCATTTTATCAATTAGAAGCTGATCTTTTGTGCCCCTGCTCCTTCTTTTGTTGCCTTTTTGCTCTACTGGCAAGATGTTGTTTGTTTCCAAATAATCCATCATGTTATCTGCAATAATGCCTGTGAGTAATTTGAAGGTTGTTGGCAAGGATGTTATTGGTCTGTAGTTTTCAGGTGTTGTTCCTTTAGTTGCATCTTTCTGAATCAAGTATGTTTTTCCAGTTGTCAATTCATCAGTTTGGCCCTTTTGTAAAATTTCATTCAGTTGCCTGGCCAATATTGCATGTAAACTGGTCAGATATTTGAGCCAGAAACCATGTAATTGGTCCTTTCCAGGTGATGTTCAATTCTTTACCTTTTAAACTCGATTTTTGACCCTCTCAATTGTTATTTCTAATACTTGCATTTGTTTGTTGCCAATGCTTTTCTCAAAGTCATGTATCCACTTTGCTTCCTTGTTGTAGTCCTTTGCATTTTCCAACAATTCTTTCCAGAATTCAACTGTGGCCTGCTTTTCTGGTTTTTCACTTTTGGTGTCACCATTTACATTAAGACTTTGATAAAAACGTTGTTGGTCTGATCGAAATTGCTGATTTTGTTTATATTGGATGATTCGTGCCTCATATGAGCCGAGGTGGCGCAGTGGTTAAATGCAACACGGCAGGCTACTGCTAGATCAGCAGTTCAGCGGTTCAAATCTCACTGGCTCAGGGTTGACTCAGCCTTCCATCCTTCCGAGGTGGGTAAAATGAGGACCCAGATTGTTGGGGGCAATATGCTGACTCTCTGTAAACCGCTTAGAGAGGGCTGAAAGCCCTATGAAGCGGTATATAAGTCTACTGCTATATCTTTCAATTTTTCTAGCTGTTGCTGTTATCTGCTGTTTTACAATCTCTACAGCTTCATTGATGTTTCTTGTATCCAATCTATATCTTCTGATTAGCCAATCTATGGTTTTGTTGTTTTTAAGCCGTTGCTCATGCATGTTCTTGCATCTGCCCTTAATTTTTTGACTTTTTGTTCTAATCGGATTTTCCACTTTGGCTTTGATGCTTTTTCTGTTGTGTGACTAGGTACTTTGATTTTAATGCCTAGTTCATTAGTGACTATTACAGCTGCGCTGTAGATTAACTGGTTCGTTTCCAAGATGGATCCCGATTCAATTGTTGAAAACACTGCATTAACCATTTTCATGATAGGGGCCAAAATTTTCTTAGGCACAGTTTTTAGTGATGGTAAACGTTGCCTTTCCTCATTAAGCAGAAAATGCTCCATGATCTTATCCTTCAATTCTTTTTGTTTTTGAGTTAGTTCATCAGTTGGTTCAGTGATAACTGGTTCTAGTGGTGGTGATGTTATTTCCTCCCCGAGAGCTTCTTCTGGGAGTTCTACTATAATGTCTTTAGTTGTGTCTTGAATATCAGTTATTTCCGCTTGTGATATTGTTTTTTTGGTTTTGCAATTTGCCTGAATTTCCTCATGTTCAACATCACTGAACACTTTATTCCGTATAATAAATCGCCTTTGTTCTGCTAGTCGTTGTTCACTAACATTTGAATCTGGATATTGTTCTTTCCATAATTCATACATTCGCTTTAAATAACCTCTTTTTTCTGGCTCTGAGTTGTAGTAACAGGCCATTATGGCACGGTTTTCATCTGCACTATATTTTTGTTGTTTTGTTGGCTGGTCCACTTGTAGCCCACTTGTCGATGGATGTTCAGGGACTCCAACATCTGCTGCGGCCCTTGTTAACCCGCGCGACGACCTATGCGGTATGGAATTCTTATTTGTTTTTTTCACCATATTGTATGGGTTGGCGGGGTTTTTTTACGGGACCAGATGCCAACCTGACCCCAACCCTCCTCCTTTCTCATCTGGTCTTGGGACCGGCAACGGCAGAGTTGTTGTTGTTGTTGTTGTTGTTGTTGTTATTATTATTATTATTATTATTATTATTATTATTATACTTTATTCATGAAACATGAAACTCAGTCAACTGAACATTCAAAAATGTATCACAAATACCATTGACTGGTGTTAAGGATTGATATGGGTTGCTGCCGATGTCCTAGGTATCAACCAAGTACCTTTTTAAAAATATACGATGCTCCAAGTAGCACAGTTTTTTTGCAGTTCCACTGGTGTTACTTCAGGAAGCTTCAATTTGTTGATGTATCTTACATAATTCTTGGACATGGTACCAAGTGCCCAATGACAATGGGTATCACTGTTACATGTTTCATTCATAATCAGGTAGTTTTGATAGTCAGGTTGTGGTATTTCATGATTTTTTCCAGTTTTTTTTTCTTCACTTCTGGCATCTCCTGGTACCGCAATGTCAATAAATTGTACGTTTTGGCCCTGTACAGCCATAATATATGGTGGGTTGTGTTCAAAATGATGATCCTTCTGTATTCAAAAGTCCCACAAGATCTTCCCCTCCTCATTTTTGGTAACCTTTTTCACTTTGTTCTCCCATGACTTTTTGGATACAGGTAAGTCATATTTTTTACATAATGACCAGTGGATTAAATTAGCAACTTGGTCGTGTCTAGCTTTGTAATCAGTTTGTGCAATTTTTCTGCATTCACATATTAAATATGAAACAGTTTCAACTTTGTTGTTGCAAAGTCGGCAATTTGGATTGTCAGTGGATTTTTGTATCTTCGCTTTCATCGCATTAATTTGTAGTGCTTGTTCTTGAGCAGCGAGTATTAAACCTTCCATTTCTTTCTTGATGGTTCTTGATGGTGTCTATGTCAAGTTGTCATCACATTTTACTTCAATATTTTCCAAGTGCTGTCCATGCAAAGCTTTGGTTTTCCATCTATTTAATCTGTTATCCACGTGTTTTTCCTTATATTCTATCTTTGTTACTGTTGTTTTTATACTGTTCTCTGTTTTCACAGCCTGCAGCAATTTTTCTGTATTTTGGTTCACATAATCATTCAAACTTCGTTTTTCTTCTACAGTTTTATGGATTTTCAATAGCCCCCCACCCTCTATTTTTCATGGCAGGTACAACCTGTCGATGTCACTTCGTGGATGTAAAGTGTGGTAGATATTCAAAAATTTGCGTGTTTTCTGGTTCAAGTTTTCCAGTTCAGCCAAAATCCAGTTGATGATTCCAGCTGAGTAGCGTATCACTGGAACTGCCCATTATGCTTTAATCATGTTTCCAGCATTCAGCTTTGATTTTGCGGACCCTCCTGATGTATTCCTTTTGCGTTGACTCTTGACTTTTCCATTCAAGATGTTATCTGCTTCCAATATGCCTAGGCATTTGTAACTGTCATTCTTTGCTAATGCCTTCACTTTGCTTCTATTTCCTAGTTCTAGTCCTTCTATTTTTCCTTGCTGCATGGGTATTATATTGAAGACATTATTATTATATAATTTATTCACTAAACATGAAACTCAGCCAAATGAACATTAAAAAATGCATTACAAATACCAGTGACTGGTGCTAATGGTTGGTACAGTTTGCTGCCAGCGTCCTAGATATCAACCAAGTACCATCTTAAAATATAAGATGTTCCGAGTAGCACAGTTTTTTGCAGTTCTGCTGGTGTTATTACAGGAAGCTGCAATTCATTGATGTATCTTGTAAAATTCTTGCACATGGTGCCAAGTGCCCCGATGACAATGGGTATCACTGTTACATGCTTCATCCATAGCCGTGTAGTTTCAATGGCCAGGTCACAATATTTCATTATTTTTTCTAGTTCTTTTTCTTCAATTCTGGCATCTCCAGGAACAATTATTATTATTATTATTATTATTATTATTATTATTATTATTATTATTGATAACAACAACAACAACAACAACCCCTCTGAGGAGCTTTACCTTGTCGTGGTGGAGGGGCTTGCACGCTCTAATGATCCTAAGGGCTATGCTAAAAAGGTGCAACCATATCAAACAGGTCTCAGGTAAAGGGCCAGACAAAATTTGCTCCACAACCCATTCAAATATGTTGAATACAAAAAAAAAATGAAATTTATGCCACCTGAACAATTGGCCAGATTAACAAGGATTCCGATAGATGCTATGGCTCCTGGGCATTCTGCGCAAAATGAACTACAGGGCTCAGCTCCCTCTGCTAGGCAACCAGGGCATGGAGGTGACAAACTACTGGAAGAAAAAGTGAAAAATCTGGACTAGGGAAGAAAACATCTCTATTATCAAAGCTTACTATCAGTCTGAGTCAAAGACAAAGCAACTAATGGTCTGAGTATACCAACAAAGAAGAGTAAAATCAAGAATGATCTGCAAACTCAAAAGCAAACTGAGGAAGAAATGGAGGAAGAGGATGCTTAAATGGATGAAGATAAAGAACACAGAAACAGAAAAGAACAAACACCAACAGATATTGCTCAATTAGCTGAGAAAATAAAGCATCAAATGGAAGATGCCAAAGGAACACGTTTGCCAAAGCTGAACCAAGTGAACCGGAAAGAATTGAGAAAGGTACTAAAAAAGGTCAATGAGGCTATGCAAACCATTCAAACCACTACATTAGCTGAAACAAACCAGCTGATGTATGCAGCAGCCTTCATAACCACCAAAGAATTGGGTTTGAAAATACAAAAGAACCAACGAGGCAAGAAGAGGAAGCCTAAATGGAAAATTTGGTTGGAATTGAAGATCAAAAAATTTTGTGGCGACTTGAGCAACTTGAAGAACCTAAGGTAAGATCAGCTAAAGAACAAGCAGGTCAAAAGCAGCCTGGAAGTAAGATACGATTTGGAGAATAAGGAGATTGCGATAGTAATTGAAGAGCTGAAGCAGAGGGTTGTTGCTGTTGCTGAAAAGATTAAAAGGTATGAAAACCGAGTAATTCAGTTCAAGGAAAACTCACAGTTCAGAGCAAATTAGCACCAGTTTTATAAAAGCTTAGAAGGTGGAGATGGAGTAACAACAAATGAAAAGCCTGATAAAGAGAAAGCTCTGAAATTTTGGAAGAATTTGTGGGAAAACAACAAGAAGCACAACAGAAATGCAAAATGGATCAAACAGATTGAAGATTCTATTAAAGTGCATAAAATGGAAGATGTAAAAATAACAAAAGAAATGGTGCAAAGACAGTCAAGAAAAGTGAAGAACTGGAGTGCACCTGGACCAGATGTGTTGCATGGCTTCTGGTTAAAGCCACTTACAAGTGTGCACAAAAGATTGGCAGCCCAAATGAACCAGATCTTTAAAACACCTGAAAATGATGAATGGATGGCAACTGGTAGAACATTTTTGATCCAAAAAGATAAAGAAAAGGAAATGACCCTGGAAACTATAGGCCAATCACCTGTTTGCCAACAACATACAAGCTCCTTACTGGTATCATTGCAAACCAAATTTATGGATACTTGGAAAGAAATAACTTGCTTCCTGTAGAACCTAAAGGATGCTGCAAAAATTCAAGAGGAACAAAGGACCAACTGCTGATTGACAAGCTAATCCTAAAGAATTCAAAGACGAACCAACCTGTTCATGGCTTGGATAGACTATAAGAAAACATTTGATTCAGTTCCCCATAGCTGGATCAAGAAATGCCTGAAAATCTTTGGCATCAGCATCAACATACAAAAAATCATGGAATCTTCAATGAACCTCTGGAAAACGAAGCTTATGGCTAATGAAGAAGAACTGGGTGAAGTTGAAATTAAATGAGGTATTTGCCAGGGCGATTCCCTTTCACCCCTACTTTTTATATTCTCAATGCTACCACTGACACTCATTTTGAAGAAGATGAACTGTGGATACGAACTTGCAAAGAAAGAACTGAAAATTTCACAATTGGTGTACATGGATGATTTGAAGCTGTTTGGTAAAACAAAAACTGAACTGAATTTATTAATTGAAAGCACAAAAGAATTTAGCAAGACATTGGTATGCAATTTGGAATTGACAAATGTGCAACAATGGCAACCAAAGCAGGCAAGATCATAGAAGATGATGGAATACAATTTGAGAATGAAGAAATGATAAAGGCAGTAAAACCAGAAGAAGGCTACAAGTACTTAGGAATTTTAGAAGCCTCTGACTTAATGCATAATAAAGTTAAGGAATTAACTTCAGCCAAGTACGTTCGACGAACTCGCAAGATATTAAAGTCCAAATTGAATGGAGGAAACATCATAAAAGCCATAAATACCTGGGCTATACCTGTGATTCGATATTCTGCAGGAATAATTGACTGGACCCAGATGGAGTTGGACAATTTGGACAGAAAAACAAGGAAGCTTATGACAATGAATCATGCTTTCCACTCCAAAAGTGATGTTGACAGATTATATCTACCAAGAGCAGAGGGTGGTCGAAGACTCCTACAAGTAAAACAGACTGTGGAAGAAGAGAAACACAGCTTTAATGATTACATCCAGAAAAGTGAAGAACCAATGATTAAGGAAGTAAATAAAGGAGGCCTTTTAAAAACAACTAAGTCAAAAGCTGAATATAAGAAAGAAGTAATTGAGAAGCGAGCTGAAAATTGGAAAAGCAAAGTTATGCATAGCCAATACTTGAAAAAGTATTGAAGGCAAAGCTGACCAAAAGCTAACTTGGAACTGGTTAAGATCAGGAGTACTGAAAAAAAGAAACAGAAGGCTTTATTCTGGCAGCTCAAGAACAAGCCTTAGCCACAAACTGCATGAAGGCAAAAATTCAACATGTTACCATCAACAGCAAATGTCTCCTCTGTAATGAGAAAGATGAGACAGTCGACCACTTGATCAGTGGGTGCAGCAAAATTTCACAAACTACCTACAATGCCATGACCGTGTTGCTAAGATCATTCACTGGAAATTGTGCCAAAAGTTTGGATTTGAGTACAGCAAAAACCACTGGAAACATCAGGTTCAGAAGGTTTTAGAGAATGAGAGGGTCAAGATCTTGTGGGACTTCAGAATTCGTACTGACAGGCACTTGGCCCACAACACACCTGACATAACAATAGTTGAAAAGAAAAAAAGTTTGGTTCATTGAAATTGCAATACCTGGAGATGCACTAATTGAAGATAAACAGCAAGAAAAAATCACAAATTGAAGTTGAGCGACTGTGGAAAAAGAAATTGTGTGTTGTCCCAATTGTAATTGGAGCCCTTGGAGCTATACCTAAAGGGCTACCTCGCTATTTGGAAATTTTAAATTTATCAGACTTGAACATTCTGATTCTACAAAACACCACCCTACTTGGAACAGCTTATATCCTTCGACATTACCTTAACAGTTCCTAGGTCCTTGGATAGGACTCGAGCTGTTGAGCTACCAACCAGCTCCAAAGGCTGCGAATCTCACCAACGATTAACCACATAATAATAATTTACTTTATTTTTAAACATGAAACTCAGTCAACCGAACATTAAAAAATGCATCACGAACACCATTGATTTATAATAAGTCAAGTCAGGTAGTTTTTATTGTCAGTTCAACAATATACAGTACAGTATACAGTGAAACAAAACAATGTTTCCCCAGGACCAATGTGCTACATCACATAGATAAAAAGAAAAATAGCAGAATACAGAACTACATATAGCTCTAAATCTAAGAACTTAGAGAGTGTTGAGGAGTCTGATGGCTTGTGGAAAGAAACTGGGTCTTTCGATCCAAAACTGTGCAATTCCCAAACCAGGTGGGATGTAGCTGCTCAGGGTGCTCTCGATGGTCCCTCTGTAGAAGGTTGTGAGGATGTGTGGTGGAAGCTGTGCCTTCCTCAGTTTCCTAAGAAAGTAAAGATCCTGCTGGACCTTCCTTGTTATGGAATTGGTGTTGAGGAACCAGGTGAGATTCTCTGCCAGGTGAACACCAAGGAATTTGGTGCTCTCTATGATCTCCATGGAGGAGCATTGATCTTCAGCAGGGAGCAGTCATGTTATGTCCTCCTGAAGTCAACAACCATCTCTTTTGTTTTGTCTACATTCAGAGACAGGTTGTTGACCTTACACCAGTTCATTAACTTCTCCACCTCCTCTCTGTATGCTGTCTCATCTTTTTTGCTGATAAGACCCACCATGGTCGTGTCACCAGTGAACTTTATGATGTGATTCGAACTGTGCATTGCTACACCGTCGTGTGTGTCAGCAAGGTGAACAGCAGGGGACTGAGCACACAGCCCTGAGGGGTTCCAGTGCTCAGGATGATGGTGTTAGAAGTGCTGTTCGCAATCCGGACTTTCTGAGGTCTTCCAGTCAAAAAGTCCAGGATCTAGTTACAGAAGGAGGTGTTCAGGCCCAACAGGGTCAGCTTCCCCATCAGATGTTGGGGAATGATAGTGTTGAATGCTGAACTAAAGTCTATGAACAGCATTTGTATGTATGAGTCTTTGTTTTCTAGGTGAGTGAGGGCTAGATGGAGTGTAGTGGAGATGGCATTGTTGGTGGAGCAATTTGAGCAATATGCAAGCTGCAGTGGATCCAATGTTATGGGCAATAGGGTCTTTATATGCCTCATGACGAGCCTCTCGAAGCATTTCATGATGATGGGAGTAAGTGCAACGGGATGGTAGTCATTGAGGCAGGACACTGATGGTTTCTTCGGCACATGGACTATGGTCGTTATCTTGAAGCACTTTGGGACAACAGTGGTACTCAGAGAGATGTTGAAGATGACAGTAAAAACATTTGCCAGTTGGTCTGCACATCCTCTGAGCACTCTGCCAGGAATATTGTCTGGACCTGCAACTTTCCGTGGATTGACTCTGCTTAGAGCTTTCCTCACGCCAGTAGTGGAGAGACAAAGTATTTTGTTGTTGGAAGGAGATGTGGTCTCCCTCACTGTCACGTCGTTCTGTGCTTTGAAACGGGCATAGAAGCTATTTAACATATCTGGAAGTGAGTCATCACTCTCACAGGGAGGTGGTGATGTTCTGTAATTAGTGATGGCTTGGATGCCCTGCCACATACACCGTGCATCACCGCTGTTCATGAAGTATTGGTGGATACTCTGTGCACGTGCACGCTTTGCTTCTCTGATGGCCTGGGACAGATTGGCTCTCACTGTTCTTAGGGCTGCTTTATCACCTGCCCTGAATGCAGAATCTCGGGTTTTCAGTAGAGCACGCACCTCTCCAGTTATCCACGGCTTCTGGTTGGGGTGTGAGATAATTTTCTTGGAGACTGTGACATCATCAATGCACTTGCTGATATAGCTGGTCACTGACAATGTGTACTCCTCCAAGTCAATGGAGTCACTGTTGGTTGCAGACTCCCTGAACATGTCCCAGTGAGTACATTCAAAGCAGCCCTGAAGAGCAGGGGTGACTCCTGCTGGCCAGGTTCTCACCTGCTTCCAAACTGGTCTTGAACACCCAATGAGTGATCTGTATGCTAGAATTAGCATAATAGAGATGTAGTCTGAGTAGCTGAGGTGGGGGTGGGGCTTTGTCCAATATGCACCAGGGATGTTTATATAAACAACATACAGCATGTTTTCCTCTCTAGTTGCAAAGTCTACATTTTGATGAAATTTAGGGAGCAGAGTCCTGAGATTTGCATGATTGAAATCTCCGGCAACAATAAACAATCCACCATTATTGTTATTATTACTGTAGTTAATCCTCCATTTGATTCGCCGTTTAGGACTGGTAAAAACCTAACAGTTCAAGTCCTAACCAAGGACTTAAGAGCTGTTAAATTAGTGTCTGAGTATAGGCAGTTTCAAATAGGGTGGTTTTTTTTTTTTACAAAGTCAGAATATTCAGGTCTACAGTAATAAGTTCAAAATTTCCATGTATCTAGACAGCCCTTTGAGTTTTGCTCTAAGGGCTCCTATTACTATTGATACAACCACTGATTTCTTCCTTTACAATTGCTCAACTTCAATTTTTAAATCATAATATTTCATTATTTTTTCTACCTGGTTTTTTTTTCCAATCCATTCTTCAGCTGGTATTACAATATCAATGAATCAGACTTTTTTCTTTTCCATAATAGTCATGTCAGATGTTTTGTGGTCCAGATACAGAGGTGCAGTGCTTCCGGGTCGGCCCAGTTTGGCCAAACCGGTAGTGGAATTCAGGCCTGGGTTGCAGAACAATTGTCCAAAGTGTCCCAGCCAGCTTTCAGACTAAAGACGGGACTAGAAGTCCCAGTCTCCTGCTTTTTACGCAAGACTCTTTACCACTTGAGAGCCGAGGTGGCGCAGTGGTTAGAGTGAAGCACTGCAAGTTACTTCAGCTGACTGCAGTTCTGCAGTTCGGCTGTTCAAATCTCACCGGCTCAAAGTTGACTCAGCCTTCCATCCTTCCGAGGTGGGTAAAATGAGGACCTGGATTGTTGGGGCAATATGCTGACTCTGTAAACCGCTTAGAGAGGGCTGAAAGCCCTATGAAGCGGTATATAAGTCTAACTGGTATTGCTATTGCTACTATGCCAAACTATATATATAGTTATTTAGACATTATAAATGATGTGCTGTATTTTAAATTCTGTGATTTGGTGGTGGACTGTAAATAAATAGATAAATAGAATAGGACTCAAAAGAATATGTGAGAGCATCTATTACAATTACCCATCCCCACCCCACATTATATCTGAGCAGAAGGATTTTTCTTCCATGGAAGCATGTGTAAGGCCATGGCTTCCTTATAAAGAAGTAAGAGTAATTAATACAAAGCCATCAACTGTGTCAACAGGATCAGACAACACTGTTTGTATATGCAACTTTACAACATCTTCTTAAAATTTATTTTTAAAAAAGATTCAAGTTTGCCTATTTTAGGCTACATACTTTTAGGCTTGACCCTAAGAAGCATTATAGCAGAACAGTGGTGTCCACATAGAAGATAAAGAGGGCAAATGATGAAAGCTGCATTGTGCTGATATGACACAACTGCTTTTGGATGTGCATCACCCATGCATATAAAGAGGTACAACAGGCACTGTAACCACACCATGCTGCTTTCTTCATGTTCATGGGGGGGAAAATCATGTAATAATTGCATGTTATGTATAGAGTAGTATTCCTGATTCAGATCAAGCCATCATAACCTTACAGAAAAGAAAATTGAACCAAGAAATAGGAACAAATGATATGCATGGAGGCATTCACTTGTTTAGGTTTTAAAATATGTATAGAAAAAAAGAAAGGCATTTCTGGCCAAAACTGAAGTAAAGTTATCCATGTGGGTGGTCTTATACTACTACTACTACTACTACTACTACTACTACTACTACTACTACTATAGTGAATTACAGTTTTTAACAATAAAAGTGGTCTTATAAAACCATGACTAGGTAGTTATAAGAACTAAGGCCAAACTACAAATCATCTTTGAAGAAAAAAAATATTGTATCTTTTATTTGTCTGGGTTTGTTCAAAGATCAGAGTTGAACTCTGCCAGGAATATATGGTATACTCATTACTGAAGAGAGAAAAACATGAGAAGAGATATTGTATAGCAGAATTAACCCAGGAGAAATCATGGTACACCAAAATGAATAGAAAAGTAAATCAGAATTCTAGTAAGAGCCAAGAACTGAGTTAATGGTTGGCACAGATTAGACAAAGAATACAGAAAATGGATCTAAGCCAACTTTCTATCTATTCTATGGATAGTGATGTTCCCAGAAAGACTATCCACTTTGGCATTACTCCTTCTGTTATTACTATATTCTTGGCGTACTCTCTGTACAACACTATGTGCTTTATATAAAACAATTTGGTGTTGTAGAGAAAGTAAGTCAAGAAGAGATAAAAGGCAAAGATGACACAGATATCTGTATACTCATGTTGCGTCTCTTATTCAATGAGTAAATATTCTGGGATGCGCTTATTATTTGCCAATATGAATCAAAGTATTTCAGAAAAGTGTCATGGTTTGATTTTTTAAATCAAACTTACATCTAACAATAATTAAAAAAAGAAAAGTTAATCTTTTGTTTTAAAAATAAAAGCATCCAGAAAAGAATACAGTGTAAATGACTGATTAAAGCTTCTAATAGCCTGTCAAGTTTATTTTTTTTATTTTTACCACCACCAACATCATCTCAGTTTCATAAAAGCTGCTTTTGGATAAATGGCATATTTGTTTGTTTGTTTTTAAATTTGAATTGTTGAAAATACTCAAATGCATAATGCAGACTAAGTCAGTTTACAGTGGAATATTAGAAAATATATAAGTAATTAAAAATGACTACATTAACTGCATCCCCATCAGTGGTGGGATTGAGCCAGTTTGCAACACTTCAGGAGAACCGGTTGTTAACTTTCTGAGCAGTTTGGTGAACTGGTTGTTGGAAGAAATCATTAGGTTAGAGAACCGGTTGTTAAATTATTTGAATCCCACCACTGATCCCCATGTTACTTTGTGAAAAATTACAAAGAATTTTTTATTTGAAATTTGTTGTAGTAACAGCCCATGTTACTCATTTTAAGAAGAATTCATTTGTATTACAATCTCTGATAAATTTAAAATATAAAAAAGGTTTTGCTATATATAAATATTGTCACTTTGATTGGACCTTGCTGTGACTTTCTTGATTCCGGTTTCATAATATAGTAGGAAAAGTAGTTTTCATACTTCCAGTTTTATTTAGGATTTAGGAAAAGGACCCACAAGGAGTGTGCTTGCAAAATACAATAGCTTGTTGTTATAATTTGGCACGGTATTGGCTGTATTATTATCCAGAATTTTCAGTTCATTACAGAAATGTTTAACCTTCCTTGTAAGCCATCCATTGTCAATTTGCAAATGGGCAGTCCTAAAAATTGAAGCAAACAAATAAACAAATATCTCGGAGGAACCTAAAAATTGCTACAAGGTTAGCTTACTTATAAGATTTAGCCTTACCTCAATCCTTAATTTCTAGGCAGAAATTAATTATTTGATCAATTAAGTAATTGGTTGCTTCCAGACTCCAGACATTTTTAAGTTGTACATATTGTGTCTAACAAAGTATAGAGTCACACCAGAAGGTTCAGCAAATATTAAGCTTGCAGTTAGCATTCATTGCCTTCTGAAGATGTAACACATTTAAATCTAGTTATTTCTTTTCTTCCACTTTGACTTTGTCATATGTTTTCGATAATCATCTGGCAGAAGGCAGACAATATTTTGCTTACCAACAAAATAATTTAGCGTGTAGTAAATTAATTCAGCTGAATGTTTGAAGAAATACATTTTCACCAGCCTTCAGTGTTGATGACAATGAAATAAAACATAACAATGCTGAGGATTTAAGATACATAGCAATCATGTTTTATTACGAATGAAGACATAATTAAAAGATGAAGAATACTTGCATATGACATCATCTTCATGGTTCTTTGTTACTGCAATGGGTACTGATAGTCCTCAACTTATGACCACAATTGAGCCCAACATTCCTGTTGCTAAGTGTTAAATGAATTCTACCCATTTTGGAATCTTTCTTGACACAGAGGTTAATTGAACCACTGCTTGTCAGAAGGTCACAAAAGATCACACATGACTCTAGGATACTGCTACTGTCATAAATACAAGACAGTTGCCAAGTTTCTGAATTTTGATCACATGACCATGGGGTTTCTGCAATGGTTATGAAGATGGAAAACTGTCATAAGTCAATTTTTGTTATAACTTCAAATGGTTATTAAATGAATGGTTGTATCTTGAGGATTACTTGTAATTAGAGTGGGTTGAAGTGTATTTCCTATTTATTTGTTTATTGAATTTATGTCCCGCCTTAATACTGAATGGAACACAAAAAGCAGAAAACAAACATAAATAAAACATAGAATATAAAACACTACAAGAAATACCATATTTTTCAGAGTATAAGATGCACATTTTCCCCCCTAAAAGAGGCTGAAAACTTGGGTGCATCTTGTACTCTGAATGTAGCTTTTCAAAGCTTTTTTTTCCAGCCCTAATGAGGTGCTAATGACTGAAGCAATTTTCCATGCTTTACCTGCTTTTCTCATTGCTGCTCTCTCCAATGATCAGCTGTGCTTCAGAAGCTGTTCTTTATCCCCAGCCAGGGGATAAAACGCATGTGCATGAGCTCAAAACCAGCAACCTTATGTGCTGAAGCTGACCAGACTAAGGATGCTAGCTAGATCAATACCTGGTAGGCATACTTTTCCCCCCTATTTTACTTCCCAAAAACTAAGGTGTATCTTATACTCCAGTGCATCTTATACTCTGAAAATATGGTAACTAACAGTTAAAGTGTGGTAAAAGAGGAAATGCATCTTAGCTATTATTTTAAGGCAATGGTAAAGAGCATTGTAAACTCTAACCCCTCTTTGCAAGAAAAGAATTTTCAAAGAGAAGTAACTCTATCATTTCCCTATACCCACAACTCCAACTTCCCTCATTCTTATTTATGCGAAAATAAATAAAGACATGCTGTCTTTTGATTTCCCCTTTGTTCCTTAGTGGTTTTATTATGACTCAAAACCAGTTGAGCTTATGGAAATGAATTTAGTATTAGAGGAAAAAATAAGTTTAAAAGGCCACTTTCTATGATTTGGGGCTTAGCACATCTGAATAACCCACTTACATCCCAAATGGCAACCAGCAATTTGTTTATTTTTGATTCCAAATCTCCCGAGTTTGCAGATCTGATGAGTTTTCATAAGATCTGAAAGATTCATAAGACCTTGCCAACAAAAACTGACCAACTGATTAATTAATAACATCTTCCTAGTACAACTCTGGATGGCTAACAATAAAGAAAAAAACAATCAAAGTAATTAATAATAATTATAATCATGCTCAATATGAAATGTGCCAGAGGTCCAATAATAAACCAACAAAGTAAATAAAACCAAGCAATGAAACCAAGTAGAGATCACTTAACCACCTAAGCTAAATTCTTGGAAGAAAAGCCAGGACTTTAATGAGTTATGGAAGGCCACCATGTGAAGGCCTTCGGAATCTTGGGTGCACAGGACATGTAACATGATAGAGAAGATGTACCCACTGGATCCTTCAAGATAGAAACAAAAGGGACCCAGTGCATACCAAACCTGTCAAAATCCTGAGATTTCAATCCTTAAATATCTCTATATATATTTGCCATTGCCTGCAAAATTTGCTAATTATTGCTGTTAAAATTTGAAATCTTGAGGGAAAATGGCGGCCTTAGCTAAGAAGACCTTCACACAAGCCCAGCTTATTTATAATTATACCCCTATAAGAACCAGAGTTCCTTCAGACAGTGACTCAAGCTTTGGTAATCTACTACATGGATTTTACAAAAAGGTGCCTTTGAAAATCACTCAAAATGTAAAACTGAGCCAGAATGCAATGACATGTATAATTATAGGGAATGCCATGTAACACATTTACTTTGTGAGGAGCCTAGTTACCTGTAAGCTTCTGGATGGGTGTAAGGTAAGGTCCTGGTTATCATCCATAAAGTCATTCATGGCATAAGATCTAGTTATCACTGAATCATCTCTCTTTGGTGGTTTTTGCCTGGCCTATATGATCAAGTGGAGTTAGAGTGCTCAACCTCACCATTAAGCAAGGTCATCTGATAGAAAGCCTGCACTCTGGAATACCATCCCATTCCATCCCTGAGATTCGTCTGATTGTGTTTTAAAAAACCCATAAGATTGGGCTGTTCCCTCAGGCCTTGGGTAGAATTTTAGTTTGGGCAGCCTTCCTTACAAATTTAATCACATAAAATAAATTCTTCATGAGTTCAATACTTCAATATTTTAAAATGTATTTTTCTCTATCCTATACAATGTCTGTCTATCATTTCTCTCTCTTTTTTTCTTACCTTCTCTTTCTTTCTTTCTTTCTTTCTTTCTTTCTTTCTTTCTTTCTTTCTTTCTTTCTTTCTTTTCCATCTATCTATGTCATCTATCTATCGTATCTATCTATATCTATTTCTATCTACCTACCTATCATCTATCAACCTTTCACCTCTTTCATCTATCATCTCTCTCTCCCTCTATCTCTCTTTCTCTGCCTGCCTGCCTGCCTGCCTGCCTGCCTGCCTGCCTGCCTGCCTGCCTGCCTGCCTACCTACCTACCTACCTACCTACCTACCTACCTACCTACCTACCTACCTATCTATCTATCTATCTATCTATCATCTATTTTGTCTATATCACCAAACTCTTGTTACTAAAAAGATATAAATTTCTAAATATTCTCTTCATCTCAAATGCATAGAACTAGCTGTGATGAACATAGATATCCACCCATCTGTTTTGCAGTATGTGGGTATGTTGCCCCAAGTCTGGAATTACCCATATGACTTGAAAGAGAAAGCTATTATAAATCAATCCACAGGAAGATCACATTATCCAGGGCCATGCTGTCGAGGAAGAGTACTTTTCTTTTTCCTCTCCTCTTTCAAAGCTCTTATCTTCAGTTTTGTATATTGTTCTGTCTAGACAGTGGAAAGTGACTGGCATACCTATATGTCAGGAATGTAGTGGTAAATCTTTCAGATAAATATAACTGAGTATTTAAAAATAAAAATAAATGTCTAAAGCTCTCAATGTATTAGCAGCATCTGTCTCAGGCTTGATGTGTACTTCTCAGAAATACTCTAATACTTACCGAATCTATATTTAAGCAACCTTGTTTCTGCACTAGTGATCACATGTCATAAACTATCTCTATATTGTTGATTTTGTTGCTAAGCCCCACTGCAAGTTCTGGTTTCCAGTGGTTCAGGTTACACTTTTAAAAACAGGTCTCCCAACTGTTTCACACTCCACATTTAAAGATGATACTCAAGCAAATCTTACTCTTCCACATGAGTTCATCCTGGCATTAGAGACCTACAGTTAAGGGAGGAGCTAGGATCTGTTAACTTTCCATTCCGGAAATATCATTTGGAAAGAAGCTACAGCTCAGGATGTATGGGCAATGAATTATCTCATGCCTGTCCAGATTCCTGGAGGGTTGCAATAATCAAAGGAAAGGAAAGGAAAGGAAAGGAAAGGAAAGGAAAGGAAAGGAAAGGAAAGGAAAAAAAGTTATGTAGAAATGCCTTTCTTAAAAGTACCATGGTCACAAAGAAATCATAGTGTTTCAATATTTAATAGGGAAAAAAACCTTACTTCATTGTAACTTTGGATATTTATTACAAGTATATCTTACCTGGTTATTTGGTTGAATAGATTTCAAAGCCAACCTCCACAAAGCAATGGAATTAAACACATGTGTTCTATAATAATTTTTGAAATATTGAAAGAAACTTTCATGGTATGATGATTCTTCTAACCATATTTCCAAAAGTGGGAGAATTACATTTCAGATTTCTTTACAGACTTTTAAAATTTGGCAAAAAAAAAAAAAAAAAAAAAAAAAAAAGAGAGAGAGTCTACTTTAGGAAAATTTGATCATCCAGACAGAAACCCAATATTTTTACTGCTAACATAGTTAACTTAGTAAATATATATGTTACATTTGTTGTATTTGTGCTGATAAATAAAAATCGATTCCCAGTAAGGGTATAGCTAGCTGATGAGAGCTAAATAGCTTGAAATAGATCTATACTAGTCTCCCTTTATTTATTTATCAGCACAAATACAACAAATGTAACAAAAAGGCAACAGTAAAAATATTGGGTTTCTGTCTGGATGGTCTCTTGTGACGAGCTGAAGGACAGAGAATGGAAGTAGTGATCTTCCTCCCATATTTGGGCATACCGGGGGTTGTAAAAATCATATATATATATACGCAATATACGCAATATACGCAATATACGCAATATATATACCATCACGACAGAAAGCCATTATTTTTACCCTTGTCAAAGTATTTGCCCAGGGCTAATAGCTTACAACAGACCCCCAACATATACATAATAAAAATGGAAATATTTAATGCTCACTACTATTTATTTTGAGTCAGTATATCTCTAAACAACTTTTTTTAAAATTTATATGAAAGGTCTAGTTCTAGTCAAAGTTGTTAGTTCTCTTTATTGGTAATTTGAAAAGTACAAATGATTATCTTGAAAAAGAGTTCTCTAGAATATTTTGGGTGGCCCATCATCTAAATGATAATGTGCAAGTTCACCCACCCAATCAACATATTAGTGACAGAAGCCCAAAGGGGATTTATACATACATGGATAGCCTTCAATGTGATGCAACTTTTCTCTACCTAGATATGTCAACTAGGCTACAGAGTTAACTGGTTCGTTTTATAGAGGCTCTTTTGCATTCTCTTTAACTCTCTTTAACTCTCTCTCTCTCTCTCTCTCTCTCTCTCTCTCTCTCTCTCTCTCTCTCTCTCTCTCTCTCTCTCTCTCTGTTTCCTTTGTTAACCCCTTTCATAGAGTTTTTGAGACTTAACGGAAATAACGTTCTGACATTGGAAAATGTATTCTTGGAGGCTGATAGGAATAGTAGTCATTTCCTCTTCCAAGATTGAAACCTTCCCTTTATCAAAATTTGTTATATATCCCCTAAGGTGATATTCAAGACCATAGGCTTGGGATGTCATAATTCTAAAATAGCTATAGCTACAAATCGTATTTATAATAACCTGGATGATATAATATTTGTAATTGTAATTTGTGGATCTTGAAAAATTATAACATAAACAGAAAAGAGAGAAATATGCAAATAACTAATGCATCTTTGATAATTTTTTGATTAAGGATATGCATTTTTCCCTGAAGAGTTTACATTTTGAAGAGAGACTGAAGTTCTGTTTTTAGTTAAAATGATCTTCTTGGAGGTTAAAACTGAAGCAAATGTAATCACACATTTTTTAAAACTGAAATATACAGTAAAGTATGACAATGAAGCTTTATTTATTTATAGAATGTCTATCTCACCAGTGGTGTGTTGCACACATTATGCAAAGACTTAACTTTCTCAAGAAGGTTTTAATGGTGGGAAAGTTTGAAGGAAAGAGAAGAGCATGACCAGCAGCAAGGTGGATGGATTTAGTTAAAAAGGCAATGGATGTCCCATTGGAAGAGTTGAAGGGACAGAATATCACAGTGAAAATCTATCTACGTGTCAAGAACAATGTGATGACACAAAATCAATTAAATCAAGACAGCTAGTATGAATATATCATTGGAATACATATCTTTTGAGAATTTTTAATTAGAGTTCTGAATTTGAAGAGATAACTATTTTAAAGTGTTAGTATCTTGATGGCAACTTGATGGTGATATGGTAGCCAAGTAATATCTTTTAAAAAATGACAACTTAAACCAATAGATAAAATGAATTGAATATGTTCTTAGTTTTAAAATATTTTAGTTATGATTGTAAATGGATTTTTTCATGAAAAATTCCAAGCCTATTATTTATTCAACAGCAGTAATGTAGGATGAAAGATGTATACATTTATTTTATATTAGGTGCATAAAGTACTATGCTATATGAGAATAACCATATAGACAATCTGAGGTGTAAGCTATATCTGCCAAGGAATTACTGTAATATGGTCCTTTCAAGATCCTAAAATTTTCATATTTAGCTTATTATGCTACTCAATATTTTAACCTGAAAATGCTACCATTTCAAGAATTTCAAACATAGGGCATATTAGCTAACATGTGTGATCTTATTCCAAGACTCACAGAGTATGATGTACTATGACTATTATCTAAATGTTGACAAGCTCCATTTTAACTTATATTTTTGAATTCCATTAGAAGATACATGATCCCATTGGTATATATTCCAGAAGCTTTTCATCCTATATTTGAGCTGGAGACCAGTTTGAACTTCAAGAATTAGTTCAGCTGGATCTGCTGGCTTACTCTCACCAGGTTCAGCATGTTGTGTCTAATCAAAGATATACTGTCCAATACTTTATTTTAATTTTATACTCTAGAAGCTGTAGGCAACATATATGTCCATCTCTCTTCCTGGTTAGAGGAGCTGTCATATTGTAGAGGGTTTCAACTTTTCACTTGCTCCACCCCATTATTGGGTTGACACTTCAAGGATGTAGATTCAGAGTAGGGATTAGGAAGAACTTCTTCATAGTAAGAGATGGCAATCAGTGGAATAAGTTATTGCATGGAGTGGTTTCTTCCCCTTCACTGAAGGTTTCAAAGTGTATGTATACACACACACACACACACACACACACACACACAATATAAAGTGATAGGATAAGCCAACGTATGGCCCTATATCATATAGGAAAGAAGGAAAGGGCAGTGATTCCTGATTGCTTGTTTTCTGGGTGTAGGCTAGAATTTTCTGGATTTATTTTCTTAATAAATTTTCTTAATTTTCATACTGGGTGTGCCTTTCTAGAAGTGGGGAAGGTTAACAATTTGGTTTTGATAGTCCTTCTGTCGTCTGATGGCTGGATCATTTTTATAGGTTTTAGATGCTATTGGCAACTGCTAAGCTTTCAGTATGAAGGCCTGGCTCTTCCTCCATGAGATGGTGAGTGAACTGGGCAATATGGCATGTATTATCCAAGGTTGGTACTGGGATATCAGTTGGCCTGTTGCCCAGAGAACCTGCTGGATCTAATTTCAGGTTTGGTGCTCAACTCCCTTCACATGATGATGTTGGAAGACTTCTACTAATATATAATAATACTAATAATACTATGTATTTCACAACAATGTTTTTCCCTTTCAAAATTAGTCATTAGCATTTCTAGATGTATTTTTTCTTCAAACAGATATTTCTGACATAATGTCTTACATTTTTGAAGCAAATACTGCAACAGGCTATATGAAACGTTCAGAGACTGATGGACAACATTGTTCTGATACACCACATTATTAAGTACATATAGGCATAGTTATCTGGCAGTTTGATATTTGAGTTTGGAGAGAGAGAGAATTCCTCTTGATTTTCCGAATTCAAAGTATGTGTTCTTCCCTGAAAGAGAAGATGAAGGTGACGTGGTGTTTCCTGACATGACTATTTCAGCATTCAGTTTGTTATTCAGTTTGTTATTGACATTTATGCATTGTATAGCATGAGGGGAGGGGAATACTTAAGTACTTAAGCTTGCCACTACCCCATGGATGTAACAATTACAGTTTGGCCCCACTAGTTATGGAAATCTGTGCATTAATATGAAAGAGGAGAGAATTAAGTTTCTTGCTGTATTGCAAGCATTACTGCTCAAATCCATTACCAACTGTTTCCTTAACTGTACATTTTTTTCTCATTGACCAGAAAGGTTCCCTTTGGGGTGCTTTCCTAAGTAGTTATTTTGGAGTACTGCCTGCTACATATACTGCCAAAATGGGGCATTTACTGACATTTTGTCAAAAGACATGCATATTTCACATTGTCGTTCTTTATTTCAGTCTAGGTGTGTTAATTTCATTCTTCTTAGCTTTAGCCTTTGCTATTCCTGCTAATTTGATGGTGGGGCAGTTTAATGCTAAATAGGACTTCAATTGCAGAAGATATCTTTTATTCAAAGTTGATTCTTCAAGGGAAGTGGTACTTTATAGAGGAAATATATGCTCAATTACACAAAAGATACACCCAAAATATTTTCCTTTGTCAATGACATTACATGTGCTTTATCTGATCTGTTCTTGGAAAGCCTGTTCCAGAATGAATGGTTGTAATTTCAAATTATTTACTGCACACCTTTCTTTTTCTTTTCTTTAAAGCAAGGAATGAAATAGATGGAGCTCCCTGATGCATGCCTTTTCTCTTTTTAATTATTAGCACTGCTGTATTTTTGGCAAGAAGGTTTATTTGTTCCCACTGTCCTTTGCGCAGTATGCTCCGCTATGGAAAAAAAAGAGACAAGAATTGTATAAGTACCATAAAATATGTATGGTACTTGAACATTCAGTTTAATATTCAAGGACATATTTTAGAATTTCCTTGATAGCGGAAATATTCAATATGAGTAGCAACTGAACTGAACTTCTCTGCAAATATTTTGGAGACTTTGATCTTTAAACTGAAACACTTCCTATATTGTTTCATCTGAAATTCCAGCTGGGATAAATCTGCCAAATTGAAATCTGCCACAATAGTCAGAGGCCCTACTCTGGATTAAGTATGGACATTATTTAACTTTGGTCCAATTCATATTTATTTATTTACTTTGTCAAGAAAGCTTTAATTGGGTTAATGCACCAAATCTCACCAAATATATGAGATACCACTTCAAAATAGCCAAATCAGAAAAATAAAATTATATAAAAAGAGAACCATAATAATTTTGGAAGTAGCAACCTTTCCACTGACAATCCTAGATCCTGCATTCAAATGTTTGTAGACCCTTTAATCTTGTCTCTGCCTCACCAGTATTAGCAATTATGGGTGTTGTGGAAAATAAGCTTGAAGTGCTCTGCTCCTTTCAGCTAAGTCTAGGAGTGAGACTCAATAAGCATAAATACATTTGTCAGTGACACCAAAAGCAGAAGAGATACATTTTAAAAAGGAACATTTATGTTAAGTAGTTAAATGGGGAAGATATTCATCATATATTCACTGCTGAAATCAATGGGACAAATTCAGTTGTGTTCATTTTTAGCATGGAGGAGCAACAACGTAAAAGAGCTGATTTTCTGACTGATCTAGCCTTCTACAACCATTCTTCCCTGCATGTGATTCACACTTCTAGATAATCTTTAGAGTCAATTCCGGATACAGCATCCTGCAATAGTCTAAAGCAGGGGTCCCAACCCCTGGGCCATGACCCACTAACAGGCCTTGGTCTGTTTGAAACTGGGCTGTGGGAGAAGTGGGCGAGAAGTGGGCAAGTGCACACACGTACAAAGCTTTCCTCATGTGAGAGGAAAGTGCTTGCACTCGTGCACGAAACTATATTTGCATGAACAGAAGGGGTTTGCACTCTGGTTTCTCTTCGGATGGTATAAATCTTTCACCTTTTACTAAAGAAGCGTCATGCACAAGCATGAGGGCAAGCAACTCATGTATGAAACTGCATTTGTATGAGTGGAGGACATGTGCACCACTAGAAAACAAATGGAGCTGTGCGCTCATGTGTGCCTGCCACTCACACGCTCCCCCCCCCCCGGGCTAGGCCACCAAGCTGGAAAGGTTGGGGACTGCTGGTCTAAAGAAGCAGTAATGTGCCTATGAGTTATTATTATTAGACATAACACCAAGTTGCAATCCATGTAAAAAGGGAACATAATTTCCTTGTTTCTTCGCTGCCGTATTGGAGCAAAAGAGAACAAAATATTGACTTCAGATTTACTGAAATTTGTACTGTAATGCTAAATTGTTTTGAGTAGATGGAAACACAACAAAGTGCACAGACTGAATGAAAATGGTACAGTCCTCAGCAATAGCAGGGCCACAGAGCAGTAGCTTGAAATAGGGGAATCCATTTTTTCAGATTAAAAGCTGTAATACTAGGAAATAATCTATTGGGGTCATATGTCAGCAATAAGTGGGTTAAGAATCCAAAATAGGCAGGGCAACCTGTTCTGTCATTTGCTTTCTTCAGTGACTCTCCTCATTTTTCTCTCTCTTTCTTTTTCATCCAGCTGAATGCCAAGGAAGGGACATATCGCTCTTGTCGGATGTTTGAAGAGGTCACACAGGGGGCTTTTAACATTAAAGCAGAACTTGAAAGTGATCAGGAATTTTCCTTGCTTTAAACATGGAGGAAGTGAGGGAAGACATATAAACTAATCCCTTGAATCATTGAAAATAGGCAGGTCACCTCTGTAATTTTTTAGGTTCAACGGATGATATGTAACTGCCCAGTATCACTGTCAGCAAAAGCTGTTATTTGTGCTTTGTCTGTTTTCTATTTGAGGCAAAAACTTTAAGGAGGAAAGTTGCAGGAGCTGAAGGATGTCATACCATACTGATAGCTTGGTTGGAATGCACGATCCTGTATTTTTAGTAACAGTCACTTGTATGAAGAATGACTGTAAATAAAGAGAACAATTCATTGATATAAATATATAGAGCCAAGGTGGCGCAGTGGTTAAATGCAGCACTGCAGGCTACTGCTAGATCAGCAGGTCAGCGGTTCAAATCTCACCGGCTCAGGGTTGACTCAGCCTTCCATCCTTCCGAGGTGGGTAAAATGAGGACCCAGATTGTTGGGGGCAATATGCTGACTCTCTGTAAACCGCTTAGAGAGGCCTGAAAGGCCTATGAAGCGGTATATAAGTCTACTGCTATTGCTATAGGCAGATTTGGCTGTATTGTTTGGACATAGCTATAAAGGAACAGCAAATCTCTATGTAAAGAGTAATGGTCATTGTGTTTTGAGGCAACAGTCTGTAATAATAAAGATTATTGGGAGCAGGAACCCCATTAATACTTCAGAGGACTGCAATGCCATTTAATACCATTATTACAGCATATGTTATTAATTCTGATTTTTTGGCTAGTCAGATTTGACTCTGAACCCTATTCAGATCATTTGTCTGAAGTTGAGTTCATCCCCCCACTTTTTTTTTTTTTTTTACAATTCTTGGAATAGCTTTAAAATTAATAAGAAATCAGCAAAAGATTATTAGGTGAAACTATTTTTACTGTAGAAATAATTACTATTATTACATGGAAGAAGGACAATCATTATGTATATGATATAGTATATATTCTTCCTGTGGTTACAGAATTTGTGTCACCAGTAGTTAGAATATTTCTCCCTCACTTATATATTTATTCCATCATGATAAATGAAACAACATGAAGGCTGTGATAATAGTCTATGATGTTTCCTAAATAGGGAGAACTACTATTATATTTCCTTAAAGGCAACCTGATTCCACTTCCAACTGACTCTAACCAATGATTTAGCTTCTGGAATAAAATTGATTTAAAAATGCATTGTTGTTTTGACCTGTTTTTAGATGAAAAAGACCTGTGTATATTACCGAAGTGCACACTGCAGGAGTGACTTTCATTGCATATAATGTTTGGGGACATATGTGGGTTTTTTTTTTTTGGCATTACAGGTTGTTACAAGCTATTAAAGGAAAAGGAACCTTCACAGAAATGAGCCATGTTGTATATTAGTGGCTATGCTTCAGGGTATGTCAATGTTTTCCCTAGAATTTGGAAATGGGGTCCAGTGGGCTAAATAAATTACTGATTAAGATAGAAACTCCCCCATATTTGCTTTGTTTGTTTTCATTCTATAGCAGGTGATATTCACATCCAAATAATTTATATACTTTGGTAAGTACTCTGAAGCCCCTGATATGTGAAGAGTAGATTGGCCTATGTGATAGAATGTCAAAGAAATGAGTAGTTATAGGATCATGGAAACTCATGTGGTTAATACAGAACAATCAAGAAATTGATCCTTGCTTTTATGGTGGGACAGTAACAAGTCATCTGAGTTATTGTTATAAGCCAATTTCATAATACACAAGTGGAAGATGCTAAACATTTCATGACACCTCATAACTCTCAAACTACAAGATGGCTACAATTATTTCAGAGTCACTCACTAAAGATTATAAAATTACAAAAGTTGTGAGTCAATCCAAAGTTGTTAAATCATGTCTTCATTTAAGGGAAGTGGAAAGGGTCTTTATATGTATATAGATTGAACTACATCCGGTTTCCACATCTGACTGGAAATCTGGTTAAGAGTAACAGAAAGTTTTATGCTATCCACTGAAAATATAAAAGGATTTGTTTAGACACCACATAACTCAATCTCATAAATCTTTATACATTTGATACCATTTGGGCTGGTCTGTAGTTCCTAGGAGGATTGGAAATTATGGGAGTTTGAAACTTTATTTAATAGCCCAATCTATCTGGAAGATATTAAGATGGGAAAATCTGAAAATATAGGATCAGATTAAGTGTCCTCCCTAAATTGAAACTCTAAGTGCAGTTTTCTCTAAAAATGAGGTGTTTCTACTGTCTAGAACTCTTAAGAAACAAAACTTGAATAAACAGGGCTGCTGTTAAATTTTCTTCAGTCCTAAACAGTGTACTGTATCAAAAATGATTCCCCCTCAACAACGATCCATTTAAGAAGTAGTCCTAGCTTTAACAATGTTTAAATAAGGAAACCATTGTCTGGAAATTAATAATATATAAACAAAATTTATGAAAGAGTGAAGTGTAACATTCAGTCTTTATATGTGGATTTGGTGGGGTGGTAATAGAATGAAGTATTTTTTTTCCCCAGACACACATTTTGGACATGTTATTCAGTTTGGATGTTTGAACACTGAAACTGTAGCAGATATCACACCCCCCCCCCCCAAGAACAAACAATTCTAAGAAGGGAAATATGGAAAAAATTTCTATGCAGGATGAGGCAAAGTTTCTTAAGAGAGTGGCAATGTGCCAGAATGGGGAGCCTCTGGGCAATAAAAACACAGTCATCCGGACAGTCCAGTTCCTGGGTTTAGACTGCCTGTCAAAAGAAAAGGAAAGGAATTGACAGCAATTCAGCATTATGTAGAGGAGAGAAAACTCTGAGTATGCCCAGGTCAGGAAATGGACACCATAAGAATTCTGTTTCATCAATATAGGCACCAGGAAAAGTACTGTGAAATCTCAACTGTGTTTTCCTTTCTTTCCCTCTTATACCAAAGAGAGATAAGGTGCAGTCAACTTAAGGTGCTTTCTTACTATATCTTCCTTTCTGGACTTAATACTTGTTTTGTTAGGTATTCCTTCTCTAAAGTCACTTATGTGGTTCTCTGCAGATAATTTCTCAACAGCTTGGTTTAATAGTGTGTACGTGCCCATATGACTTATGGCTACTGCCCAGATAAGTTTCTCCAGATTTCAAAAGTGGTTTGTCATTGTGTTCTTCCTAGAACTGAGAGAGAATGACCTGCCCAAGATCACCAAATGGTTTCTGGCCCATGGTAATACCAAAACTCACAGTCCTGGTTTTCTTGGGCATTAATCACCACACCAAACTGGTTAAATTAGGGGCTATTATATTTCCAATTATAATAAAACATGAGAAAATGAGATTGCTTTCTCTTTTCATCTGCAGAATATGCTATTCAACCAGGCAAAAGACTTTTGAAAAGAAGTAATTCCCACTCTCCCTAATTCTCTTTCTGGTTCAAGATTCTGAGTCTTATACATTCTAAACCCTTACAACCCAAATCATTTTTTTTTCATTGAGATTTGCATTTATGGGCCATGAAATTGGGACAACTTACCAGTGTGTTTCCTGTACTAGAATTCATTAAAACAAATAGTCTGATAAATTGCATTATTCCTAATCATAAACCTTTGGTAAAGAGAATTTATAATCTAAACTGGAAGCAGAAGGTTCATGGAGGAAGGAGGTCAAATGACAAGATGATAGACATTCAAAGCCATGTCATTGAAATCCTGCCCTTTTTTTAAAACATGCATTGTACAAGATTGCATGCATTCCTTAGAGGAATTCAGTTAATGCATTGTAAGGAAGGAATTTCTTCCTTACAATGCATTAACTGATTTAAACAGAAATGCATAAGCAAATTCCCAAAGGCTTGTTACACATTCCCCATCCTGTTTATAAAGAGCCTTTCATTCAGATGAACATCAATATCATAATGATGATTTTGGACATGATTTTGACATGGTTGAATAGGAGGGATCATCAACAGGTGGCAAAACTGGAAAAGGCTATGTAATGTGGCTTCCACATATGAACAGTATAGAGTTCTTCAACTTTGGCAACTCTAAGGTTATGTCAACCTCAACACCCAGAATTCCTAAACCAACTGTCTGGGGAATTCTGGGAATTGAAGTCCGCACATCTTAAAGTTGCCAAGGTTGAGAAACACTGGAATAGAGGCTGCAATGAGCCCAGGGTCAATAACAACTCAATTGTTGTCCCCCAGGCCTTCAGACTTGTATTAATAATGCCCAAGGAAGGAGTAACATCTCTCCTATCAGCAACAGACACATGATGGGAAATATCGGCAAACCAGAATTGAATGTTATTCCTTTGCACATCCATATCCATGAGACTAGGTAAAGGGAGCAATTCAGCTGTCTCCTTGTCATTGGGTGCTTTCAGGTGCAAAGAGAAAACACAGCATCCACTTTTCATACACAAGGACCTGGTTCAGTTAACAGTAGTCACAACATAGCTCTTCTCCACTGCAGACAAGCTTAATGGTCACTAGAGATTGTTGCCTTCCCTGCCACATGTGAAAAGTAGATTTTCAGCTGCAAATGTAATGCATATACTTGCAAGGGGGGAAAAAACAATATTTCTAACATGTTAAAGTCCAGAGATAACCTATTGCTGAATGTGACTGTTAACTAAACAAACTCCACTCCCTAGGGTGCATTTGTGTGTGCATATATCAGCATGAATAAATTGGTAGGAAATGATAAGCAAATACAATATTTATTTATCCAAAACATTAACACAGGATGAAAATAAGCCATATAATTTGCTTGTTGTTCCCAGAGTTCAAGCACAGTGGACTTTCACACAGAGTCAGGAAATACAGACTGATTAGTGAAAGCTCAGATGTGTTACGCCTGTTCTTATCCATCTCCTTTGTCAATTTCTCATCTCTTAGATAATTAAATGTGGATAGATTGCCTATACTTTGTTACACTTCATAACTCTAATATTTGACATGTCTCCTCTTTCTTCCTTGCTCAAGAAGGTCAGGAAAACCAGAAAGTAAGTAAGATCCTTAGCAAATGTACACTGGTCGCTTTTACAGGGTTTGGGAAATATCAAGCATAACTTGGGAAAAGCATATGCTTGCTTTAAGAACCACACATCCTCTAATTAAATTTAAAATGCCATAGAATATTTGAACAAGGGCGCCAAAGAGAGGGTCTGTCAAAGAACAGAAAAGGACAATTACTTTTGCAACTATGTGGCAGTAGAGACTTCTTCAAATAACTTGCACCAACCCACTTGAGGCTTTAAAAACCCAGACAGAGCCACCTTTTGTACAGGACCTGGAAACATACTGATAATCAGTGCAACTGGCACAGGACTGGTGCAATATGATCTGAACCTCTAGCTTCAAGGATGATTTGAATGGCTGCATTATATGCTGCTGATAGTGCAAGCCCTTGGTGTCTATTTCTCTAAGTGAGTTGATTGTGGCATACTCCCAAATTTTGGCCAAAGCCAATCTTGCCTATAATTCCTATATGGCAGTGATAGCAAACCTTTTAGGCACCGAGTGTCTAAACTGGAATGTGAGTGCATGTGTGCATGCACGCTGGAGTGCCGGAAACACAAAGACTAGGTGGCCAGTGTGCATGCGTGCGCTGGTCACCTGGTCTTTGGGTTTCCAGCATGCACAGGCATGCTGGCCAGCTGGTCTTCACACATGCCGGAATGTTGGAAACCAGAAGAGCAGCTGGCGACGGCACACATGCCCACAGAGAAGGCTATGTGTGTCACCTCTGTCACGCGTGCCATATGCTCGCCATCATGACTATACGGGCATCTGAGACAGTGAAGAACCACCCAATTTCTGTTGTAAAAATGAAAGTTTTGTGTAGAATGATGTTTTTGTTTCAGACAAAAAAAAAGAACCACTCAATTATGTCTAAGAAGATTCTCAGTTATCCAGGTCATGGTTGTCCCAAAGATGCTTTTTCAAGAGGCAACTGAACTTTCTGGCTTTTCTTTGAATATGTTTCACTTCTCATCCAAGAAGCTTCTTTGGGTCTTCTTCTTCAGCTGAAGAAGCTTCATGGATCACAAGCAAAACGTCTTTAAAGAAAAAACAGAAAATCCAATTGCCTCTTGAAAAAGCACCTTTGGGACAATCAATTATGGTTTTGCTTTTTAGGATGATTATTCAGGCAAAAGCTTTCCCTAACAAAATTGTATTTATCACATCTGGATTAAGCTTCTGAAGCTAGAATTTCTGAAGTTTTCTTCAGAAAACTGTAAAAGCAAGACAAAGTCGTGATTTTGTAGTGTCTGAAAGTTTTCTAGGCAACTTTTAAAAAAGCAGGAAGGTATAGTTATTTCTGGACATCTTCCTGGACTATGAATTTACAGCTTGGCAGCTATGTTGAAAAATCTTGCTCAGGTTAAATGATTTTTACTAATCTTAGACATTTTAGCTTATTAATTAATTAAATAATATCATCGAATAAATAATGTTTCTTCAGTAAACTGGCATTACATCTTGATATTTCAAAAGAAAAATATTTCTTATGTTTCAATACTTTATATGAATTCTCTTGGTCTTCTTTTGCATGTAACTGGATGCCTTGACCTTTAAGGTCAAGTTAACATGAACAAATGTTAACTTGATGTTAACAAATTCTGCCAAGAATATAATTTTAATTGTTAATCTGTTTTGAAAGTTTTCCAGTTAGAAATGTGAGGTCCTTCTTGCCTTCCCCCAGCCTGGGCTTTTTCCTTAACTATCTTATTGTGCATTATCTTTATCATTTATTTTGAAACAGTAGTGGAATAATAAGCATACTTTTATCCTGCTTGTTACTGTATAAAAAGTATCAGTAGTGGCTAATAAAACCACTAGTATTGATTTAACATAACAAATTGTCTTATATAAAATATCATCAAATCATGTGTAAAAATGCACAAAAAAGATACAAAAGGAAGTTTTTGTATATTTCGGCTTATAATAAAGCTAGTAAATGTTCAACAGTTATTTTTTTCCAACATAGAGAGGACTCTAATGGTAAGTCAAGGTGAATAGGCTGTCTTGTGTGGGATGAAGCATCATTTCAAAGGACATGAAGATTCAGAGGGTTTAGTCTATTGGGGCTCTTTGTGATTGAGACTGGGTGCTGTCTGGATAATTAGGGGAGTTGGAAGTCTGTACATCATAAAATTGCTAAGTTTGAAAAACACTGATTTAAGTCCTTTTGCAACAACAGCAACAATGATAAACCTTCAGGGATATATTCTGCCAAGGCTATCATTGGATCTACATCCTTGTAGGGGCCCAAATTCAAATTCCCAGAGACATGGCTTTGTTCAACCACTTTCTCATGGCTGTTGATCATTTATAACTTCAAGTTAGGTCCAGAAATAAATCTAAGCCAATGGCCAGTGTCAGAATTCGGAAGGAGGGAATGGAATGTGTCCCACAGAAAAAGGAACTAGTTGAGTATTTGCCCAAGCAGTCATTTCTCTAGATTCTATCTGGGATTAAAACCTTTTCCAGGCTGCATTTGTGCTTTGGTTGGCACACTGGCGAGCCACATGCCAAAAATATGTGCAGGGACATAAATAACTAGGCCAAGAATGCAAACTAACTTTGGTGTTATTTAAATTAAGTACTATCATTTAAGTGCAGTTTCTGTGATTACTCCCTCTGTCTTTAATAATGTTTACTTTCTGTAACATATTAAACATTAAATTTATTGGCAACTTTTGGGAGGTTCTGGCACCAGTTTTCTGTTTAAAATGTATCTCTTCCAAACTGCTCTTCCTCCACAGAAAGAAAAAAATACTCCTCCTCCAAAGCAGAAGTATTAAAAAAAAAACCTCACTTACTAGTGTGTAATATTGTGGAACATATGGTTTTAAAGTATACAAGAAGGGTCGGGCGATGTTTTCAGTGAGAATTTATTTTTAAATGATTCCATATGACATTAAGGAAGAAAAGCCCATGTTTCAGAATACAAGGATTTGCCCTTTTATTTGTTTGTCTGGTTGGTTAAATCTGTTTAAATTCTTTCTGTAGCATCCTGTGGAGTAGAAAAGTAGGAAGTAGGGCACTTAGGAGTTTTTGACTGGTTTTGAAAGAAACATATAGAGACCAGTGGTGAACACAGCTAAACGTCTGTGCTGAAACGGTCTTGTTTTTCCTCTGTCGGTAACTCTTTGTGGAATCTGGAGTTTGACCATATGTTTGGCTAGCATTCCCCCCTGCAAGTTAGTGACAAGATCTTATGACAAGAAAGAGACCTGGTTTCTCCCCCCCCCCCCTCGCTTCACCATCTCATAAATATTTGTCATGATGAAGAGTGAGAGGGGATCCTAGGCAATATTTGTCTCAGATAGAAGTCACAGACTTATTCCTTTCTTTCTTTAGTTTTGTGGCAAGACTTTTATGAATGCAACAAATCTTCCACCCCTACCAAACATGCATTTTGTTCTGCTTTGTTGCTGATTTTATTTGACAGTTGTGTTTGGACTTAGCTTTCATTTTTGAGTGAAGGGGAGAAACCTTATACAGTGCAAGTTCAGAACAGTAAAAGCCACAGTTAAAATGTTAGGGCTTAATAGCTTCAGAACAGTATTTGACATTACAATGTGCAGTTACAGTGTTTTCTCTCCTTAAAGGAATACTCTGGTTTAGGGTTTGAGTAGTGAAACAAGGGCATTCCACTGCTCTATCCAGTTCCATTTCATTTTCATTTCATTTTCCACCCATTTCATTTTCTAGAGGATATGCTAGAGTAACATTTGAGATTATTAAGTTTTCTTATTCCTCACTGGGCTATTGTTTGTAAGATCCCCCCCCCCCCGTGTGAGAATGGTGGGGAATGACTATATAAATGTCAAGTTTCTGTAATTTATGTGTTGATAATTCCCCCTTTTATACATTTTAATTAGAATTCTGTTGGTACCCACCACTGAGTTTGTTGTTAGAAGGAATGGAGGGTGACAGAGAACTGAAATCCAAATTTGAAAATGACAACCCTGGAAGGAGCTTTCTTCTGTCACCTTGTGGCAACAATTAGAATACCTCCCCGTACTACGACACCCCAACATCATGAATTTCCAACTTCAATTCCCATCAATGGTTCTTTTATGCATAGGGAAATCAGATAAAAGCTTGGAATAAGTTATTTACTGAACTAATATGGATAAGATTTTCTTATATAGGGGTTGCTGCTTTCGAGACTCATGTAGTAATTTTGCCTTTTAGCTTGTGAATAGCTAGTGGACTGCTGACCAGTTGGGTGAAAAACACTAGCCAATGTGGCCTGATGGACTGATTCAGTGAGAGGCAGCCTCTTTGTTTCTTTAGTTTTATATGTCTTTATTTAGAAGAGAATTCTTCACACCAGTGGATCACATGCTATTCTTGCTGAATATTGTTCTTATCTTCTACATTTTGAGAAATGCAGAATCAGTTATTGTGTGTGTCTTCACAATAGCTTAGTAATAATTCCAAAGGCCCATTAAAGGAAAGTGATCCATTGAGACATGCTTAAGCACTAGTGACTTCATGCTCATGTCCATGAAACATAACACCTAACACAGCCCTTTTGAACACCTGCCATATCCTGCCATGTACTATTTGGTCTGCCTACTTCTGGTTAATGGGTCATGTTTTTGGCTTGTTGCTGCGCAAGGACATGAGGTGGCCTTATTTCAGACTGCAGGTGGGAGATTCTAGTTTCAAATGTTCCTCCGTGGAAAAAATTAGCAAAAATTAGCACAGCAAGTTTTGTTGCAGGCCTTTTCCAGCTGTTATGTTATATGCCCTAGAGAGAAAGGACAGCGATGAATAACACAGCCATGTATTGATATCTCATGTAGCTTAGGCTATTTTGTTACTGGAAGAAATGTGAACGAATTTGTTTTGTGATCTGGAAATATTATTTTTAGAATTTTCACTCCACAAATTATTTGGGCAAGCTATGTGTATTTAAATCAGCTCTAACTGACTAGAGTCTAGTGGAGTGTGGTATTTGAACTCAAGTTTCCAGGTTTAAGTAACTTGTGAATCCCTGCCATAATCTATACCGTAAAACCATTGGAAACAGATGAACAGTTCTTCAGACCATATGGATCATTGTTCACTCTCTTTTCCGTTAAGATTCATAACATTGCAATTTTTTTTTTTTTGCTTTTAGGTTTACTAAAGATTTTACTAAAAATGTAAAAGGTAAATTTATTGTGGATTTTTGATATTTATTTACTTTACAGTAAAGGTTTGTGCAAGATTGGAAAGGAAGAAGCAAGACATGTAGAACAGTCTGCAGAAAATGTTTCAGCAGCATATGCTATCAACTCAAAGCATCAGTTCTTAGTCTCAGAGTGATTCTAGAATGCTTGAATCAATTACATTTGCCCCATAGGCTGTCCTGAACAGCCTATATTATTAAATGTTCTTTACATAACTTTAAATCACTGTATGTGCTTGCAACAATACTGGGAAAAGTAGATTAATTTAAAATGAGTGATAAGGTATTAATTATAAGACCAACCTAGTATAGATTTGTACATTCTTGGTGGAAGTGCTTGGACATGGTTTCAGTTCAGAATATGTTGGAAGAGACTTTGGAAGTCTTCTAGTCCAACCCCTTGCTCAAGTAGACCCTATACCCGTGATGGTGAGCCTATGGTACAAGTGCCACAGGTGGCACATGGAGCCATATCTGAGGGCACGCAAAGCATTGCCCTATGTCAGCTCCAGCGTGCATGCATACCCTGGTCAGCTGATTTTCGGCCGTCTGAAGAGTGGCGGAGGCTGTTTTTGCTCTCCCCAGGCTTCAAGAAAGCCTTCAGAGCCTGTGGATGGTGAAAAACGGGCCAAACGGGCCGACCGGAAGTTCAGAAATGAACTTCTGGTTTACATGTTGGGCCATTTCTTGCCCTCCCCAGGCTTTAGGAAAGCCTCCTGTAGCCTGGGGAGGGTTAAAAATGACCTAACAGGCGAACCAGAAGTTTATTTCTGAACTTCTGGTAGGCCTGATGGGCTTGTTTTTCACCATCCACAGGCTCCACAGGCTTTCCTGAAGCCTGGGGAGGGCGAAAATGGTCTCCCCCACCCTCCGGAAGGCTGAAAATCAGCTGGCTGCTGGAACTGACATAGGGCAAAGCTTCATATGCCCTCAGATGCGTGTCATAGGGTCCCCATCACGGGTATAGAGCAATGGCCCATTCCCTGGGACTGACATTTAAATACCAAATGCTTATTAAATTGTATTTTGTTGTTTAAAATTGCCTACTTGCCAACCCCCCCCCCCCAAAGTTTGTTATTACTTCCTTAAGAAATGGAGATGCTACACGTGTTGGGTCTAAAGAAAGAAAACTGCAAACATTTTCTTTGGTGGTAAAATAATGGGATCCCTTGAATTAAACATCCAGAAATACACATTTTAGCCCAAGAGCTCCCCCCTTCTCCTCTTTTCTTCTTCTTGCATTGCTTGGCATTCACAGTTGAGTTTCTTAGCAGGCTATTGGGGAGGAAGAGAGAGAGAGAGAGAGAGGGAGAGAGAGAGAGAGAGAACTAAGAAATTGTTTACCATATTTTCACATGACTGCGAAGGCAGAGTTCTTGTGCTCTCTGAAAGGCCTTCTGTTTTCTGATGCCATTGAAAGTTTACCGTCTTTGCAGACAAAAGGAAGAGAGCCTGTTGCTAGTGGATGAGTAATGGGCATGGCCTCAGCACAATAGCCGCCTATCCAGTCCTAAATTTACATGGTGTTCTGAGGCTTCCCTCCTTCTCTAAAGCAACCATTGTCTGGCCTCCCAGAGACCGAGCCTCTCACTGCCTGAGTGGGGAAGCAGCCAAAAGACGGGGTGGAGAGAGAAGGGAGTCTCTCTGACAACAACAGTTACTCACTGTCTTCTCTTCCTCTTCTCACAAACACTTGGAAAATGCTTCATCCTGGGCACAGCACTAGATACCAGTAAATTCTGGCCATCTGTAGGGTACAGTGGGAGAAAAAAAGAGAGAAAGGATGAAAGAAAGAAAGAAAGAAAGAAATAAAAGAAAAGAAAAGAAAAGAAAAGAAAAGAAAGATTCCCTAAAGTGTGGGATGCTGGTTATGTGTGTGTATATTCTATCCATCTTTCCTGCTGATCGAGGCTATGTGGAAAAGTGAGAAAAACAAACCACATATTTAATAATTTGAGCAGCAGATGAAAATGCAGGAGAACAGTGTCTTGGTTTCTTCTGTACGTTTACTGTTATTCTGCTGCAGTGAGTGGGCTCATTTTCAATTTTAATTAATTATTTTTAATAGAGTGGAACAAATGCTTACACCACCTTATTTTTGTGAAACCAAACAGCTTAGCTTTTAGTCTTTTGCTTCTAACAAATTATTTAGAATCATTCAAATCTATTTGTTCTGTCCTTGAGGAGGAATACAGTGGGCAATTCAGAAGCAGTTTTAGATTTAATGATGCGTTTGCAAAATGTGGCAATATCAATGTAGAAGCCAGCTTGCACAGAAAGATGCCCTGTTTTTGTCAATCAGAAACTAATGGGTTTTCATTATCTATTTTTTCCAATAAAAAAGTATTGCATCTTTTAACAGTTGATTAAACACTTTAACCTAAAGCCTAGACCATCTGAAGTACAACTGATATTTTACAGGGAATTTTTAGAATTAATTTGCAAGAGAATTTAATTCAACTTAAACAGTTTATTAAAATCTTAGTATTCTTTTTTTCAGTCTTTAAAAAAAGAGATGGTTAAAAGTACATTATAAATACTTGGCATTGTCCACTATCTTGAATAGTATGCCAGCTGTAACATATCGCTAAAACAAATGAAAAGACAGTTTGAAAGAGCATGACCATGCACAATTGTAATGTGTTGCTCTTAAATAAGCCTTTTCTTTTCTCTTTTCTTTTCTCTTTTCTTTTCTTTTCTCTTTTCTTTTCTTTTCTCTTTTCTTTTCTTTTCTCTTTTCTTTTTTTCCACATAAAATATAAATTAGCTTCCATTAAGATTAACATACTGAGTTTGAGATATTTTGCACCAGTCATTGCAATCAAGATAATATCCAAGACATATTTCATTAGAGAAATGTAGAAAAATGAGTCTTTCAAAAACTCATCATTTCCTCCCCAAAAGAATTCATGCAGAAGATTCTCCTGGTTGAACTACTACAAAGTTTAGTTTCTTTTGGAGAAAAGAGTCTTGGGTAACTTTATAGAAACTGTATTCCTGCCTGTTTGGAAAAGCATTATTTTTCAAGTATATGTAGATCCTGTAAAACATTAGTGTTTTAGAGTCAGTTAGTAGGTTACCGTCACCAGTACCCATTGCTAACCATAATGATGCCAAAATGACAAAACATCACAATGCAAATCCTGACTTCCGTTTTACAGAAAGAACAGAGTTTGCTTTGTGACCTTATACAGCAATGCATATTTCATCACTTGAGCCCTGCCAATGCTTAGGGACTGGTACAAATTGTCATAGGCACAGTGAAATATCTGTTTGTTGTTGAAAGGTGGCGATAGACCATCAGACAGGCTTGAGTTTTATTTTGCCAGGTTTCAGTCAAACTCAACCTTCCATCTTTGAATCTAGATAATATTTTGGAAGTTGAGTTATGTCCCCATATTTTTTGAACAGTATATTAGTTTAAGTGCAATTGCTATATTGATGGCTCACAAAGGGACAGTTGAGTCAAGGGGCTATGCTCTGCTTTGAGCAGATATCCTGATACATTGCTAATTTACAAAATTCTTCTCAGCCATGGCCATACGTTATTCATGAACCTTGTTCCTTAAGAAATGAGGCAATGTGCCTAAAATTACTTGCATTGGGGAGGAGGATTTGGGGACATGTTGATTAACAGAAAATAGAAAATTAGGCAGACAATCTCACAATTCAGTAATTATAATAAATTTATCATATGAATTGAAAGTGGAAGTGTTCAGACAATTTGAAGAAGTAAAGTACTGTAATATACAATATCATCTTAAAGAAAGAAAATCCATTAAACCTTTGCAGTAGTAGTGCATACATATTTCTAGTTTATTTAATACTGAAAAACAGGGTCTTATTTGCTCACCTGTCTTTCATAGGAAATATATTCTTTCTCCCTGACCCCATCCCCAAGTGGTTTTCCTGAGAAATTAGGCATTTGAATACCCACTGCTAGCTTATTTATATTTTGCACAATCTGGACAATTACCTTGAATCTCAAAACTTTAGAACTTTCTGAAGCACCACTTCTGGTCAAACAGCTCAGGCAATATTTTAGGAACTAACTCTCCAAAAACCAGATCATCTTAAGTGGACTAAGTGGACAAATGTAGTTTATAAAAATTATTTTATGCATGCAGAAATTCACTCTAAAGTGTTCTGGTTCACATGAGAATTGAAGTATGAGATCTCATAAAGACATTATACCATGAATGCTCTCTTTTTGCTACACTAAGAATAGGTGGCTTGGCGGGTGAAAGGGTAGCATTTACATTTAAATACACCTATTGCGAACACACAAACAGAAGGCTAAAACCATGGCATCTTCTTTGAAACCTTTGGGAGGGTTTCCCCCACCCTCTTCTTTGCAACTCCTTTAGTTCTTAACATAACGGCCCTTTTGCTTTTTCTCAAGGAAACAAATATAGAAAGCAAAGGGACTTGTGCCCTGAAAAGAAACTAAACCCTCAAGAACTTTCCACTGTTAGAACTCGCTAATTACTGTAAAGAAATCATTTTAATTTCCATGCATTTCATGCACATTTATTCCTTAGCACATGATTAAATGTAATGCACATTTATTTAAGAACTTTTACCCTTGCTCCTTTCAAAGCATTCTGCTTGTTAATACGAGCATGCTAGGCCTCTGCTAGTAGTACTGTGTGAGTTACTTTCAAAGGGTAGCTTTGCCATTGTTTGTGAACAAGCTTAAAAGCTTTGCACCCCATACCTTTGACATGCTGGCTATTTTACCTTCTTTCCCCAATTTGCTTTCCTAGGCTAGATGGAAGATGTGCCATTGAGGAAAAAAAAGGATGGGGAAAGAACAGAGGGCATTTGTTCATCCTATAAACTTTTCCTTGACAATATCCTGGCCATGTTTTCAGTCATTGGTACCAACCCATTACCAACAGTAATTGCATAGAAAATGGTTGCAGAGATACAACAGGCATTTGGTTCTAATATGTAAAGAAGTATTATCTTGCTATTTAATTTATCTCAGTTATTTCCAGTTATTCATCTCTCTAGCCATGTTTGTTGAATTGTTTATTCAAACATATGTCCTCTTTTGAGGTGATGCATTTTTTAAGGTAAGTGGCCAGTCATGGAACCCTATGAGTGCTCTTTCACAATACAAGGTATGTAGGGGAACATTGAATACTGAGCCATAATTGCCTTATCACCTAAACTTTATTTACAATATCAGCAAACTAGAGAGGAAAAAAAGTAGGAATATGTAAGAGTGAGAAACAACAGCACTGCAACATTCCTATCCTCTTGGCTGGAGTCCAGCTTTAGGGCAATATTCTCATATGCCTTCCCATCATTGTTAGGAATTGTGAATAGTTCAAATATAATGATGCAAGTGTTCCACTATCTCAAATGCACATTGCCAAGTACAATGCTGCTTAACTTTCCCAGAGAAAGTGAACAAACATCATCAGTGGATGCCAAGGAATGTCCTATGAGTGGCAGAACACTTGCCACCTGGAGCAAATAGAAACTGAGCATTCTATGGAATGTGAATCCTTTGCCAACATGATCCAGCAGCCTCTTGAACTAGCTCAATATAAACCTGCAAAGGAACCGTATGAATTCCCATTGCTGTCTATATTGCCACTTGGCCTTATTTGCTGTTTGCAAATAAATCAGTGTTTTACCCCAGTCAGAAAGGTTTCTGGCATCCCTTTGAATTCACACATTCAAATGATGTCCTTTCCCAAAACATTTCAGTCCAATCAATTTATAGTATAATTCCATGCAGGTTTACTCAAAGATTATTTGTGCTGTGTTCAGTGGTACTCAATTGCAAGAAATTTATATGAGCTTGCATTTGAAAAATAGGTCAATCAGTGAAAGTAAAATGTGACCACCATTATTATATCCAAGTGTACATCCTGGACATAAATTGTTTCAACTCCCACCCTTAAAATGACACTATAGAGCAGTACACACCAAGACAATTAGACACAAGAACAGTTTTTTCCCAAACGCCATCACTCTGCTAAACAAATAATTCCCTCAACATTGTCAAACTATTCACTAAGGCTGCATTACTATTACTATTACTCTTCTCATCGTTCCTATCACCCATCGTTCCAATCACCCATCTCCTCCCACTTATGACTGCAGGACTGTAACTTTGTTGCTCATATCCTTACAATTTATATTTATATTGATTGCTTCCTGATTGTTAGTAGAAGAATGTGGGTTGGACAGCATCACCACCAGATGGATTCGTAACTGGCTGATCAACCGCACTCAACGTGTAGTCCTCAATGGAACTGCATCTACATGGAGGGAAGTATGCAGCGGAGTACCCCAAGGCTCTGTCTTAGGCCCAGTTCTCTTCAACATCTTCATCAATTATTTGGATTTGGGAATAAATGGGGAACTCATCAAATTTGCAGATGACACCAAGCTGACAGGAGTAGCCAGCACTCCAGAAGACAGGCTTAAGATACAGAAGGATTTTGACAAGCTTGAACATTGGCACTATCTAATAAAATGAAATTCAATGGTGAAAAGAGTAAGGTTAAATAATAACTGAATGAATTAGATTATATTTGTAATTGGCTGATAGAAAAAAAAGAATATGGGTAACTCCCCCATTATGTGGGGAATAGAAAGAGAAGTTACATTTCAGAAGGAGAGCTAAAAGAAGTTTTATCTGAAAATCTCACTTTGCAATAGAGAATAAAAAAAATTAGACTTCATTTAAATACTGTTGTCATAGGCTGACTGGGGTGGCAAAAAACATACTGCGAAAAGAGACAATGAGAAAATGCTCCCATCTTCTTCCAAGAAAATTATATGGGCAGGTAGAAGTTGAGCTAAAGGTGTTCAAACCATCCAAACAATGCAACATTAATAAAACAAACATGCCTCTAATGAACTAAACTAACTTCATTGTCAATATAACTAGTAAAATGCAATTATCTAAATATAGCACAAAATTGAAGAGAGAGAGAGAGAGAGAGAGAGAGAGAGAGAGAGAGGGAGGGAGGGAGGGAGGGAGGGAGGGAGGGAGGGAGGGAGGGAGAGAGAGAGAGAGAGAGAGAGAGAGAGAGAAAACAGCAACCAACAAGTCACTCAGATCAAATCCTGGCATCCAATAATAAATGGAAAGAATTTTGCCTAGCTTCAAGCCAAGCTGGAATTTAAATTCAAATCTTGATTTTGAGCAGCTATAGGAAATTTTCTAGAAAGCTTTGCTTTTAAAAAAAATTGAAATGGAGTCTTTAACCTTGGGTTACTTGTTCTCAACTGAGAATTCTAGTTTTCCTTTAGCCTATCAACCCTACTACAACTCCGGGCCAGCAGTACATAAAATTGGCAGTCTCCCATGTTTGAGAAATGTGATACAGATTATACACTTGATTAACTGACCATCATCTCCACCCTAACACTTGACAGTTTTGTAACACCTCAAGTTGTCTGAGGATCATTTGCTAACACATGTACATGCTCAGTTTTAAAAACTGATGTGAATTTGCTGGTTTATGTATGCATTAGTGCCAGTTTGAAACTTTCACCCACATATCTAATCTCTCTCAATTTCAGTGCGGTAAATGTTTATGTGTATTGAGATGAGACCAATATGCATTTAAAATGTCTGGTCATGTTTGTAAGATGCAAATTCCTACTTATTTTTTTATGTAAACGTTTATGGCGTTCTATCTCATATCTAGACGGTAATGATAAACAATGTATTATTTTGATTAAGTCTCAAACATTTATTTATTTCACCCCATTTGAGAGAATAACAGAAATGGATATTTAAAGTTGTACTAATTCCTTCTTCTAGATTCAAGATAGTCCTGTCATTCTGAGCTTACTCCAAGAGTAGTCAATGTTTTAAATCATGTTCTTGCCAACCAAGGGTTGAAAGGGTGGAACAGAGATTCTGGAAACCTTTTTACTTTTTAAAAATCCTTCTTCTCACCTCTGAGCCTGCTGACCTATCCAATTCTTAACATCTGAGTTTTAGATTGGTGTGGAAATTACATAATATTGTTTAGTGGTTGGCCAGTGAAATTCAGCAGCATGATTTTTCCAAGATCACATATGCACATACAAAACCAATTTGTCTCCTCCCCTTACCCTTTCCACTGCTAAAAGTCTGTGAGAAGGATAATATATTTCTGGGCAGCTCAACAGAGCTGGAGCTAAATTTATGAGCCTTGGCCTGATCCAAAGAATTTGAGCCCAGACTATAAAATGCTTGGTATGGCTGAACTGACATAGGTATACATTTCTGATCTTCAGCCTCATTTCTGAAACTTGGCAGCATCACCATTTACGTTGAGAGGGAAGGAAATGGATTAATCTGAGCCACCATTGGAATTGAAGGAGTTAAGTCCTCCTTGTCTCATGTACCAATTTGGGATTCCATATCTGGGTATAATATTAGATTTTTTTAAAAAATGAAGGGGTTGTTATACTGTACATATATACTATACTATAGCCAGGATGGCGAACCTATGGCATGCAGAGCCCTTTGTCAGAGCATGCGAGGCCCTGCCCTGTCAGCTGGCCAGCGCACTTGCGCATGTTGGCCAGATGAGTTTACCCTTTTTTAAAGGCATTTTTCGCCCTCCCCAAGCTCCAGAGATTTATAGGATCCCTGAAGCCTCTGGAGCGCAAAAAAACAGCCCTATGGCAAACCGGAAGTTCAGGAACGGACTTCCGGTTTGTTCGGAGGGTCATTTTAAGTGCTCCGGAGGCTTCAGGGAACCTCCTGAAGCTCCCTGAAGCCTCTGGAGTGCTCAAAACGACCCTCTGAGCAAACCGGAAGTCACTTGGGAGGTCACGCCTATAGTGCATGCATGCGCACTGGGTGATTATGGTTGTATTTAAAAGTCTCACAACCCAAGGACCAGTTTGTTCGGCTGGCTATACTTTGATGTCTTCAGCCTGATGATAGAAGTGCAAAGAGACACTGACCAGGGTGTGAATCATCTGAGTATCTTCCTTACTCTGCTAAAGCAGCGAGATCTGGCGATGTCATCCAGTGGTGTCAGAGGGCAACCAATAGTTTCTTGTGCCAAATTGATCACTCTCTGTAGTGCCTTCCTGTCCACAGCTGTTAAACCAGCATACCATATTGTAATACAATATGTGAGGACACTTTCTATGGTGGACCAATAGAAAGAGGTCATCAGCCGTTGTTCCATCTGATTTTTTCGCAGGACTCTAAGGAAATGAAGTCTCTGTTGGGCCTTTCCAATCACCAGAGACGTGTTGTTTTTCCAGGTGAGATCTTGGCAAATAAGCACTCCCAAGAATTAAAAAGAGGAAACACTCCCCACACAGCCCCCCTCGATATACAGTGGGGCAGGTTCCTCTCTGTGCTTCTGGAAATTTAGCACCAACTCCTTTGTTTTACTAGTATTTAGATGTAAGTTGTTTCTTGACGACCATGCGGATACCTTCTGGACTTCTTCCCTCTATGCTGATTTGTCCCCTCCAGTTATGAGACCCAGCACAGTTGTGTCGTCTGCAAACTTTATTATGATGTTGGATGGATCAGAGGACATGCAGTCATATTTATATAGCAAGTACAGGTAGGGACTGAGCACACAGCCCTGAGGGGAGCCTGTGCTGAGCTTCAGCGTGGAAGATGTAAAGGACCCAAACCTTACTGTTTGTGGATGATCCATCAGGAAGTCTTTGATCCATTCACAAGTAAGGGGAGGGAAATTCAAGTCAATCAACTTTTCAATGAGAATTCCTGGTAAGATGGTGTTAAAGGCCGAGCTATAGTCTATAAAAAGCATTATGACATAATTCCCAGATTTCTCAAGGTGTCTCAGTGCAATATGTAGAGCAGTGATGATGTCCCATGTCGACCTGTTGCTTCTATAAGCAAACTGGTGTTGATCAAAATTTGGTGGAAGACAGGACCTGAGGTGTTGTTGGACCAGTCTCTCAAAGCACTTCATCACTTTAGACCTCTGTGCAATGGGTCTATAGTCATTCAAGCTTTCTTTGCCTGCTTTCTTCGGAACTGGGATAATTGTGACTGCTTTCAAGCATGATGGGACTCTAGCCTATTGCAGGGAAGGGTTAAAAATCCTTGTCAGGACCCCTGTTAATTGATCAGCACAGGTTTTTACCACTTTCCCCAACACCCTGTCTGGAACTGCAACTTTGTTGGGATTTACAGCCTTCAGCTCAGCTCTCACTTGATGTTCATCCAGGGTGAGTGGCTGGAGGTCAGAGGGCCTTTGGGCTAGAGCCACAGAGACTGATCTTTTGACCTCAAAGCAGGTGAAGAAGCTATTTAGCTCCTCTACTAGCAGGGCATTAGCATTGGCTATTTTTTTTCGTATTGCCCTTATAATTGGTTAGGTGTTGTAGCCCCTGCCACATCTGTCTTGATTTATTATCTTCCATATACTTCTCTACCTTTTGTTTGTATTTCTTAATGCCTCTTCTCAAGTTTGCCCTGGCTTCATTGTATTTGTCTTCATTTCCTGCCTTGAAGGTAGAGTTTTGGGTTCTCAGAAGTGATTGTACCTCTGCTGACATCCAGGGTTTATGATTATTGTAAACTCTGATGCGCTTATTCACTGTTACATTGTCTGTGCATGTTTTAATGTATGAGAGTACAGTGTCAGTGAATTCTTGCAGCTCCAAATGTTCAAATATACTCCAGTCGGTATACTCCACTCAAAGCAGTCCTACAACTGGCAGAGTGCTCCCTCTGGCCAGATTTTCAAGACTGGTCATATCCTTTTCCTAAGGGGGATATACTTTGGGCACAGTAGCAGAGAGATGTGGTCAGATGTACCCAGATGGGAGTGGGGGATTGCTCTATATGCCTGTCTTAAGATTGAGCACATATGGTCTAGAGCAGTGGTCCCCAACCTTTTTATCGCCGCGGACCAGTCAGCCTTTGATAATTTTACCGTGGCCCGCTGAGCGCGCGCAGGGGTGGAGGGGCATTGTTTTAAATCCACCTTCCCAATTCAACACCTGAATCATATCCCACCTTCCATTTTGTATGTAGATTTTAAGGAATAAACAGCTGAATTAATCAAGGTCAAAGATAAAAAGAGCAAGGGCAAAATTAAATAAGCCAGAGGATAGCAATGTAAAAAGAATACAGTATTAAGGAGAGAAAGGAGAAGAAAAAACCTCGCTTCTGCTGAGGTCAGGGAAATGTTTGATACTGATCTGGCTGGGTAAGAATCCAAGAGTCCATATCGCCAATAACTACGCATGGGGGGAAAGGAAATGTGTTTTGTGTGGAAGAGAAAGAGCGCGCTTCACCGATGCCCGTTGGCGAAATTTTGGAAGAGAGGCAAGAGACTTCAGGCACCGAGCCCCCACCCCTGGCTGCGGCAACTGGAGCGGGCGGGAGGCAGGGAAGGGGTGGGCAAGACCGCCGCTTTTCCACCGTGCGCTGCAATAGCGGCAGCGGCGGCCTGAATCTGGCGACTGCCCCTCACCACCTCAGGCGGCGCTCATACCCTCCCCTTTCCTGCGCTACCGTTAGACTCCTCTCAGCCCCCCACCCACACCCGCGGAGGGCGCACGCGCGCCAAAATCGCGCACCCCCCATCTCCCCTCAAAAGACCCCCCCCGCCCTCGGCTGCCCGACGTTCTCTCTCTCTCTCTCTCTCTCTACCTCTCCCGCCGTTCCTTCTCACAAGCCAAGGCCGGGCGGGGAAGCGCCGTCTCCGTCCCGGGCGCGCCGCCCCTCCCTGGGCAACTCGGAGACGACTGAGCCGAGGAGGACAGCGAGAAAAAGAAGAGAGCGGCCAGCAACGACCGCCGGGGAAGCCGCCAGGGCCTCCAAGGGCTCCGCTTCCAGCGCATGGTCCGCCCCCTCCTCGCCTCGCTTCCAGGCGAGCCGACTGAGGCGAGAAAGGAGAAAGAGGCGGAGGCGTTCACTGAGGGGACGGCTGACTCGGGGAGGGGGTGGAGGTGGTGTAGTAGCGGGGGATTCTTCCTCCTCGCCTCACTTGCTCCTGTGCTTCCGCGCAGCTCCCCCCCTCCGGCGACGGCGCTGCATGAGTGAAGAGTCGGCCGTTGCATGGCCCCCGGCCGCTGCGCGGCCCGGTGCCAGGTACTCCACGGCCCGGCACCGGTCCGCGGACCGGGGGTTGGGGATCACTGGTCTAGAGTATTCTTACCTCTGGTGGTACACTGCACATACTGCACAAACTTAGGGAGAACAGACTTTAGACTGGCTTGATTAAAATCCCCAGCCACGATAAAAGTGCCCTCAGGGTAAGATTGCTGCTGCCTCTCGATGGCGTCATGTAACTTAGAGAGCGCTGCGCTAACATTTGCATCAGGTGGAATATAGACAGCAGTGATAACTGTAACAGAAATCTCTCTAGGTAAATAAAATGGCCAACAAATGACAGTTACGAATTCCACATCTGCAGAACAGTGAGTATAAGCAACTCTACTGTTAGTACACCAGTTGTTATGTGTGTAAATACAAAGTCCTCCACCTTTGCTTTTACCAGAGTTGCTGTTTCTGTCAAAGCGGTGTGTGGTGCGGTTAGTTAGCTCCACTGATGCATCCGGTACAAATGGAAGAAGCCAGGTCTCTGTGATGATCATCACACAGCAATCACGAATGAGTTTATTCGCTGATCTGTGAGGCTGCTTCCGTAACAGAACTAGCAAACCAGTTCTGCATCCCCGCTTCTGCTTTCACTCTCTTTGCCACCTCCTAGGCCCAACAACGATCCATGGAGAGCCTGGCAGTCTTACTATGTCACTCGGTATATTATGAGACTGCTGGAAGTTGCTGGTAATATCTATATCTATTATTGGTAGCCTTCCAATCAAATTATAATATGGATGGCTCGATATATATGGATTATCAAATGGGTGGCTATACAAATCTTTTAAATGAAGCAATCGATCAATAATGTTATTATTAGTAGCAATACAATAGTAGTAGCAGCAGCTGTAACAATAAGTATTCTAGTATTCTAATAGTATTACATGGTAAATCTGTAATATTATTTCACCTAAAAAAACCAAACCAGTTAGCGAATGTCACCTATTGTGATTCAACCAGATGGTTCAACTGAAAAGACTAGCTGAAAAATCTTTCTTTTATCTATCAGTGCAGGAGAGCTTAGAATAGTTAAGTCCTGGGGTGGAGTAGCAGTGCAGTGGTGACAGATAGAGCACAGCATTTTTGGCTGCTTCCCAAGAATAGGTCCGTGCAAATCGATTTTGCAACACATACAAGATTAACCAATTCATACCACACTTTTCTGACCATTGGAGTTATTTTACTTGCAGAGAAGGATATATTAAAATAAAAAACATATTTTTTTTCTTTTAAAGACATCCTTGCTCTCACTGCTCCCCACATCTGAAATGGTTCATTGCAGGCCACTACCATTTCTGTTGCCTGGATGGGCCAACTGTCATCCTTTTCTCCAAATTTTGTTTTAATGATGTATTCTTTATATTGTCAAGTTTTTGATGAATTCTCAACCCCAATACTAAAGATTAAGAGACGACACCACAGATAAATAAAATGGATGCCAGCATTGCTTGGTAGCATCAGCTACAGAGTTTAGACTGCTCACTAATAATAATTGTCCCACTATCATCCACAGACTTGTTTCCTTATGCCCTGAGCTATTGGACAGACAGCCTTCTTTTTATCACTGTGATAAACATGATGTTCCTCTCACACAAAGTTCCTGTCATGAATGACCTTTCATCTTGAACCACCATGACCTTTTATTAATGCTACATTAAGAGTTTGCAGAAGCCAGTGTGGAGTTGAGGGGTGTGTGCTTGTGTGTGTGTGTGTGTGTGTGTGTGTGTGTGTGTTAGTGACAGAAAGGCATGATACAGCTCTTGTTTTTAATCCAGCTAATTAAAATCTGCATGTGTGGAGTGTAACTAAGAATGCAGTCTTCGCCCACCACTTTCCCACAGGCCTGGGAATAAAGGTCTTCAGTGTAGCAGAAGCTAACCAGCCTTTGAAAAACAGAGAACAGAGTGCACAATTCATCCCAGGATCCCTTATCAATTCGGGGGAGTCATTCCTCCCCCTCCCAGCCGCCCCTGGAATCTCTGTCCCCATCACTGCCAAGCCAATCTAACAACAGAACCGCTGGCTCTCCAGGTCCAACTTGCTCAAAATGAATAAAGGCAAAGATATGTTTACTCCCATTTGTCAGGCTTCAAATAGAATCCTGCTCCAGTGAGTCTTTCAGATCGGATTTGTTTTGTGGTAGAGTTATTTACTTAGGGGCTGATTATTATGCCAATCAATCACAGGCTTCAGGTTTGATGACTTTACTGACTAACCTCTTCTCTTCTCTCTTCCCTTCCCTCCTCTCCTCTTATCATCTTCTAGACGATTACTAGCAAAATTATGATGCTAAACCCTGAAAAAGATTGTGACTATTCAATTTATGTAAAAGCAAATATTTCAGCAACCAGAGGTTTTCCTATCATATGAGAAATCCATTCTCCACTGTAGCTACTGGCTGTCTGCTACAGCTAAAAGCATGGCTACCTTTTTGCTTTTCTTCTCTTGCTACAGTTATGGACCTAACTCAAGTGTACAGCATTTCTTTAGAGTGATTGAAATACAGTAAACACTGTAACCCCTAAAAATTCAAGTGCATCCTTGCACAAGAAAACTAGTACTGTCTGTACAAAATGCTAGTACAATTTATTTTTTTAAAGAGTCCATAGAGTCACTGGGCCTCAAAGCTTCACTTTATGAATATGAATTTATATATCAGATATAATATTATCCTAGGATGTATAAATATTTTTCCTGGGATGGGATGTCCACAGAGTAAGGCCCATAAGGCAAGATGATGGCTTTGAGCTCCAGGAGACATCACAAGAGATGGTGCTTTGATCATACTATCATGGCCACCACTTTTTGGACCATGTTCTATGGACACCCTTGCAGGCAGGGTGAAGGCATCTGGGCCTGGCTGCAAATTGGCTTCCAGATCCAGGCTAAAATTTGGTGAATTCTCTATCCTGTTTAGCATTCTTTGATCTTCCCTCTCCCTCTCTCTCCCTCTCCCCCCCTCTTTCTCTTTCAGAATGGCACATTCTGTCACAGTTTCCTGACAAGATTGAACACTTGGAAGTTTGAATTGAAAATACAGCCCCCCCCCCCCCAAAAGCCTCTTTTCACAGTTCCCATGAACAAAGCGTCTCCGTTTGAGCATTTCTGAGCGATGACCACAAAATTGCTCAAACAGCTGTGCTCTCAGCTATGCCGGCTATATCTCTTTCACATGCATTTGCACAATTCTATGCATCACATACAGCAATGTCCCTGAGAACTGAAGACTCATTAAGTCAAATGCAATTAACAAGCATCTTTCTTTTAAAAAATAAATAAATACTTGCAGTGCTATATTATGCTTGTATAACAATATAACCATAACGTGAATGTGGAAATAATCAATACAATGGCTTTTTGGACAGTGCAGAAATGTGCTAACAGCTTTACTCATACAAAAATTCTGGGAAGGTTACCAACTGGTTGGTATTGGACAACGTTATGGACAATCCAATTGTAATCTGATACTTCTGGAGAATATACAACGTACATATGTTTAGCCTGCAAATTGTTTGATTAAAGCCAACTTGAAAGAGTAATATGTATGTTTAAAAATATGTGACAAAGATGCAGTTTTCACTAAAGGAGTCTTCAATGTAACACCATTCATTTAATATTAATAACTGCTCAAAGTTACAATAGTACTGAAAGAATGTGACTTATGACCAATCCTCACACTTACGGCTGTCACAGCATCCCTGTGCTCAGGTGATCAAAATTTGGATGTTTAGCAACCAGCATGTATTTATCATGGTTACAGCATCCTGAGGTCACATGATTGTCATTTGTGACTTTCCCAAATAGCTTCTGATAATCAAAGTCAGTGGGGTGATCAAACCCACAAAGATCATAAAACTGGTTGAGACTTACTTAACAACCACATTGTTTAGCAATGGAAGTTCAGGTTGCAATTGTGGTAGTAAGTCAAGGATTACCTCTACCACCCTGAGAGTTACATTTTAACAGAAAAATAGCATGTGAATTAAGTAATAAAAAAATAGAAATTTGTCTATTTTGATCAGAAGTCAAGATGGCATAATATGTGTACTGAGCAGTATATTAGACATTCTTCACTTAGGAGTTAGAGGCTATTTTAACAAATGACGCAAATATGATTTTTTAAAATACACATAAAGAAAAATTCCTGAAAGGCTACTTATATGATGTGTATGTGTAATGCACCAAAATGATATGAGCTGAAAGTTCAAATCTCAGAGTTCCTGTTTGGGGATGACATGCTTTTCAATATTTGCACTGAATTCCAGTGAATTCCTTAGAGGGAATACAGGGAACTTTTAGCACATAACTCACCATGATCAGAATATCCTAATCTAGATATGGTGGCAACTGCCAAGTCAACTACAACTTATTAAAATAGGTCTGTGCCACATTAGATACCGCAAGTCTTATATTTTTTCTATTTTTCAGGAATACATGCCCAGTTAAAAATACTGTAGAGTCTTTGGTACTCTGTGAGTTTGGTTATTTTCTTGCAGACATTTCATTACCAAACTAGGTAACATCATCAGTGCTAGAACAGAGTGGGGTTTGCTCTCTTTTTATATGCTAGTTACCTGCCCTGCCAGTGTTGGTGGGAGTGCTTTTGGTAATTCCTTGATTAGGCTGTTATTTAGGTAGCTTGTTTTTTTTTTCAGAATTGGTATTTCCTTGACTTCCTTTAACATTTGGGCATGACATTTGGTTGATGGTGAAATAGTATCATTATGCTAATTATGACATTGGTCTAGACTGGAGATGTATAGATTCTGAACTGGTGTCCAGAGATTATTAGGACCTAACAGAGTGAAATAAACTCAGATGAAATCTCAGTTGTTGTCAATAGGTATCTGTCTATTAATTATGATTCTGGTAGTTAATCTCGTTACGATTCTGGTAGTTACTCTTCACAGGATTGCACTCATATGGAATTGATTTATAATCTGGGGTTTTTCCTAGACTCTTAGCTCTTACTTAACTGAATATGCAACCACAGGAGGTTTCATGTAGGTTTGAGCATAAGCTATTTGAGACTCTACTTGGACCAAGATGTTCTTGCAATCTTAATACATGCCCTGATCACATTCAGCTGAATACGGCAACATGCTTTGGTTACAGGTTACAGCTGGAACTAAATGTCTAGAACCTGGTGGGAAAGCTCAGACAGAACTGAAGAAAATATGTATGTGGATGTGCATGTGTGTGAGTGTGTGACCACAAATATATATCTACATCTGTATCTGTATATCTATATCTCTATCATCTCTGTCTCTGTCTCTCTGTCTCTCTTATTTGCAGTATATCTATCTCTGTCTCTAACATCTATATCTATGTGTGTGTGTGTGTGTGTGTATGTGTGTGTGTTTTTGTGTGCATTTAGCATAGAGGTGTCAAACTCAAGGCCCAGGAGTCAGATATGCCCTGCGGGGTGCTTAGATCTGGCCCAAGGGGCCACCCTGGAAATAGTGAAGGACTAGCCTGCGGTGTCTCTGCCAGTGAAAATGGAGCTCGGAGGGCTGTGTGCAGCCCTCCCGAGCTCTGTTTTTCTGGCAAAGAGTTGCAGGAGGCTGTCACAGCCAAAAACGGAGCTTGGGAGCCCATTTTCGCTGGCAGAGCACCTCAGGCACCCCTGATACGAGTGATGTCAAGCTGGCCATGCCCATTCTGGCCATGCCCACCCCAGTCTCCCAGGTTAAACAAAACCCTGATGCGGCCCTTAATGAAATTGAGTTTGACACCTAGCATCTTGATTGGCATGGGGAGCTCTAATCTGTGATGGATGATCCTAAATATTCTCTAGCAAGTGAATTAAGAATATTGTATGAAATTTGGCACACATTGTTAAGTCTACTTTGTTTGGTAATGCATGTACACTGAAGTCTTCCAGTCTCTTGTCTGCTATGTCATTCTCCAGATTTACTAGCATAGTTTGGTTATAGATATTAATTCTTGTAGAGTCTTGTAGAGTGATGACAGGCATGCTACTCTAACTTCATTTTTTAGGATTAGATCTTCTTGTAAATAAGGAATGTGTTTAAAGATATCTAGGATGTTCACTTCTCTACTGTTCATGATTTTAATATGTTCCTTCCATTTTTATCTGATTTTCTATTAGCACATCTATTTCAGACCAAGAAAATAATATAAATAATAGTGGCCCATGGACATTTCTGAGCCCCATAGTTAACTTAAATGTATTCGTAAAATACTCAGATGCTTGCAGATGGGGATGTTCCCCATTAAGTAATGACTGAGGGTCCATATGGAAAATATGTTTTCTTTTGATGTGATCATCTATATTCCCCAAGACTTTTCCGAGATTCCAATATTTTGACAAAGAAGGATTTGGTAGAAGGATACCTAAGGATGAGAGAGATGTATTGTATTATAAGAGAGGTTAATTTAAGGAAGTTCAGATAAGGAAAACAAATGAATAAATGGCAGTTTAAAAACCAACATTTTTATTCAAACATTTTATAAACCAGATTCCCATCCAACAATATTACTGAGAGAGAAAAGTGATATACATATACCTAACCATGTTCCATTATATATGTTCCTTTTATGTTTCATTTCCTTCTCACCTCTCCAAGCCATGTTTGCTCAGTTTTTAATTCCTGGAAGAGGTTTGTCAAAGTTCATCTTTGGCTGGAAATGACATTTCATTGACTTAGAAACTATATTTCCTAATCTCAGCAGTGAGGTAGTTACCTAGACCATATGTTAGGAGACCTTCTCATCTGTTACTTCACTTGTTTTTGGCTTTCCAGTTAAGATTCGCAGGCCAGGCCTCCAAAATACCTGATCATTTCACATCCCGTCATGATACCATATTGAGATAGCTTTCATCAGTCATCGTCACCAAGCACTTTCTGTAAATAATTATAGAAGTGGGTTAAAGAGACATTCAAAATAAATACAGCACTAGCTTTCATGGATGCACTAGTTTTCAGACCGGGCAGGAAAGGTCTTTTGAGGATGTTATTGGCATGGCAGCATATAGTACAGGAGTATATTAATCATTTCAATGAAGTCTGGGATTTTTCTCCCTGTTAATATGAAATATTTATGGCTGTAACTGTCTTGGTTGAAGCACAGAGCTGTTTCTCATTAGTGGTGGTTGTCAGAAAAAATGAATATGCTGCTGAGTGTCCAGTTTCTGGGGAAACGTGGTTGAAACATGAGCATCTCTCTCTCTCTCTCGATTCTGAGCTTGGAGTCAGATGCTTGCAGATGGGATGTTCCCCATTAAGTAATGACTGAGGGTCCATATGGAACACATTACAAATCAAAATACTGATTGATGAAGTGCCTGTGGTCAACTTTCTACAGAAATGAAAAATTTGAATTTATTATCACATCAGCATGGGGCTGCTTTCACGTACAATCACATTCTGTTTCTGCTCTGCTCCCCTCAAGCCTCCCCCCCCACTTCCCTGTACTACTTCCCCCTCCTTCTCCAAACCTGCATTTCTAAGATAAACAAATACCTGAGTTGAGATTTGGGTTGGGTTCCATTACTGACATCAATTGATCAGATCTGGGCTGAATCAGGATGTGCTGACACACAGATGGTTCTATTCCTTGAATCGTCACAAGTTATTTTATCTAAGGTGAGTGTAGATGAACAAAACTGTGTACTTGTGGTGAAGCATTAAAATGGATAGAAAAGGACTCAGGGTAAACCAGAATTTTGGGCCTTCTAGGGAGATATTTAGTAAGTGTTCCTCCAGAGAACTAGCCTTTCTATGTCTTAAACTTTCTGAATGCATCCAGGATTAATTTGGGCTGTTATAACTATTTTCAGAAGATTTGGACAGCAGGATACAATAGGCATGGACACATTCAGTTTATAAGCTGTTGCCAATGAAACAGCTGTTGTCTTTTTCTTTTGTCCAGCAGTTTTGTATGGGTGAAATGTGAAATAGCATTCACTCACTGTCATCACCAGTTAAAAAATTAGTACAGGGCTAGGAAAAACTTTTGGGAGATGTCCTGAAGAACCACTGTCAAATGGTTAGACTAGGTTGGACTTCCCAAACCTCACCTTCTGCAACCTGGGCATCCTCCAGATGGGTGGTTGGTTTTTTTAAACCTCTCAGTGTTCCCTAGACACTATGATAATTTCTGAGAATTCTGGGAACTAAAGTTCAGGCATATGGAAGGTGACAGTTTGGGGAGGGCGGAATGCCACAGTTGATGCTCTCCACTTGCATGGTTTGGAACTTTGCAAGCTGAAGTCCCAGTTTATCTGGAGGATACCAATTTGAGGAAAGCTGGGACAATTAATGAATTAATTTCAGATCTGCTTCCCATAAGTTGCACCTTGAAACAATTTGCAATAAAATCACTAGTATACAACAATAAAAAAAGAATAAAGTATATCATATTAAGCTATTGAAATTAACTTTAGTGGACATTGGTTAAGTGGGGAATGAGGAAAATGCAACAAACTGTTCATTCAAAACATTTATCCATGAAAAGTCTGTGTGAGGAACTAAGGTTTCAGTGGGGCCTAAAGGGCATTATCATCAATTTTTTGGGCACGAATATCATCTGAAAATAACCAAAGGGTGATACTGTCTGGGCTATAACAGAAAGAGCAGGATGACTTCTATTAGAGCCCAACCAGATAGATAATAGTAAAAATAGCATGTCAAATACATTTTCCATAGTGATCCCTGAATACCTGCTGGAATAGCCAAGTTTTCTTCTAAATGTTTATAACAAGGGTGCTGATTTATTTCTAGGTAGAGATGATTCTTCAGAAGGGGAACGCCTGCAAATAATGCTTGCTTCTAAGACCGTTCCTACTACCCATCATGGGGCAGATACTTGGTATAATTCCTCTACCAGCACACTTTGGATGGGAAAGGAGAAATACTACTCTCTTGGAACCGATGATATAGTGGCAAGATTCCTAGCTCTGGCCTAACTGTACATAGAGGGTTTCATACGTGGTCTCCTGTGGAAACAGAGCTTCTGGTGATCATGAGGATCTGCCAAATAAGAAATGCCACTTATTACCTCCATCCTATATTTTATTTTATTGTAATACCAAAACCCAGATGGACATATTTCAGTAAGGAACAGACTCCATTTATTGCCATTCTTGTTCTAGTAAAATTATCCAAGTCTGTCTTGGCATATAGCATTATATTATGGTTTAAAATGGTTTTTACTACAGATAAGCCTGGTATCAGCCTCAGCACAAAAAATCTAGATTGATAAAAAGGATCTGAAAGATGTGATTGATTACAATAGTCTTTAACTTCCAACAGTTCGTTTATTAACCATTCAAAGTTAGAACGGTACTGAAAAAAGTGACTTTTTTCATACTTATGACCATTGCAGCAACCCTGTGGTCATGTGATTTACATTTGGATACTTGACAACCAGCTCACATTAATAAAGGTTACAGTGTCCTGGGGACATGTGATTACCTTTTGCAACCTTCTGACAAGCCAAGTCAATGGGGAAACCATATTCACTTATTAACCAAAACAATTGCAGTGATCCGCTTAACAAATGTGGTTAGAAAAGTCGCAGAATTGGGCAAAACTCACTTAACAAATTTCTCACTTAGCGATGTAAATTTATAAATTGTAGCCGTACGTTAAGGACTCCCTGTCTACATTTCCAATCTCTCTTCTCTGATGATAATCCAAGCAATTAGATGGACTTTTTGATTTAAATATATACAGAGAAAGGGTACCTGAGGTGAGGCTTGTCATGATAAAGCAATAACAAACCAGCAAAGATTTAAGACTTGAGGAAGGTTTTTTTTTCCTTAAAACAAAACAGCAAAACAAAAAACAAAACAAAACAGGGAATGCGAGTAAATGGAGCCTGGTTGAATATTAACCAAACTCACCAAAGCTCAGGAGGAGTCCAGGAAAGTCTGCCAGTCATTTCAAAAACACATGGAACTTTCACTTCGGTCTTGAAGGGGGAATTCTGACTGACGCTGCTGGAGTCTGGCTGAGAAAAAACGTTCACTTGAAGGACATGAAAGCTTTCCTCTCTTTTCATTTTTTTTTATTGGCTTCAGATGGCAAATATGGCCCTCGCCAGCTAACAGTTCCCACTGAGGTAATAAAAGTATGCAGGACCTCAGTGGAAATGTGGATCTTCCAATTAGAGTTGAAGAGTCACTTACAGGCAGGGGTTGGGGATGATTTGGCACGTAGAAGCATTTTTTTTTTAAAAAAAAGGAAGACTGAAAGATTTAATATTCCTGGTGAATTGCTCTCTGAAGAAAACACAAACACATACAAAGATATCCATACATTGCAAAGGAAAAATAATGGAAAGAAAGAAGACTACTCAAATTTTGAGTAGTTAGCTCATTTTTAGAACTTTCCATGTAAGACTTTTTTTTGTTACCTTCTTCTGAAATCTGCTATTGATTGGATTTCCTGGTGATATAAGCTTCTGAAACTGGGACCTCCTGTTTATAAACCATGAGTTCCACTAGGGTGTCTTTCATTATAATTTAAAGTATGAAATTAACTGTGTACCACACCATAATATAAAGCTTATGAAAACCGTTTGTGGGTCACCAACAACAGTGAGCAACTTTGTGAGGCCAAGACCCTTATCTTACTGAAATTTGAGAAGATTGATGATTTCACCATATGAAGAACACCTGGATTTCAAGAATGCCCTCTCCATGGTAAACAACATTTCAAACATGGTTGTACAATCTTATAAAATCAATGACGGGTCGGAACAAAGATCTATTTAATTCAAAGATCTATTTATTTAATTTCCTTAGCTCCCTGAATGTTGTTTCATCTTATTCAAGGCTGGATTATTGCAACGCGCTCTACATGGGGCTACCCTTGAAAAGCGTTCGGAGACTGCAGCTAATACAGAATGTGGCCGCGCGAGCAATATTGGGTGCACCGAGGTATACCCACGTTACACCTGTGCTTCGCGAGCTGCACTGGCTACCAATTGGTCTCCGGATGCAATTCAAGGTGTTGGTTATTACCTTTAAAGCCCTACATGGCTCAGGGCCAGTGTACCTTCGGGACTGCCTACTGCTACATACCTCCCAGCGGCCAGTAAGATCCCACAGATTGGGCCTCCTTCAGATGCCGTCAGCCAGACAGTGTCGGCTGGTAGGCCCCCGGAGGAGAGCCTTCTCTGTGGCTGCTCCGACTCTTTGGAATCAGCTACCCCCAGAGATCCGGACCATACCCACTCTCATGGCCTTCAGGAAAGCTGTAAAAACCTGGCTGTTCCAGCAGGCCTGGGGCTCTTGACCTCATTGTTGAGGTCCAGCCCCAATTAGAATGAATGTATGTGGTGTTGTGATTTTAAACTGTCTTTTTCTCTCTCTTTTTTTCTCTTCGAGATTGGGCGGCATATAAATTTTGATAATAAATAAATAAATAAATAAATAAATAAATAATAAATAATAAATAATAAATAATAAATAATAAATAATAATAATAATAAATAAATAAATAAATAAATAAATAAATAAATAATAAATAAATAAATAAATAAATAAATAAATAAATAAATAAATAAATAAATAAATAAATAAATAAATAAATTCTCCTTGATTGTGTCTTGGTATCTAATAAGCAAGCAAGCAAACAAACAAACAAACCCCTTTAAATTATTTCTACGATTTGGGTATGATTAAACTCTGGAGCTATTTCTGAATAGTTCACATTTCGACATCACTGGTGGAAGGGATCCTGTTATTTAATATCTGCAAAAGAAACAGAGATGGGCTGTGTGTGTGTGTGTGTGTGTTGTCAAATGTTGCTAAACTGCAGCTTGCACCACCATCGCCAACAGCCAGCATGACTAATGATGAGGGGCACTAAGAATTATAGTGCAGCCAATATCTGAAGTATCACAGAATATTTACACACCTGGGGTTTATAGTTTTCTTTTAATGTGGATCAGAAATATAAGTAGAAACCTACCTTTTTGTAAAAGGTTTTTTTTTTTGTAAAGGTATTTTGTGTCTTTTAATTTTAAAAATAAAAGGAAAAATCTGAATGTATTATTGTTAAAAATGTGAAAAAATCTGAAAAATGAAAAACTTTGCTAAACAAATGTTCTAAATTTGTAGAAGAGTGGCAACTGATCCATTTAAAAAGAAAATCCACTTTAATAGTTATGGCTCATTTTCTTTAATTAAACTCCTTAGAGCAGTATATAAACGCAATAATTAGCTGAAAAAGGCCTTATTGTTTATGTCTTTTGATCACTGTTGCTTTCTGGCAGAAAGCTGCATTTCAGTATTCTTGAGAAGGGTAAGGAGGCTTTGTCAGGAACAGTCAATGTCTATGATCCTCAAGATGTGGACAGATATCATCTAATTTCCTTTCATCAAATGTTTTCATAATAAATGTGCTTTTTGTTTTGTTATGTTATGCTATACACTGTCCAGTGAGTTCCTGGTGAAGCAAATGACTTTGAGAAGAAAGACAAAACAGATTCTGTCTCTCTTTTCTCTCCCCTCCCCACTTCCCCTGGGGAATGAAGATCATTGCACATTCTTTGTATTTGCAAAAGAAATGATGCAGAGGAAGATAGATACCTCATGACTGAAATGGTAAGTATTTTATCACAGTCTGTGACAGGAATAGTCAGCTGGGAGCCTGGATGCCAAATTTGATCCTCAAATCAACTGTATCTGACTGTTGGACGTAGCAGTGGTGAAGTGTTTAAGGGAGATTTGTGTACTCGACAATATGGACTACATCCCATAAAATAATATCTGTCCTAGACATCACAATGGTGTTTGTCACAAAAAAGCTGCTTTTTAAAAATACCCTAGTCGGGAATCCTCCAGATGCATGTACCTGGCCAAATTTTGTTGTCAGATTGTTGTCTTTTGTCGGATCTAGTCAGTTATATAACTCCTCTCATTGCATTCCCTAAAGCCAGCAACTGGACTGCCCTATGAATTTGGAGAGGCAAATGCAGGAGATAACTATAAATGCCTGGAGAACAGGAATCCAACCGTGACCCTGGGTGGTCTTTCTTATATGGCCTAGGGCTTAGCCAAGACCAACAGCATCCAGCATAATGGGATATCTCTGCCAACAATAGCCTTAGAATACTGAGCTCTATTCCTGTGCGGCAATTAGTCTGATAAACCATATAGAATTATAATGTTACTGCCAGCTGGAAGAATACAAACTAAAGTCTGGCAAACTAAACTCTGGATTTTCCAATCAAGTGAAGTAGTGAAAGGCATTCTTGGGAATGAATGAGATCAGTTTTTATAGAAGAGGAGTGAAAGTGGGGCAGGAATGTTTTGTTTGTGCAGCACGTACAGAATATATTTAGAACTTCAGACTAAGTTCTAAAGAACAAAGAAGCCAATATAATTTCATTGATGCAGATACTTTATTCTGGTTAATCAAATGCCCTTCTGATGGTGTATTAAGCCACATTTGTGTTCTGAGAAAGGAAATAAAGGGACTCTTGCAATATTGATGTATTTGCAGATTAACTGTAGCATACGCATTGGAGGGGGGGAAATCATGTGCAGCATATAGCATTACCCATTTCTGCCAAACTCAGTGATTTTATGGACCCATTGTTTAGCCAAAAATAAAACCAAAAAATATTGCCATGACCTTGAAAGTGTGCTCTCATCACTAAATTGTGGATGAAAAAAAGGAGGGTTAGGATATCAATTAGAGAATGTTTTGACGAGAATGTCACTGGGAACTAGTCAATAAAAAATTGAATTGATGAGTCAGTTTTTTTTATATTAATCCAGAACAGATGATACATTTCATCTGTAATCTGAAGTCCATTTCAAAATTATTTTATTACCTTCAAAGCATGTGAAGAGTAGTCATGATTTCCATTTGGCCCAATATAAATGTGATGTGGATTTCCCTTTTGTCTGTGCCATCCCAACACATTTCAACAAATTGGAATCTTTGAGGTTTTTTTTTTTGAAAAGGGTAGATAATTGCTCTCTTTCTTTCTCCAATCTTGATGCCATAGAATAAAAGAAAGAAGATAAATTTCAGGGCTCCATAGTTTAGCTGAAATGGCACTGAATTATTTTTTACCTGAAAGTGAGTACAGATCTTGGCACAATCTGGAACCCAAATAAAACAGACTCTCAGATCATGCTGAGAAATGAACTGTGATGAAATGAATGTGCATGCAGCTTTCCTTCAAGCTTCATATCTGTTGGATCAAGACACTAGTTGAAGAGAATGGCATGGGGCCAGTGTGTAGTCTACACACTTTGGCTTAAAGAATTCTTTTGTTTAATCTGGTTATGCTTCTTGGCTAATCTATACTAACCAAGAACATATGGCAATGTCAATGTCCATTAGAATGGTTTGGTTCCCTATCCTTGGACTTTACTGTCAGCTTCTCTGTGTTGTCTGAAGACCAGAGACTTAAGCCATTTATTTACAAGTATAGTCAGGTCTGGAAATTGTAATACCTTAATAAAATTCCTGGGTTTCCTGGGATAAAACTGTCTCCAGTGTTTCTCTTATACTCTCCTATTGCTAGCTGACACCTGCTGTATTTGTTTCGTTGTTTCTGTTTTTCCTTCAGGAGCACAAGGCCATGGACTCAGTTACTCCTGTTCCAATTTTTCTTACGAATCAGAGGATAGGTAAGGCTGACAGATATTGATTAATCCAAATTCACCAGGTGCATCTCTGTGACTCAGAAATTATTTGGACCTGAATCTTTACCAGCCTATCCACACAATGCCTTCATGTGTGTTTTTTTTTGTATTGAATTCACTTGGATTTTTAAAATGTTATTATTACTATCTTCTAATAGCACTGATATGTGTAACAGTGCAAATCACTTTAGTGAGATTGATTCAATCCAGGCTTCTTCCTGATATTGCATCCTGTCCTTGTTGATTGAGCCTAGAAAGAAATAATATTCAGTTCTATATTCCTTTGTCAGATATATTTCTTCAAACAATTGTTTGTCAGATATATTTCTTCAGACAATTGTTCTACATTTAGCCATGTAGTTATACCCATTATATGCTGACCATATAATGAACGCTGTTTACAGGTTTTATACCACTTTGGCTGCATGGTTTGTGTACATTATTCCCTGTTTACAAATGTTTTGCCTGCTACTGGTTCATTTCAGTTGTGAATGAATACCTTCTACTCTTTGGCATATAGCAACAGTATTTTCTATGGACAAATTCATGTGTCTAAGTATACTCAAAACAATTTGATCTTTAAGCAAAGATTCACAAGACTTAGTTTTTACCCTTGGGTCTGTTACAATTTTTTCTTTACACAGTAACTTATCATTTTCTCTAAAAATACAACAAAAATACTCTTCTTCCCATGTCTTGGCTCATATCTATAAACAAATCATTCAAATGTAATCAAGAAAAATTCCATTAAGAGCTATCAGAAACAACAATATATTTTTAAAAAATCTTTAAACCTTTCAAATAATGTTCCATAAATTTCTTATAATCTTCTCTTCATGTCCTCTCAGAAACTTCGTCACAGACTTAACTCTTTCTTTCAATTTTAGTACCACTGCTTAAAAGGAATAATCATCAAGATTTTTAAAAACAAAAAGAAAGTTTATAAAGTTGGCTTATTTGATCAAGGTTAAAGTGTATATTGTGTTTTTAGCAGCTTTTAATAGTTTTTCTTGATCAGGCCGGAATGATGAGGCTTTAAAGCTTTGGTTATATATAAACTAAGTAAAGAAGACATTTTTGTTGTATTTTTAGAGGAAGTTATAAGTTCTGATACAAATTTTTCAACCATCTCAGTCTTATTTTGTATGTATGATTTGATACATTGATATAAATAAATTATACAATTTCAGTTATTGGTAATTATCAATTTTCTCACAGAAGCCGGACTTGAATGCAGTGGTGAAATTCATTTTTTTTTTACTACTGGTTCTGTGGGCGGGAGAAGGATACTGCAAAATCTCCATTCCCACCCCACTCTGGGGCCAGCCAGAGGTGGTATTTGCTGGTTCTCAGAACTACTCAAAATTTCTGTTACCTGCTGAATTTTACCTCTTCTTGAATCTGTTATTTTACCATTATTAACTCCAACACAATTCAGTCTCAAAGAAAAACTACCAAAGTCTCCTTTTTTTCAGATTGTGTCAAGTGGACAACCAATGGAGACTACACATGGGTGAAGAGATGCATAACTTGAAGTACCAATCATTTCAACAACAGCATAATCTACTACTTCACAAAGAAGTAAGGACAAAACCCAAAAATAATGTAAACTAGAACCTAAATTAACTTCAGAAATAAAAAGACCAACACCTTTCTCTCAGAAATCACAACTTTGACTCAGTATTATAAAAAAACAATAAACATATTGTTTGATATGATTTCATTAGCTCTTTTGCAGAAGGTTTCCCTTTTATTAACAGGCAGCTTTGGACACAATCATAAAAACATACCAGTTTTGTTTAGAATATTTTAAGATGACTAAAAAGGAAGAGGAATGGTGCTTTCCACATGAAAAGCAAGATTTTAAATGGGGATGATTATTTTGGCAGACATTTTTCGTTTCCCAAATTCCTCATGGGACTCTTCCAACTTAATTCCAAAAAATTGGACAGGAAGATGCCTATAAAGATCTGTATAAAAATATTGTCATCACTAAGGTCAAGGATTTAAATAAATCGGTTCTTGGAAACTGTATTTGGGAGGAAGGTGGAAGAGAAGCAGAGTTAGGGGAGGATGAGGCTCACTTCTCTCTTAGAGAGCAAATTGCTTTCATACTACTTTTGCTCACAACTTATGAAACATAATGGAATATCCCTCCCTCCCCCCCCTCTCTCTCTGCTGTCTCTCTCACATTTTGCCTTGTGTTTTTTACTCTTCATCATAACTGATTTTGTACTTCCTTTATTTATGCTACACAGGCAGATATATTTCTGGCATCCAAGTTTTTGTTTATGGCATGCAAGGTCTCCCAGAGGAAACAGGCATGGCAGGTAAGAGGCAGGAATTAATCTGTCTCTCCCCACCTCCTACTTTGCTTCCTTAAAATACCTTGTGCATCTGGAGAGCCTATACCCTGGTGACCAGTCTGGAACCCATACAAATATTGAAGAGTTTGAGGAAATAGCAGAGGGCTTGATAACTGTTTATTAGCATTAGTGTAACACTTGATGACTCATGATTTAAAAAACCCCAGGCATATTTGTGTTGATGAGATCAGTTGTGGGTTTCAAAAATTTTTCGAACCTACTCTGTGGGTGTGGCCTCCTTTGTGGGAGTGGCTTGCTGGCCATGTGTTCTCTCTCTCTCTCTCTCTCCTTCCTTTTGTCTCTCTGTCCCTTTTTCCTTTTTTTCTTTCATCTCTCTCTCACTTTTTCTTTATTTCTTTTTTATTTCTTTCTTTCTTCCTTTCTTTTTCTTTCTCTTTCTCTGTGTGAGTCTGTCTGTCTGTCTGTCTGTCTCTGTCTGTCTGTGTGTGTGTGTGTGTGTGTGTGTGTGTGTGTCGGTGGTGGGTTTCAAAAAATTTTGGAACCTCTTCTGTAAGTGTGGCCTGCTTTCTGGTGGAACCTCTTCTAACCGGTTTGGTAGATTTGATGAACCAGTTCTACCGAACTGGTGCGAACTGGTAGGAATCCACCTCTGGATGGGATGCAAATAAAAAAAATGCAATTATGATATCTTTTATTCAGTATCACTATGAAAAGAAATACAGAATCCCGAGAGGATTCTTCCTCTTTTCAGTCTCTCTCTTCTAGACAGATTCATGCATACATACTGTCCATTGATGAATGTTAGATACAGGAGACAGAATTAATTGTTGGCTTTAAGCACTAGGTGAATACCTTTTCATTCAACAAGATGTTTCATTAGCCAGTTCCTGCTTTTTACATAGTTTCTTCCTCTTATTTGTTAATTTTGCCATGAAAATGAAGCTCAAATTCATGTTATGCAGAAAATACACATTAGGGAAGTGGAAGTCAAGCCTGACAAGCTGTCTTTCAAGACATCTCTAGGTGTGTTTGCTAAGCTGACAATACATTAAACATGTTTAGCATGACTATGTGTTTTGTTTTGAAGAGCCAATTCTCAGTGGATGCCATTTGTGTTCAAAACTAAAAGAAACATATTACAAAATTGGGACTGGTACTGAATATTAAAATGGCTTCCAATTGTATTCTCATTTCTGCTTTCTTTTCCTAAATTTCATCACATCTCCTAAGCTTGTGCTAATAATCCACATGGTGATTAGCATGCTCTCGTACAATACTGCTAAAAATGCAATCAAATAATCCTCTCCACAATTTCTCATTTATCCCTATGTATGATAACATAAAGAGATAAAACTGCATATATACACACACACACACGTGCGCGCACACATACATACATACATACATACATACATACATACATACATACATATGCTGGTCTTGTTGTATTCGGGTCTTTTCCCATGTAAGATTGAGATTGTCTTGGCAATGTTTCAGCGAGGTCTCACTCGCCATCTTCAGGCTGGTGTTTTTGGCTTAAAGCATGGTCGGAGCTGCCATCTTTCTATAAATCTTTGTGGGAGGGTGTGGAGTGCTGGCATTGTTTCAGTAAGTGGAATATTGGTTGTGTGGTTGTATCATGATTGGTAGATTGGTGCTGATTGGTGCTGGCTGTGTGTCTGTTGTTGTTTTGTGTTGTAAAGCCTGGGTGGTGGGTGGGCTCATTTGATGACTAGGGCTGGTTTCCAGATGTCTGATAGGCGGGAGATATCATCACGTCTATTCATGTTGTGGGGGTGTTTCTCTATTTCGATAGCTTCCATAATTATTCTCTTGTTGAAGTGTTCAGTTTTGGAGATTTATTTGGTTCCTTCAAAATTAATTTCATGTCCTGTAGCTTTAAGGTGCTGGAAAAGAGAGGAAGTTTTTTCTTTTTTTCTTACTGCATTCTTGTGTTCTGAGATGTGTGCATTTATTTTCCTGTTCGTTTGTCCTATGTGTGTTGCAGGGCAGATTTTGCATGGTATTTCGTAGACTCCTTGGTTTTCTAGCTGGATTTTGTCTTTGGGGTTTCTTAAGATGTTGGCTATTTTTGGGTCAGTGTTGAAGGCTGTCTTGATATTGTTTTTGTGGAGAATCTGGCTGATTTTATCAGTGGTGCCTTTGATGTAAGGGAGGAGGGTGATGCCATTGTCCTGTTCTGTGCTTCGATTCCTGGGGGGAATCTCCTTTTGGATTAGGTTGGTAACCAGTCCTAGTCAACAAATGAGGCCCACCCATCACCCAGGCCATGACAACACAAAACAACAACAGACACACAGCCAGCATCAGTCAGCACCAATCTACCAATCATAATACAACCACACAACCAATCATTCTACTTATTGAAACAAGCTCTCCACACACCCCCATCAAGATTTATAGAAAGATGGCAGCTCCGACCACGCTTTAAGTTGAAAACACCAACCTGAAGATGGCAAGTGAGACATCGTCGAAACGTTGCCAAGACAATCTCAATCTTACATGGGAAAAGGCCCGAATACAACAAGACCAGCATACCTACACCCGTGAAAATATAGATAGTTAGTTAAAGGTAAAGATTCCCCTTGCACATATGTGCTAGTCATTGCCATTTCTAGGGGGCGGTGCTCATCTCCGTTTCTAATACAAAGAGCCAGCGCTGTCCAAAGACATCTCCATGGTAATGTGGCCAGCATGACTAAATGCCAAAGGCACATGGAACACTGTTACTGTCCCACCAAAGGTGATTCCTATTTTTCTACTTGCATTTTTATATTCTTTCAAACTGCTAAGTTGGCAGAAGCTGGAACAAGTAATGGGAGCTCATTCCATTACACGGTACTAGGGATTCGAACCACCAAACTCCTGATCTTTCTGATCAATAAGCTCAGTGTTTTAGCCAATGAGCCACTGAGCCACTGAGCCACTGAGCCACTGAGCCACTGTCTGTCTGTCTGTCTGTCTGTCTGTCTGTCTGTCTTTCTCTCTCACATACATGCATGCATACATGCATGTATGTATGTATATGGAGTTGAATTGCAAATGGCACTGCAACATTTGGGAAAAGTGTAGATTTTGATGTACAATTACTTTCTGGCATTCTTATAATCCCCAAGAATGCATATTTGGTACTTCTGCACCCCGTGTTAGCTAAATTATTTTTCCCACCCATTCCTATTTACTTCTATTTCAGATCAGCTTTCCATTCAGCCTCACTTTCACCTAACACATTTCTTTATGTTGCTTCTAAGTCTACATTTGATTTGTGTCCTGATACTGACACCCGCAATATTAAGCAGAGAACTGGGATATTTAAATGTACCCATTGTTGATATAAACCATATTGTGTGGATTGGCTAATTAATGCACCATACACATCCCCTCCAGGAAAGTTTCCAGGGTCATGTTTTTGCTGTCTCAGCAATCCAAGATGTTTCAGGGACTAATCGGTTTCAGATGCTCTGTGCCTTTCATGAACAAACAGCCATTTTGCTGAAGGAGCAAGAGGGGGGGAAAAGTATAGTGTGTTCTGTAAAGAGCTTTCATTTCTAGCAGCTGCATTGTGCTGGGTTAATGGATGGTCACAGTGAAGGATTATGTTCTCTGAATTCTTTGAAAGTGGCAAAATATTTATTCTGAACCTGAGATAGCTGATTTGAAGGTGTCTTTTGGACTCCATCATTTTTATTGAGCTGCTGATTGACTTGACTTGATTTAACCTCAAAATAGATGTTCGGGCTCAGAAAGATCCAGTGAGAGGTTTGCATGTATGTACACAACTTACCCAGCCTCCCAGGAGTTGACATCACTCATACTTTAAATATTTGTACATGGGACAACTTAGCTAGGGGGGTGGGTGAAATCTGAGTCTCCAATCCAGTGAAGTCAAACAGAACATCTGCTTAATGTAACAAAGAACAAATGCCACAAAAAACTGGAAAGTGTTTGTAAAAAGAGAGACATGTATTTGAATGGATCTGATTTATGTTTAGGTAGTATGTCTTTTCTAAGATTTTGAGGCACTAGGCCTTTTAGAAAAAGATAGATTAAAAAGTTGACTTTACAATAAATTAGGTTATACTTATCTAAGAGACTAAAGTTTAATTTTCCAGGTCTTCTATGTTAGTTCAGACTGGAATGAATAACAGTTTGGATGTTTTTTTGTTTTGTTTTTTTGCTGTGCTTTATAATTTCTCATTTATGGAGGAATGCTTTAAAATTTGCACACTGGCAAATAAACATATTTTTTTGTAAAGTGTTATTTTATAAAATATTTTTCAACCTTGTTTGCTAGGAATTTGAGACTATTTCAGATGAAAAGAAGGTTCATTCTCATCACATAAGGATCTTAAGGATACCATCCATAGTATCCTTGTAAAATCAAGTGCTTGCTTATCCAGCTGGAATAGCAGCAACTTTTTAGAGATCATCCTTAGATTTTATCACCAAGTAAATGTCAAAATGTCCTGTTTAGCATAAGAATGGGTGATTTGGGCTCTCTCTCTCTCTTTCTGTGTTTGTGTGTGTGTGTGTGTGTGTGTGTGTGTGTGTGTGTGCGCGCGCGCGTGCCTTCAAGTCAGTGTTGACTCCTAGCAACTGCCTCTACTAGTCCTGCAGTTTTCTTGGCAAGAATTTAAGAATTTCTCTTGCTAGTGCCTTTTTCTTCTTAGGGCTGAGAGAGGGGCTGGCTCTGTGTCTAAGGCAAGACTAGAACTTAGCATTTCTTGGTTTCTAGCCTGATACCTTAACCGCTACACCAGATTCATTTTCAGTATAAGTACCATATGTTGCCTTCTGAATATTTTTCTGTGAAGGCACAACTGAGTAGAACTTGTCTTGCTTTTAAGAAGAAAGTGTCAAAAATATTAATTGCCTGATTTTATTAACTGGCCAACATTCTCATGCAGCAATCATATGCGTCAGCAATTTTCAAAGCACAGATGGCTATTTATGTAACTTTGTTTGCAATTTCGGCTGTGTTCCACAGCAACAGGAAAATGGAGTACATCTGCATTCTTGGAAGAGAATAGTTACAAATGAGCTAAAAAGTCTACAAACATTTAATGATGTTGAAATAGGATTGTGATAAAAGATGAACTATATGAACAGGAAGACTATCCGAGCCTCACCCATGTGCTGAAAAAAGAGATCCAATTATGATCTGCTCTGTTTTCCTGAATGGAGATTTGTTTGTGAATAACCTTCCTTCCTCTCATGTTTCCTTTGAGAGGAAATGGCGTCACTTTGTTATGGAGGGCAATTGTTATATCTAAAAAGTAAAATGCCATCCACAGTACAACTGTGTACAACATAGTTTAATTGTAGAACACAGGTTTAATTGTGTTCAATTAAAAGGTCAGGAATAGGACAAATGAAAGACTATATACACTATGCATTATAACACACACACACACACACTATCCAACAAGGTGCACTATCCACTCTAACCTATGGGCACAACTGCTAACTAGTGAAAAGAATCCCAACCGTACTGATCCTAAGGAGAAACATGATAGTCAGCACACAAAATACAGTAGCCACCATGAGAATAGTCGCTACTGTAAATCAGAATCTTTGTCAAATCCATTTTCTTCTTAGAATGGGCCCAACCAAGAGCAAGATAATGTGAATAGACTTGGAAGTTTTGATGCAAATTAGCTGAATCCCAAAACCAGAATTAAACTAAGCAAAATCTCCTTTGACTCTAGTTCAACTCCTGGTGATTTCCTAAATTCATCCATTTACTTTTCTTGGCAGCAAGACAGAAGTGGTTTGGCATTGCTGTCTTCTTCCATTAAACTTTCCTAGTCTAGAGTTGTAAAGTTTCCTGATAGTCTCGCAACAAACTCCTAAGAAGGCCTGATGTGACTTGGCCTGCTACCACTTTCTGACATTAAAATTCTGATATTTAATATACCGTGAGGGTTACTATTTTGTTTGCTTAATCAAAGCAAAGGCATTTTTATATGTAAAGTAGAATAGAGTAGAATAGGGTAGAGTAGAATACAATAGAATAGAATATCTTGTAGTCTAACTCCCTGCTTAGGCAGGAAACCCTATACCATTTCAGAAAACTGATTGTCCAATCTCTTCTTAAAAACTTCCATTGTTGGAACATTCAAAACTTCTGGAGGCAGGTTATTCCACTGATTAATTATTCTAACTGTCAGGAAATTTCTTCTTAGTTCTAGATTGCTTCTCTCCTGGATTTGTTTCCATCGTTTGCTTCTTGTCCTGCCCTTAAGTGCTTTGGAGAATAGCTTGACTTCTTCTTCTTTGTGGCAACTATGAGATCTGCTATCATGTCACCCCTAGTCCTTATTTTCATTATATTAGACATACCCAGTTCCTGCAACCATTCTTTTATAGCCTCCAGTCCCCATATCATCTTTGTTGCTCTTCTCTGCACTCTTTATAGAATGTCAACATTTTTTACATTGTGGTGACCAAAACTGAATGCAGTATTCCAAGTGTGGCCTTACCAAGGCATTATAAAGTGGTATTAACACTTCACGTGTTTTTGATTCTATCCCACTGTTAATGCAGCCTAGAAGTGTGTTGGCTTTTTTGGCAGTTGAAGCACACTGCTGGCTCATATTTACCGTATTTTTCAAATATAAGATGCACCAAGATTTTAAAGAGGCAAATTAAAAAAAAGTTTTGCACTCTTCAAACCTCCCAAAAATGGCTGTTTTTCACAAAAACGGGGCCGTTTTTTAAAAAAGAGGCATAAATAGCCTTTAGGAGGCTTGTAGAGTGCTCCTGGGGGTGGGCCCCCCAAAACAAGCCAAAAAGCTCCTGTTTTTGTCAAAAAAATTGCATACATAGCCTTTAGGAGGCTTATAGAGTGCTCCAGGGGGCTTGATTGGGGGGGGGCAAAAATGAGCAAAAAACCAGTCCATTGTTTGCTCATTTCTGCCCTCCCCAGCCCCCAGGAGCTCTCTGAAAGCCTTCTAAAAGCTATGATTTTGGTGAAGGGGGTGGGGTTTGCTGTATTCACTGTATATTCAGTGTGTAAGATTTTCAGCCTCTTTTTTGAGGGAAAAGGTGCGTCTTATACTCCGAAAAATACTGTAAGTGATTGTCCACTAGGATTCCAAGATCTCTCTCACAGTTACTACTCTTGAGCAAGGTATCACCTAAACTGTACCTGGGCATTTGTTTTTCTTGCCTAAATGTATAACCTTACTTTTTTCACCATTGAATGACATTAAGCAATTGACAAAATATAAGTATCTGTGAATACTGATAAGGAGAACACAGATTAATGTTGCTATAATACGGCATTTTACAGTTAAATCCTTTTTAGATGTATTGAATAATGTTGGATATGTACACAGGGAAGAATTACCTTGACAGCTAAGATAGAACACTAATTTTCAGAAGTTACTGATTACCAGAATTAATAACATAAGGTAACAATTTGGACTATACCTTGTGAATTCCCCAGGAGGATTTTTCTGGCCACAGTTTGAAATGCTATGGTGAGCTGGACAAGTTGGGGTTTAGCTAAGCTTTGGTTATGCCTTTTTAACTGGTATGACAAGAACATTTTAACTTGGTGCTTTTCTTTTTTATTTATACATCCTCAGATTTTGAGACAAACTGTCAGAAAGGCTTGTTAGATATGGCTGAGAGTTTTGAAATTCTACTTAGAGATTTATGTGGCTTGATATGGAATGTACAACACCTCAGTACAAAGGCTGTACCACTTTAAATACTGAAACCTGATCTAAGGAAACTTCCTGTGCTAGGGATTGAATGTCTAAGTCAGTGTTTCTCAAACTTGACATCTTTAAAAAGAGTAGATTTTGACTCCCAGAATTCCATCCCCGGTGTTGGCTAGGGAATTTTGGGAGCTGAAATCCACCGTCTTAAAGTTGCCAAGGTTAAGAAACACCATTCTAAGTCTGGTTGTTTTTCAAGCATATAATTTACCTGGTAATTTCCAAAGATACACTGTGCCTAGCACTAAATTATTATGCTGTGTTCTTCTACGAATGAGGCGATTAATCAAATGGAATATACTTGCATGAGACTTACATGATTTTGGAATCTGGATAGATCACCTGGTCCAATTGGATCCATTTAGAGCAATAGCTCAATCTTGCCTATTCTGGCTTCTGGTCCATCAGTCACAATGAGAAGCAACTGAAATTAGGTTGGTCTTAAAATAAGTGGAAAACTGTTAGTATATACATGTTAATACATTTCATAGCTGAAATACTTTTGGTTTATTTTAACAATTTTAGTATTTTTATTCTATTTTTTTCTGTTGATTTTTAAATATTTTAATACATAAAATACTCATTTTCTGAGGAGAACAGTAATATCAATAATAGCTAATTGTTAGTAAGGAAGCTGATGTCTGGGTGTGCACACATGCACATGTATATATCTTAAAATATATTAAAGATTTATTAAAACTTCAGAGTAAAAATAGGGTATTGTAAAGAATATTGGTTTCATCTCTAGCCTATCCTTATCATTACTACTACTACTTCTAATGGAAGGATTCTTGGAGACAGAAAATGAATTACAAGTAAAAACTTGCAAAGTCCAATCTGGGTTGGTCACCAAGACCAGAGGTTTAGTTTTTGAGCTTTCGAACTTGTGATGGAGCCCATCCTCAAGAAACTTCTCACTTACCAGAATGTGTTAAATCAGGGGTCCTCAAACTTTTTATACAGAGGGCCAATTCACAGTCCCCTCAGACTGTTGGTGGGGGGGCAGACTGGCTGGCTGGGTGTGGTAAGGTGATCATGTGACTGCATGGGCATGGCCAATTTAACAGTCCGTTGAACAATGCACACAAATTAAACTTTAATTTATTTTGTTCCTGGTGATGTTTTATTTGCTTTTGTTTGCATATTGCTCTTTTGGTTGCCTTTTCTTTTTACTAGATCATTTTTTTCAGTTGTTTAGGAGTGTAGTGGTCCACTTCGGGAAACTCAGTTTTGCAGCAATTCTTCTTGGGCCCAATTCTGCTTGAAAAATCTCTGTCTGTCTGTCTGTCTGTCTGTCTGTCTGTCTCCTATCTTCTGGAGGTGGGAGAGGTGAAAAATGGGCCATTTTTGCCCATTTTTGGTCTCTTGGGGCATTTGTGTGCCCCATTTTTCATCTCCCTGCCTCCAGAACATCTCTGCAGGCCAAAGTTGTTGACCTTACCTTTCAGTTCCAGCCCGCGGGGCTCGTAAAGGTAAGTCCTGTGCTAGGTCGAAGGGTGGACGGGGTGATGTAGGCAGGGTAGCCTCGTGGTCCTGCATGGGCTGGATTAATGGCTTCAGTGAGTTGCATGCAGCCTGCAGGCCGCAGTTTGTGGACCCATGTGTTAAATTGTGTTGAGAGACTGGTTTCCTGAGGATGGGCTTCAGTATGAGTATGAAAACTAAGCCTCTGGTCCTGGTGATCAACCCAGATTGGATCCTGCAACATTATCCTGGGATACGCATATTTCTCTTCATTTGGGAAAAACTCAGAAGTCTCTTCTAGTTGAATGTTTCCCACTGATCTTTTGAGAAAAATGATCCATGAGACATGGAGAAGAAAGGCAAAAGACATGAGGGCCTGAAGCTTCTTCAATTTGATGTTTTCCCTTTCATCCTTCAAGATCATTATCATTTACTGTGTTATGTGAAGGCCCTAGAATTTTGTTTGGTTTAGCCTAACATGCACTACATTTTTATTCTGAGATGGTTTATATTACTTGTCAAGTACTTTATCCTGAAAATAAATCAATAATAATAACAGCGTGTGAGTCCTAGTTATGGAACAGAGAGAGTTTTCTCACAAAGCTTTCCAATAACAAGGTGATAATGTATGGTATTGTATTATATGCTTCCTTTGGTCTTCTCTGTTTGGTTTTGAATTTCTTTTTGTTAGGAATCAAGTTGAAGATTATTGTGTTTGCATGTGTTTTTGTCTCTGTTTCTCTCGGTGTGAGTGAGACAGAGATGGTGGTGGAGTATTTTAAGAGGAAAGTTTTTATCTTTCATTTTCCTACTCTGGGTCTAGTCCACTAAGTGAGCTGCATCACATCTGAAAGAAGGCGGCTTTTGAGTCTGAAATTCCCACCATCAGAATCATTCCTCTGTGTTCAAGCAACAAAGGCCAAGGCCTTGCCTCAGTGTTAAGAGGGTGTTAAAATGTGCATATGTTTACCAGTCCCATTGTTTAGGAGAGCCCATTCATGACATGCTGTGTCACTAGCTGCTCTGAGGTCTTTTACATTAGTCACATGCAGTTCTTCTGAACTGATTAGCTACACTTTTCCTGGATTAATTTGCCTTTGGGGGGGGGCACCCACAAAATTACTTTGTGTCAATTAGATTCACTGAAAGTATAGCAGTATAGCTCTGAATATAGCATAATATACAATTTGCCTTATGCCGTTCTTTAAAGCACAACATACAGAGATAGATCAGTGTTTGCTTGTTTTTTGTTTACACTAGTGGAAGTGAATTCTTCTCATATAAGAAAGTCCTAATACTGTCCAACAAAATTGCTGCGAAAGTTTAAGTCCTAAAGTTTAAGTATGAAATATTTGGGGAGTTAAATATTGCAATAATTGGGGAGATCAATGAATTTGGGAAGTGACATATATCAAATAGAAAATCACACAATACAAATTAAACACTTTGTTTAGATTGGTCAGATGCCTACTGTTTATACTTTATATCCAAAATTTTATGATTTATTAAACGTGGCATGGTCATGATGGGCAGGTAAATTAAATTAAATAAACAAACTTTAAATTTGTAGGATATGTCAACAATGCCTTGAACGGATATACAAGAATATCTGCAAATAGTGAAATTTCACTATTTACATATATAAGCAACGTTTTATTTAAGAACTTACAAGAATAGAGCCATACTTCTTAAGAGTAATGGAAAATGAACAGGAAGGCTTCAGAAAAGCTAGAGATGTGAGATTAGCTAGGTAATGCAAAATGACTAATGGAAAGTACAAGAGCATATAAGGAGGTTTTCCTTTGGTTTATTGATTAGAACAATACTTTTAATTGTGTAGTAAAATATAGCAGTGAGAAAAAGTGAGAACAAGAAAATAGATGCTTTAAAATTAAACATAGCTATTAGAAGTATAATGGACTCTAGGGAAAATTAATCCATGAATTCTGGATCCAATATCTCTCTATCGGTATCATTGTGAATATCAATATCAATGCAGGACATTATGACAAACTTTCCTTAGTATACTAAGAGTGACTAAGAAGAAATTCTAGGAATGAAGCTGAACTCCTTCACAGGTCTAGGATGTGTTGGCATCAATGCCTGCAGGCTTAACCATCTGTCAGGCAGACTCTTCAAGATTAAAGCCCATTTCAGGGCTAAAGCCTCCTTAATGGCTAGCAGCTAGACCAGGGATGAAGCTCTGAGAGCTCAAGATTTTCAGTTTCTGCAACTCTTAGACCTCAGTCTTGGTTCTTTCCTTTGGATCTGCCCTCCCACTGGATTGCCTTCTTTTTAGCACTCATGCATGGCCCCTGTACATCAGCTTGTTTGGCATCTGAATCAATCAGCTTGTACTGCAGCCAGCGGTGGTTCTGCTTGAACTAGGCTCAAGATGACAAGGCTGTGATTTTGGCTATGTAAAACTTGGAAAAAACAATCTTTGACAGGTTACCAGGAAATTGATGTGCTTTGGATTTCACTTACTTGAAATAAAAAAATAAGGGGATTGTCAAGAACTTGAGAGAGGCTGTAATAACAAGGCTGGTGGTTTTTGCTTGGTGGAGCGTAAGTTATTTGGGCCTGCTCTAAAACAAACAGCTGTACCAGATTCTGAAACAATATGTGAAACTAGATGCTATTAAACTAAATGTTACATAATTTCATTTATATGCAAACGTAATTAAAATTGGACATAGGGAATGTAATTACATTTAGTAACAGCTTTTGAATTCTTAGGTTGGCCACCACTCAAGCGGTCCTGGGGTCTTAAGTGGTACAATTCTAATCTAACTTTGACCCATTGAGTTAATAATGCATGGTGACAAAAAATAATAATCAGAGCAACTGATTATAATTACAGATTATAATTATCCATAGGATAATTATAGATTATGTGAATAAAACTTTGTTTCTGTTCTTTCCAACTAAATGGAATCTTAGTTACTATTCTATTTCCTTAAATGTGTAGTTATGCAAAGGGAGTAGGATACTTTCTGTGTTTCCTATACTATATTTAAGAAGTAAAGTAGTAGCTTGGAATGCCCCTGACTCAAGGCTGTCAACTCACGGCCATGGGCCAGATGCGTTATGCGCTGGCCATGCCCATGCTCGGTTTAGTGAAAGGGGAAAAAATTGTGATATGTCACCACTGTGACAACATGAGTTTGACACCCCTAACCTGACTCATCCATCCTAAAAAAAAATGTGACGTGACTTCATTACACTGGAAATACAAATGGCTCCTCTGGCTGTTGCTGGTAAAAGGGCTGAAAATTCTCCAGGAATTTATGTTCTGCATACTTTCCCTATGTTGTTCATAAATACATAGCCACTTCCACAGAGAATCATAAAATTCTCAGGTAGTGTGAATAATATTGGTTATCAGTTTCTAGACTGTTTTTTAAAACTTTTCTATTACAATTTTCTAATTTTAATTGTTTTTCAATATTTTTTTTTAAATTATCACATTGTAAGCCACACAAAGTCGTGTATCAGTGACATGGGCAATACTTTATTTATTTATTTATTTATTTATTTATTTATTTATTTATTTATTTATTTATTTATTTATTTATTTATTTATTTATTTATTTATTTATTTATAAAATTTATATGCCGCCCAATCCCGAAGGACTCCGGATGGCTTACAAAAAAGAGGAAAAAAAAGACACATAACGAACACATAATGAAAAAATACCGGTTTAAAATAGCAACACCTCATACATTCATTCTAATTGGGGCTGGACCTCAACAGTGAGGTAAAACAACCCCAGGCCTGCTGGAACAGCCAAGTTTTTACGGCTTTCCTGAAGGCCGTGAGAGTGGGTATGGTCCGGATCTCTGGGGGTAGCTGATTCCAAAGAGTCGGAGCAGCCACAGAGAAGGCTCTCCTCCGGGGGCCTGCCAGCTGACACTGTCTGGCTGACAGCATCTGAAGGAGGCCCAATCTGTAGGATCTTACTGGCCGCTGGGAGGTATGTAGCAGTAGGCGGTTTCTGTATTTTGGTATTTTTTTTTTACTTGCTGTCATTATGCATAGAAATTGCAACTTCTAGAAGTCTCAGTCAGGAACCCCAAAAGAATTTTGGGAAATGAACTCCCAACACATTTGGAAAGGGATAGTGCTAGGTTGAAAAAGATGTCTCTCTTTTGCATAACTACCTCTAGATTTCCTAGTGAAGGGAATTTTTTTAGATCCTTAGGATAAAGTGATCTTAAGAATATAAGGAATTGACTTTTTTTTCAGTTACAGCTGTAGAATAAGTCCTATTCCTCATTTTAGTAAAATAAAATAAAAGAAATTTAATTCTTATTTTAAAATAAAATAAAATGTAACTAATTTAATTAAACCTATTCATCTTTGTCCTTTACCAACTGGACTGTGAGGAGGGAAATCAAAGTATTAGTTTAGCATTGTGATGTAAGCAATACTGTATAAATTTCATTCAGAGTAATATTCTGATATAAGGCAGCAAAGGAAAGCTCAGCTGGGAATTCTATTCCACATACACATGAAATGTTAGACAATGAATCTTAATGCAGGAAGTCTTGGGTGCCTGCCCAACAATTCAGGGGACAATGTGACTGGCTGTCCTTTTGATCTTGTGTGACAGCCATTGGGGAAGCCTCCTTATCTGCCTCTGATCAGCCCCTTCTTCCTCTGACAGAGCAGAAATGTGCCTGAGCTTGAAGAAAGGGTTTAGTAGATATAAGGAAGGGCTTCTGGATCTTCATTATTACGAGCAGGAAGAGCTGTTATCTTGGTGATGAAGTCTGCTTTTGTTTCAAACAGGAAAACATGAGAAGATCAACTTCATACAGTAGCATTTGATAGGCTGGAACAATTCTTGGCTCATGAAATGACAAAATGAAGAATTGGGCACATCTTCAGATCTGAATACCACTCAGCACTCTCTGGGACAACAGGGAACACTCTGAATCATAGTGTAAGAGACCCAGACAATCCTGGGTTAAGGAAAGTCACTTGGAAAGCTTCATGTTGCACAGCAGTCTTCCTTTGCTCATGTATATTCTCCACACACCTCTGCAAATCAGGTCTTCAAGAAATGGCTGATAGTGGCCAGATGAGGGAATCCCTCTATATTATGAACCATAAAAGGGAAAGGAAAACACACAGTCAAATTCAGTGTGGGAGCTGAAAACAAAACTACTGCTTCGGGATGCAAATCTATGTGATCTAAAAAAAAGGGGGCAGCAAATCATTATTGATTTAATTATGATTATTATATTTGCATTGCTGAGATCTGATGGAGATGTTTGTAGGCTTTCCTTGCTCATCTGTCTGGAGAGCATGGTTGGCCTTGAGGGCTTTGCACTTTGATGGATGACAGGATTTGTTCCTCTTTCTCAGAACACCAAATGCCCTGGCCTGCCAGTGGCCCAGCTGTTTATTCCCTCTCCCTTTTTTTTTTGATGCAAATCACACAGAAGAGAGAGAAAAAAGAATGGCATTTTAGAAGTGTAAACCTTCTATTTAGCTCTAAGCTAATGATGGAATTTGCTCAGGTAATGGCGTAGAGGCAAGAATGGGATTGAAGGTGGCAGGCTAGCAGAATGAGCTGTGGCCCCGTGAAGTCAGGGAGCCTACTGAGAAGGAAGAGCTGGATGGGGAGGGTTGCTATAGTGAGTGTAATCATTTGCCCTAATGTATGTGCTAGTAAAAGAAAGGCTTTTCCAGTTCAGTGAAGCAAGATGGCCCCATGCAGTTTTTTGAGCTCATCACATAGAAAAGCTTGCTTCCAAGAAAGAAGCAAAATGAGTTTGGGGCTTGATATTTAAGTTTGTACACCCTCTGTCTCAAATTCAGCATTCTCTGTAGCATGGAAGGAGTTACTTTTGAATAAATTTAATTTAAATCAAATGTAAGAAAGAATACTTAAGATTATTGTTGTTTTCTTTTTACCAACTGGCTAGTTTTCAAATCAAAGGTGCAGCTCATGTAGCCAAGAAGAAATGACCTTTGAAATTCAGTGAAATTATACTATTTGTGGGTGAAAAAGGAAGGTTGGGATCAGGAACATGGCATATGTCTGAATATACATTTATGTGTTGGGCTGTTAAGCAATTTTAAATTATTTATTTATTTATTACCATATTTATTTATTAAATTTGTTTGCTGCCCATCTACCACAAAGTGACTCTGGGCGGCTTACAGTGTTAAATTATAATGGGTGAATTGTCATTACATTCACATATAAATAAGAATAGTGGCTTTGACCCAAAAACACAGGCTTGTTTTCATTTATTTTAACTTAAAATGTTACTAATGCCTTAAAAATAGTGGCATGTAATGGAATGGGAGGGGAAGAACTCCATATAAATTAGTCAGAAAACCACTTTGGTGGAATAGTTTAAAGGCACCAGGTTAAAAATCAGAAGATCAAAAGTTCTCACCTGGACTTGGACATAAAGCCAGCTGAATGTCTTTAATCCTAGGGGGAAGGCAACAGCCAACCATTTCTGAAAATGTTGCTGAGAATTGTCTAGGCAGTTACTAGAAATAAAGGCTGACTCTAAGGCATTTATACAAACACACACATACCCAAACACCTTATAACTATGGGTTTATCTGTATATAAGTAGTTATCCAGTCACTTGGCCAGGGCCAAAATCTTGCAATTATAGTACTCTAAAAGACTGCAATCCAGCCTTTGCTCAGGGACGACAGCCAACACCTTCCAGTTCATGCTATTAGGAAGTTTATTCTAATGTTTAACCTAAAGATGCTTCTTTGTAGATTAAGACTTGCTTTCTGAAACAATAACAACTAATCTGTTTCCTGTTCTAAATGTTGCTGGTGGCATTCACTTACAGAGCACACAATGCAGGGCTTCGGATGCAATCAGATCAGAGCATAATAGAGTTATCTTTCTGGACTTCAGAAAGCAATGAGTCACTGCAGGTGGGGCAGCCCCTGAAAGAAAGAGAATATATATTTTAAAGACTGTCTTCCTGGCTAAGTCTGAAAGTTTGAAATTATTTACCACAGTAAGGCAATATGCTGTTTTTAAATGGTTGTATTTCACAGGTACTTCATTTTGTCTCTAGTCCTTGACGTACCACCATTTATTAATGACTATTGAATGTCACAAGGGCACTGGAAAAAGTGACTTACAACCAGTCCCCCCCATTTAAAACTGTTGCAGCATCCCCATTGTCACCTGATCAAAATATGGCATGTATTTATGTCAGTTGAAACATGAGAATTCCACTTGTGACCTGCCCAGCCAGCTTCTGACAAGCAATGCTGTTTGATCCAATGGGAAGCTGGATTCACTTAACCATATGATTCACTAAACAACTGCAATGATTCATTTAGCTACTATGGCAATCAATGTCATAAAATTAGGGTGGCTCACTTAATGACTATCTTGCTTAGCAAATGGAAATTCTAGTTCTAAATGTGGTGGTAAGTTGAGGACTACCTACCTGTGTGACATGGAGGACTAAAGTATGTTAGTGTAAGAGTGGATTTAACAGGTCATTGATGGGGAAACATGTACCACACCAAAATTGTTGCAAAAATCAGAACTCTGGGAGTATCTTTTCTAATTAACAAAGTTTGTTACAAAGCATAAGCTTTCATGAGCTATAGCTTAATTTATCAGATGCATAGTATGACTTATCATGCAAAATTTCTTACTAATCCCTAGCAGAATGTTCCTCTAAAATGTCCCAGTTTCTCCATTGATGATAACATTTGGGGTCATCTATATTTTTACAGTTCTTTCAGCAGTTCAAGTAGCAATAGCACTTAGACTTATATACCCCTTCAAAGTGCTTTACAGCTCTCTCTAAGTGGTTTAGAGTCAGCAAATTGCCCCCAACAATCTGGGTTCTCTAAGCAGATGATGGAATATTAAATATCTCTCCAGAGAAAGGTCTGTGATTTAAGTCAGCTTATTAAAAATATTAAATCACCAGGTTTAATTCTATTCAATTCTGTTTTCTATTTTATGTTATTTTATATTATTGTTTTCTTTGCTTCTGAATTAAGCATGTAATTGAGGAAACAGCCCAGAATTTCATTTGGCAGTGAAATGGGAAGTTTCCAAATTTGATAAATAAATGCTAAAGTATCAGTGACATGTCTCTTATAAATAAAACAATAATTTCAGGAAGATATTTCTCTTCTTTCCCGGGACTTTCCCAGGGCAAATCTCTGAAATGCTTCACCAAAGCATAAGTGAGCAAATAAGTAATTCCAGAGTTGGGTGGCCTTCTAAATCTAATTAAATAAATAGATAAATAAAAAACAGATTACCTTTCTTGAACCACCTTTTACCCCCTTTAAAAAATATGTTGATATTGTCAAAGTCTAAGTACTGAAAGAAGAAAACCAAGAAATATACGATTGATAAGTCTAGACCAAACAAATTCCTTGGGTTAGTTTTAATAAGGGCACTGCCATACTTCCTGCAAAAAAATCTTAAAGATGATTAGATGGTTTTAATTTTGAAGGTGAAACAACATTTAAAAAAAGTAGTTTCACACATCGGTCAATGTAAAAAAGTTTAATGTTTTCGTCATATCCGCTTTTAAGCTAATTCCATGCTTCAAAATATTCCTGAAAAATAACTGCAACATTTTGGTATAGCAGCAGTTTTTTATACAAGCTTTCTTTACATTTGAAGTTGGCATTTGTTTGTTCAATGCTTTTGTTGCAGTGAAATGATAATAAGCAATAAAGAGATTCTCTACTTCCTATTTCTCACCCAACAATCAGGTTTCTGGGCTCCAGCATGGTACCTACATATTTTTATGCTCTTAATTTTGCTAAGAGGAATCATTCTTCTAATGTAAACTTAGATCTTATCCTTTTGATATAAGCAAAGACATTAGCAACTTCTTTTTTAAAAATATATTTTTATTGTTTTTGCATTTAAAATAGTGCAGCACAATGAAGCCATTATGGCCATACAATCACAGTATATACACATAATCTGATCCATTAGCTGTCAACCTACTTAGTACATTATCTATCCTTCTATCCAATCACATTATTTACAGTTTGTTGCAGTCTTATCACCTTGTCTTATACCAATAATAAAATCTGTCCCAAACTTCATAATATTCCAACTCCCCTTTATTTTTTAATTCTAGGGTAAGCCTATCTGCTTCTGCATAGGCCAACATTTTTCTAATTATGTCTAATTCTGATGGGATACTTTCCATCCCCCCCCCCCCAATACTGTGCATAGATTATTCGTGCTGCAGTCAATACATGGATAACTAAATAAAGCACATCTTTCTTATACCCCTCTGGTATTATGCCCAGGAGGAACATTTCTGGTTTGAACAGAATTTGATCTCCCACCATTTGTTCCAGCTATAATTGTATCATTCTCCAATATCTTTTTGCTTCATTGCATGTCCACCACATATGGAAAAAGGTGCCTGGTGATTTTTTGCACTTCCAACAATTTGGGGCCAAATTTTTAAATATTTTGGAGAGCCGTGCTGGGGGAAGATGCCATCTGTCAAACCTCTTGTACAAATTTTCCTTATAAGCCGTGGCCATTATTAATTTCTGATTGAGTGTCCAAAGTCTTTCCTATTTAGCCAATTCAACATTGTAACCAAAATTTTTCACCCAGGCAACCATAGTTTCCTTAACATGTTCCTTTTGATATAAGCAAAGACATTAGCAACTTCTGATGTTAAAGCTTGCGTACAGGATTCTGGGACATTTAGGAACGAGTTTTGGCTCAAAGAACTAGATGAAAGATTCCATTTGATTGTCATATTATCAATGCTGCCAGTTGACAATATGCCTCACAGATCATCATCATTCTATCCACTGTCTATCCACTGTAGAATGAAGGCCTCTTCTGAATGTTTCCAACCAATATGGTCTTGAGCTTTCTTTTGCCATTTGGGCCTGCAATACTTGCTGGTGTCATCACTCCATCTTGTTTTAGGTCTCTTTTTTGGATGCATTTTATCAAATGGAATCCATTTGTAGTTATCAGTAGTTATGTTTTTTCCAAATGCTATTCCAAATATTTTTGTCTGTTTCCCCACCTCCCCTCATATACTTCTTTTTTTTCTTAGAGGCAGGTCAGGAAGCTGAAACCAGATGTTGAAGAAACCTGGAAGAGACTCATAAGTGAATGTTTGTGTGTATGTATGCACATATGAGAAAGTGTGTTTATAAGGAGGTAAACTTTTATAGCCACACAATCATTCCATTAAGTGACCAAATTTTTAGAGATTAGAATTCAGATAAAATTTGACAGTTCTCCACATAAAGAATGATATTAGTATGCATTTGCTTTTAAAAATGCATAAAAATACATTGTTAGCATTAATTACTAAAGAATTCTATGTATGCTCTCTGGACAAAATTATGAACTGGGAATGAAGCCAAAGGAAACATGGATATTACTAGTCTGAAAGTACAAATACTTTCCCACAAGTTTGTTTGTTGTTTATTTGTTTGTTTATTTAGGGAATTTATATTGCCGCCTATTCACACATGGCAACTCAAGGCGGCTTACAGAATATAAAATCCCATATAAAATCAATAAAACTACTAAAACAAGTCATATAATAAATTAAGATACTAAAATTACCCCCCTCCTGTCCTGGTGACAGCACCTCACATGAGCTATTTAATGGGCTCCATCCCACTCTGGGTCCCCCAGGCCCGCTGGCAGAACCAGGTTTTCAGCGTCTTCCGGAAGAGTGCTAGAGTGGGGGCCATTCTAATCTCTGTGGTGATGATGTTCCAGAGGAGAGCCCCCCCCAATTTTTTTTTAAAAAGTTAGCCTTTTTTTAAAAAAAATCAGTAGTAAGAAAACTGTCATGTTCTTCCACTTTATATACTTTCTATACCATTTCCTTGCCTGCAAGAAACTCATTCCTCGTCATCTTGCGTTCAGATACATGCACAAGTTCAGAGACCTCGCCACAGGGCATATTATGATTGAGCTCCTACCCAACTGAGCATAATGGGTTGAAAGAAATTGAAGGAGAACTTCAATCCTGAAGAATATTCTTTTTCAAAGACTCTGGCACCCCTGTAGGGGCTGTTCCCATCGCTATGTCTGTTTCTAAAATAAAAGCAGGAATTCTATAAGGAGATCTAGTTAAGGAATTCACATAACAAACAGTCTGGCTCATAGGTGTATCAGGGAAAAGCTGGTTTTGATGGATATCTATTGGCCAGGGTTTACAACATCAACAATTTACTCAATCTCTAATCCCCAACACATTTTTAACAAATGTTTGAAAAAATTGACACAGAGTTTTGACAGCCCCTTAAATGCGAAGATATTTTGTAAGCTTTCATGGTCTATAATCTACTTCATCAAATTGAGTGTTTGTAGGTAATTACTCAGAACCAAAGTATAATCAGATGTGATGGTTAAAAAAAGAAAGATTTTGCTTTGGCACTTTGAACTCTTTTGTCAAATGAGGAAATTATCTAAAAAGTACTTTGTGCCAGAAAATTAAGTTTCTTAATATAATCAATATATTTACTATGTATAGTAGGATGGATGAGCCTGTATCTTTTTGGTGTTAGTTTCAGAAGAGTTAATTTAAATGTCTGTTCTGACCCATTTCAGAGTATATAATTTGTATTTTACATTCATCAGATGAAAATTCACATCAGTTTTATACAGTACTCTTTATCTAGAATTGTTCTTGGGTATGGTTTTGGTTCCAAACAAACACATTGCAAGTATTTGAATTGATATATACAATATTTCTGCATGCATTGTAGAACAAAGTTTGAGCCAAAATGCATTATCACTAGATCAAAATGCAAAAGCTGAAGGCCAACTACATGTTGATTGAGATATTAATCCAGAAAGTGTTAATTAGATTGCTTCACTTAAAAATGCAGTTCAACCATAATCCTCAAGCAACTCTAGCATAATCTTTGGCAAGTCTTGCCAAATTCTTTTCTGGAGGCATTACATCCACATAAAATATCTCATTCGCTCATGAATATGACATCAACCGAAAGCAAAGGCAAAGTTGCAGAGAGAAATGTTGTTTGGAATTATTCATCATATGCAAAAGGCAGTGATTTAAACATAACCAAAAATGGGGATTGTCATGAGACAAAACTTTTATGTCTTGACTCCCTCCTTTTTTCTTTGTCAATGTTCCTTTTTTCTGCAGTGTCGAGAGCTTTGGTTTAAGAATTAAATATTCCAGCTTTGGGCTCTTGGAGTGAAACTTTGGCAAACTGCCAACCCCTCTAACTGAGCCTCAGATCTTCTCTAAGAAACTATACAAAGAATAAGAAAGAAATTCAATACAGATGGAATGGGAAATCAGATACACCCACCCACCCACCCACACCCTCTTTTTTCTTTCTTTCATTGATGCTCAGATCTGTGAAGACCGATCCAGGCTTTGGATGGTAAAGCTATTTACATAGAGGAGAAGAAGTAGGTGTACTTCCCATAAGTGAATCAGTAAAAAGTCTGAATGAGAGCAAGATTCACCCAAACTCTTCAATTATGCAGACCATGGGTCTTTTTTTTTAAAGACAGCTTCATGGGAAGATATTATCTAACTGTCAAACCTGTTTTGAGATTAGTAAAATAGCAAGCTATTAGGCAGACCTGACATTTTAAAAGATTTAATCAGTGTCTGTGACAGGAAAAAAAAATTATTCTAACTATGGAAATGGCATTAGCCTATAATATTAGCTTTGTTTATTTTAAAGTACTTATAAATGCATAATTTGCCACTTCAGCAACATGGGATGGGACAATTATTTGCAACACTCAGTCCATTTAAATGCTATTATCAATATCCTTAAGTATACTGTTAAGCATCAGATGTATTTTTGATTATTCTATAAAACATGTTGTCTATTGTCCATTGAAAAGCTGAGGGCAGTGAAGAAACTTTGCCATTTTTTATCTCACAACTAGTTTGCAAAGTAGATTTTACTGAACATTACTTAATGAGCTTTACCAAACTAGAGCTCTCTGATCTTGTAGAGATTGTGGACTTCCTAACCTAAATTTGGAACAGACAGAAAAACCAGTATTTATACTTCAACATGCATAGAAAATAATAACTAATTTTTCAAAATCATCTTTTTCTATGGGTATACTAAAGCAAGAAAATAAATGATAGATATTTACAAGACAAACCTATGCTTGGAAAGGTTTGAAAAGCTTTTACACAGTTGAAAGCCCAGTTGATTTAAGAGGTAAATATGAAAGCAGAGGTTACAGAATCATTGAATGTACAAATAGCACCTTGGTTCCAACCTCTTGCAGAGTGTAGGAATCTACTAAACAGCCCAACAGCTTGCCATTCACCCCCCCTCCCCATATTTGTTCAATAGTGTTGAGGACAGCCTGTTCTATTGTTTTAATAGTTCTTTCCATCTTAAAACCCTTCCAATATAAAACATTCAACCCATATTTCATTTCTTTGCAGTTTATTTTGTTGGTTCCTGGTTTTTCTCTTGATTTGTATAATCAATTGTTTTTCTTCTGTGAGACTCTATGAAAGCAGATTTTGGATTTTGAAGTTGCAGAACAGAAAAAATATCGACATTTGGTTTTGGAGAATATCCTGGATAGCCAAGAAAACAGATCATCAAATAAATCCACTCAGAGGTTTCATTTGAGGTGCATATGATCAGCCTCAAGTTATCCTACATCAGACCCTCATTAGTTCTACAGAGAAGTCCATAACTTTGGGAAACGTAGGAGGAAAGAAAGGAAGAGGAAAACCAGCAACAAGGTGGATATACTCAATTACAGTGGCAATAGTGCCCTTTTAGAAGAAAGGAAGAGTTTCTTCCTCTTGAGTCAATCAGTGTTGACACTGACCTGGTGGCACATAGCCAACCAATTATTCTGTTAGCTCTCCTCTGACATCATCCCACTTTCTCCATGTCCTTTTCAAGTGCAGTGCACAGTATTCCAAATGCAGTCTAACCAATGCAGCATTACTATTATTTAAAGGAACCAATAATGCCTCTCATGATCTGCATGAAGTACTCTAAACGCAGCCTGGACCTGCACATATTCATCTGGTAATAGACTAGAATCTCAGGTCCCTCTCACACACACTGCCATCAATCTGTGTTTACCCAACCTTATCTACATATTTGATTTTTTTTTCTTTCCCATATGCAAGACTTTACAATCCTTGCATCTTGTTGGGCTTGGCCCAGTTTCAAATGGTACCATTGGGTAAAATGTTAACAACCTTTGCTGTATGACATATATGCAGCCAATATCATGTGCCAGTTGAAAGGCACTATTTGTTTTGATAGTAAGGTTTATTGTAAATATATGAATAATAATTTTAAAATCAAATGTTAAAATTTGGCAGGGCATATTTGACTCATTTACATTTAGAATGTAATTTTTCACAGTCCTTGGATATGGCAGAAACCTGTGTATATTTAAGTTTTGTTTTGAATTGCTGTAATCATTTTAAGTTTGTTATGAGCATACAAAGCTATGTGGTTAAACCAAAGAATTATAGAAAGAAAAACATGGATTAATCAGCATACTATTTAAGGATTGCTTATCATGATTGCCTGATTGTGTTTTGTCAAGCCAATTCCTTAAGATTAAGTCCAGTAAAAGAAATAAATCTATTCTGAGATCAAGAGCAATCTTGAAGCTCTGGGTAAGCCCACATTTACCTATGTAATATGTTTATTTTTCTTAAAAACAGTTAATTTAACTAGAGGAGCAGCTCTGGCTATTAACATTCCTTCAACCAACCCTTATTCCAATATAAATTGCATTGGCTTACGGGGTGCTGCTCTCTCTTTGATTTGCTCTCCATGGAGCTAGCATCAAAACATTGGGTGCAGGGAGATTTAAATAAGGAAAATTGTACAATGGGAATCTTTTTTTTGCCATTGTGCTTTTCAAATTCAGATTTAAATATTGTTTTAAATATTGAAAGAGTGGAATCATATATCACTCCTGTATAATTTATGTCTGCTCCCAAGCTTTAACCAGGATATGTTTTCAACAAACCCTTCAAGGATAAAATGATATGAATAATTTTATAGGGACAAAAATACCTGTCTATATCTATAGTTCATACCTATTGACTGGAATGTATTTCTTTGATTTGAGCAAAACCTATTTCTGAGTAACTTGATTGATCACAGAGAAAATCAAGGAAAACAAAAATGGGGTGCATTGAAGTCTCTCTGTGTATGTATGTGACAAAGGGGAGAGAGAGGGGGGGCATAATTATTGTGAACAGCAGAACTAGGGGGGCAGAAATACATCATATGTAATTTGGCACGTAAAATACTTGTTCACTTTTGCTTCTGTAGCATTCATTCTGTCTTTCACCACCCAAGGGATAGCCTAACTAACTAATCAAGGATGCAGGAAGAGTTTTCTTTCTGTCAATTCTGCTGGTAGGATCTATCAAGCCAATATAATTTCACAATTTTTTTCTTCGATTTCTGATTTGTGATAAAATGCAATTTTGATGAGCAAGATCCTTAAACAGCATAAAATAAATGGTATTTACAAATAAAAATGTTCAATATCTGAACAATAAATAATTTGGAAAATGTAAGACTTTTAGAGAAAGACTTCATGTCTTTGTGTAACCTTGTGACAGTTCTCATACACCATCTGCATTTATCCTTCCCCTGGGTACTCCTCATCCCACCCGCACTCCAGTTCCTTTCCTCTGAGTCAGTGGTCACCAATCTGTGGTCCATGAGAAAATTTTGGTGGTCCACAGAAAAAAATATTCACATTTTTTAATATTGCACTAAATACTATTTATCTTTTTAAAAAAATGCATATTAATGGTCCGCAGGATTTAAAATTATGAATTTAGTGGTCCCTGAGATCCGAATGTTTTGTGCCCCCTGGTGTGAGTGATTCTTCCTAGTTTAATGATTTGAAGCAGTGGCCCAAAGCAGATAAGAATTTGTTTGGGTCTAGGTTTATATTTTGAATTATTTGAGTTTTTAACTGTTATTTTTTTGTGAAGGCCTTTGTGTCAGGCATTACATATATATGGAATTATCTGAGTTGAGAGCTGGTTGGATATGGTGGTTAAGACACCAGGCTAGAAACCAGGAGACTGTGAGTTTTAGTCTTGTTTCAATCACAAAGCTTAGGTGACTTGGACAAGAAATTCTCTCTCAGCCCTAGGAAGGAGGCAATGGCAAACCATTTTTCCAAAAAAATATGCCCAAAAACCCACAGGGACTAGTCCTGGTAGTTGCAAGGAGTAAACACTGATTTGAAGGCACACGTGCACATGCGCTCGCGTGCGCACGCACACACAAAGAATTTATATCCCAATTTTCTATAAAAAATGGAATTTGAGATGGATAGTGTACTTTAAAGTAAAGTAAAGAATTATAGCAAAATATGCAGGAAGTAACTTAAAATATCTAATAACATTCCAATTTAAACAAATAGCTTAAATGTTTAAATTCTAAAGGCCTCCCTAAATGCAAACACATGAAACATATGTGCTTGTTAGTAGAAGAATATGTAGAAAGAATAAGTTACTTTCTTGCACAGTGTTTTAAAGTTTTTGAGCAGTTATCAAGACGATAGTGTTTTCTAGCTCAGAAGTCCCCTTTACTATCATTGCATAATCAAATTGTATTGATTATTTGAGTTGTGAGTTTAAGACTGAGTTTAGGTCTGATGCAGAGTTGGAATTTTCTCAATGGGATTAATTGTTATGTTTACCCACAGCTTATTTTTGTTACTGGTAAGCAAAGAAGACTGCTGGAGGGCTAGGGAGACTGCAAAAATTCCAAGGTTTAACTGAAATTCCAAGGCTGAACTGATGAACACTATAGAGGGATATGGATTCTTTATAAGAACCATAGATGGGATTCTGCATAGATGTGGAATTCATACTTCACACAAAATCAAAATGTGGTTTGTTTGGTTTTCGCATAGCACATTGTATGACTCCAGCTATTCTGACGTAATATGTTATTCAAATGTTGCCAAGTGCAGTTTACTCAAAAACTCATGATTAAACAAATCTTGACTTAGCATCATGTGCGAAGCCAGATGCATTCTGGGTGTCTCTCTGAGCAATCAGATGGCCAACTCATCCCAGGAGAATTCTTGCAATCATCTCTCTGTATTCTCAACTATGTACTCACCTTTACTCCGGCAGGAACTGATTCCTGTCTCTTGAAAGTGACAAGCATTTTTATCCTACATGCCATACCTCTTCCAAATGTAAGCTAGGTGAAAAGGTTAATGGATAGATGCCAGTCAGGATTTCTATATGCGCCTTACTCTTTCAAGGTTTTCAAAAGCTATTTGGGATCACATTACTGAGGCAGCTTTGCAAACTGTGCCCTTCAGAAACATTTTCAATACAAGTAGGGTTGCTGATTTGAATAACAGAAAGAGGGAACAAAATCTAGCAAAAACAAGCATGAAATTCAACCCAACAGGACAACTTATTTCAAATTCTCCACTTTTATTAAACCATTATTTCTGCAGAAGGAATTAGCCATGTGGAGGTTAAATGGGCAAATGTATGTCTCACAACAGCCATGAGTAACTGGAGGCACAAATTATTTATTTTTGATTCACTACTTTGAAGAACAGAAGCATATAACTTTAGAGACATGCAGATACATGCATTCATACAGAAGATGAGAGGTTAACAAATTTCTTTCTTTCTTTCTTTTTCTTTCTTCCTTCCTTCCTTCCTTTTGTCTCTCCCCCCTCTTTTTTCCCTTCTCCTTCACTGTCTCTCCCAGTCCCACTTTTTGAGATTCAAGAGATTTAGATGAAAGATTGCAGGAGGAAAACCTGAAAGACAACTAAAAACACTGAAGCATTTGTTACTTCTACATCTGTGAACACATCTGAACTTAATTATTATGTACTTTTGATGTGATTGTTGGGACGTTCTTTAATTGAACATGTTTTCCCCCCTTGAGGTAAAGCATACAAGGTTAGAAATTTCTTATCAGACCCAGCTTGGACAAGCAAAAGCTTTGTACATAATTTTAATGTAAACAGACTTTAGACGTATGCAGTAAACTAATCTTACTGAGACTAGAAAGTTATAAGGGATTTCTTTCTTTCTCAGTGACATTCATAAATTATTTTGGAAATGCAGCAAAGTTTTCCTTTCTTCTGTTTCAGAGAATGGAAAACTTCACCCATATTATGAGTTCTCTTTCCATCCCCCAAATCCAAAAATTTGCAAAAAGAAGATATCAAATCTGCAGATTGCAAAATGAGCTATTAGATGACAAGTGATGTTTGGGTTTACTCTGTTTCACTTTACGAATGCATATGTAATGTGATCCTAAGATATTTATTTGAAAATAAGTCCTGCTGAGATTATGATTGCCAAATAAATGCGCATAGGATTATAATTTTAACGGATTTTGGGAAGTTTGCTTCAGTGTTATAAAGGAAAATTCATTCTTGCTTTAATTTTTATAATTTTCTGGATGAATTTTTCTATGTAGATTTCCATCAAAATTGTGGAAAACTTGCAAAAACACTATTTTTTTCCTCTTGAAACTTGAATATTTTCTGAAACGCTATAACATTTTTAATGAGGGAAAAGCCATATGTAGATCCCATTATTATTTTATTTGAATATAAGCAAACACTGGATCAATCCAGATCAAGGCTTGTGTAAAGGGCTGTAGGAAGTTATCATTCAGCCCTCTCCCAGAAAAATGAAATATCCTAGGAAATATTGAAAAGGCAGAATATTATATTTTTCTGGATGTGAAAAGGAAGAAAGTTTCAAAAAGACAAAGTAACTCTTCCTGCAACTTCCTGCCCACCCACCCTCCTTTTTTGTCAATGAGCCATTAAAGCCTGAGCTAGTCCACTTTACATAATAAAGAGTTCTCCCCTTCAGATCCAGGGGATGGGATTAAGGCATGATAATATTGGCCTTTTACCCAACTGACCACATGGCATCTGAGAACTCAACCAAACCTGGATTCAAAATTCAGCCTAGAGAGTTGCCCCTGCATGGCCTCATGTGAATCTGACAACCAATCAGAATACATTTCTTGCACAGGAGCAGGAGGCAGATAGGTGGGGCCAAACAGATTGTAAAAAGCCCTGCAAGCCCCTCCCTCGATTATTCTTCTTTTCCACCCAACACCCGGAAGCATGTGATCACCTTTTTCCCCAGGACCTCAAGCCATGCGGTGCTGTCCACCATTAAAACCATCTTTCTAAGCAGTTTTCATGCTTCCAGTGTCTTTTCCCCCCACTTGGAACTTAACCCAGAAGGACATTTCTTTCAACAGGGCTGGAGAAGATTCATCTTTTTTCTAACTTCTGTTGTTTAACAAAGTTCATTTCCTTATATTTGCATTGTTGTTGTTGTTATTAATCATCACACAGTCAGGCAGATATTTAGACTGGGTTTGGCATTTTTGTCTACCTATCAAATCCTTTCCAAGGACCTGGGATAGGCAAATCTGAATGTTTGATGGTGTTACATATATCCTTGCAGATTGGAAGCTGTTCCAAGTAAAGACATCTTCTGCAATTGACTGATGGCAATTTTTTTCAGTGCCAATGGTGCTTCAGTTGTTTTGGCATTGCACCCAAGGCATCTATTACTATTGGTACTACACTCGCTTGCCTTTGCCACAGTTCTATTTTTATTTGTAGGTCTTTGTATTTTGTTATCTTTTTCAATTCTTTCTCTTCTCTTCTATTATTTCTAGACATTGCCACATCCACTATCCATACTTTTTTTTGTCTTTTTACCAACAATTGTTAAGTCCAGGGTGTTATGTGGCAGGGGTCTATCTGTTTGAATTCTAAAGACCCAGAGCAATTTAACTTCTTCATTTTCTATGACTTTCTCTATTTTATGGTCCCACCAATTCTTGCTTACAAGGAAATGGTATTTCTTGCAGATCTTTCATTCCACCATTGTTACTACTTTGTCATGCCGCTGCTTGTAGTTGGTCTGTGTGATCTTCTTGCAGCAGCTTACCAGGTGGTCCACTGTTTCTTCAGTTTCTTTGCATAGGTAGCACTTACTGTCTGTTGCTGTCTTCTCAATTCTGGCTTTGTATGCATTTATCCTGAAGTTTTGTGCAGCCAGAATTAACCCTTTGGTCTCTTTCTTTAGCTTTTCTGCTCTTAGCCATTGTCAGGTCTTGTTATTATCTGCTTTTCCTGATATTTTTTTAATGTACTGGCTATGTAGAGCTTAGTCTTCCCATGCCTCTATTCTGTTCTTCATTTGGTCTGTCTTATAGGCAAGTTTAGTCTCTCCACTAGTCAGCAAGTGTCCCTGGCATACTGACTTTAGTACATATTCTTCATTGTCCTTCGGATATTCTTCCAAAGCCCCTTTTTCTTCTTTAATCATCTGATGTACTTGCAACATCATATAATCCCCGATCTCCGGTCCTTCCAACGCGCCCTAAAAAGTTGGCTTTTCCAGCAAGCCAGCCTGGCCTGAACAAAACAAAATAAATTATTGATCATTGTTAATTTTAATTCATTTTTTAAAAATGTTATTGTCAATTCTAATTGGGTTTGTTTGGGATATTCTATTTAATTTTTTTAAACTTTTGTATGATGTGTTTCTTTTAATGTTGTACGCTGCCCCGAGTCCTTGGGAGAAGGGCGGCAAATAAATCTAATAAACCTAAACCTAAACAGTCCACACCCACCTATTTTCCTTGGTAAGTAGAGTCCATCAATGTTGCTGCAATGATGAAGACCATGATTGTCATTATTTTTCTGGTCTTTCTTCCATTGCTGTTAGTTCTCCTTGAGTCCAGTCCACTATTCCTGCTGTGTATCTAATGACTGGAATTGCCCAGATGTTGATTGCCTTGAGAGTATTTCCTCCATTGCGTTGGACTGTAAGATCTTATTCAGTCTCTTGATGTATTCAACTCTAATCTTTTTAGTTTCCCCAATGCACCATGGATGTGCACATGAATTGTGTTAAGCAACAGAACTGTGAGAAAGAATTGAGCTTAGCATGGCTTAGCCCTAAGGCTCAAATCATTTCAAGACATAAGAGCTTTTCTTTCTTTCTTTTTGTTTGGAGGGGGAGGTTATGAGAGTCAAATGGAAGCATATGTATTTTATTGAATTTAGTGTAATTTGCTTGCTAGTAGATGTACTTACAACAATACTCTGAAAGTTTACATAAGATAGTTATACTTCTAGCCAGTACATGTAATGGTTTAAAATGTTCTTTGCAAGATTGCATTTTCTGGCTCAAAATACATCTGAATTTCAAAAAATTGTTTTTAATACCTCTCTGGGACCTTTTTCCTTCTTCCTGTTTAGGTGAATGTTCTTGCTTCCTTCCATGTTCCCTAACTTAGAGAGAGGGAAATGATAGATGAAACAAAGAAGAAAATTGTCTGAAACTTGTGATTATTTATTAATCCTTGACTCCTCAACATATTGTTGATAGATTATCACTGTTAATTGAGTGTTGTCAACTGATACCATTGACTAAGACCAAAACACTTTTCATATCAACTTTTTCTTTTTACTCATTTACTCAAAAAAACAAAACAAAGTCCTGGATGTAATTGGTAACAGAAATTCATGCTTTTTCTTTACTATAGTATTTTTTCTGATTAATAGTATAAAGTGGAGCAGTAGCAAATAGTGAATGCATTTCAACATTCCCTATGGCTAGTGGATTTAATGATAGTCCTTATATCCTTCTCTCTCAATTTATATGTCTTACAACAATACATGGAAATATTTCAGCTTTACATTGCTGCTATAGTTTGGTGCTTTTTATTATATGCCAGAAAGGAACTCTAAATTTTCAAACAATGCTTATAATGTTTAAACACGAAGCATTTATAAACATATATCTAATCATGTGTTATAATGGCTGAGATTGCACACAAATAATTTCATCCAGTCCTATATTTAAAAGAAAATGTAGATTAATCCCAGATCAATGAGCCTGCTCAAACCATGCCTTTATGCAAATTGGACAAAGGGACACCCTTTAAGTTTGCTGGGTAAGCAACATTTCTTTACAAAAAAAATCTTACATTCCTCTCTGTGCAATATTGGTACCAATATTGGTACTGGAAATATATGTTTGTAGCCCCAGGCATAGCTGCTAAGAGGATAGGATGCTTTTTAATAATACCCTGAAGATCTCCTTGACTTCAACTGGAATAAAGGGGACAGAGAGACATTGAGAGCATGTTATAAGTCTAAGTTCTCTATTCCTCCCAGACACTGTAAAGCAACAATGTCTTCCTTCCAGGCAAACATTTTTCAAGCTGCCTTTCTTTACATGGAAAGTTCTCCCACAGTCCATCTCATTCCTCTTACATCATGTCACAAGACCCTTGGCACCGTTAGGAGGCTGTGAAACCTGACCCAGTTCTGGTGTTCCTCTTTGGTCTGTCATGGTATAAATATAAAGACTTATTTTTGGAGGGATCTTCTGGGCTGTAATTTGCTGCCTATCAGAGAGGCTTATTAAGATGGTGAGGTAAGAAAGTCATAAGGATTTTAGAGCATAAAATAGAGAAATAAAATATCTGCTTTTACAGTGCTTGCTTTTAGATCCATGAATCTTGGCATATAGTCATGACGGTCACATGACCACTGAAGCATCTTTAAACAATGCTGTCTCCCTTGGCTAGGATAGAGATAAGCATCAATCCCTAGAACTGGACGACTGGGAGGGGAAATCTTTACCTTTTTTATTTTTATGAGATTTCTACAGAGCGAAGCAGGGAAAAACAGAGATTAAAAAAGCAGAAGTGTACAGTTGTGACTTGTGGGCATGGATACATTTTCAAACATGGCTGATGAAAAACGTTGGCTCTACATCTTGGAGAAGGAGTGTGTATGGAGCGTACGCTTTTAATGCACAATTTACATTCTTTCCTTGGCTCCAATCTGTATAACCACTCAAAAGGAAAACCAATGTAAGCAGAGGGGTGACTATTAGCAAATGAAGGTAAAGTGAGGGCCTGGACCAAAGTTGACCAAAGGACAATATTAAGGCATCTAATGGTGGTAATCCTGATATTTGTAACATCTTAGATGCTGACCACTCTCAGTTTGTCTTAGGTCTCATTCAGATCTTACTTCCTTTGCATAAATTTCTATTTAAGTTCCATTCAATTTCAGTTTGTTTTTTGCAGCAGATTTTTCTAATCTGTCAAATTCATTTTGATTTTTTTTCTGGCTTTTTATAATATTAGTTTTCCCATCCAGTAGCGTGGTATCAGAAAATTAGAAAAGCAGTAGTAGAAATTTTGAGTAGTTTGGAAAACTGTCCAATACCACCTCTGGCTGGCCCCAGAGTGGCATGGGAATGGAGATTTTGCAGTATCCTCCCCCTATAGTGGGGTGAAAATTGATATTTTGCAGTATCCTTCCCCTGCCATGTCCACCAAGCCATGCCCAAAGAACTGATAGTAAAAAAAAATGAATTTCACCACTGCTACAAGGGTATGGGTAATGGAGAGTAGGTTCTCTCAGAAGAGAAATGGGTACTACCTGAAGATGTTGAAATGCTGTCCTACCCACAGCTGCAACCTGCTCTTCAATCAGGAGTGTGAGTCTAGGAGGACTTCCAAATTGCCCACTGGATCTGTCTGAGGTAGTGCCACTCTATACAGAACTAGAGATGGAGAGTCCAACTATCCACAGCATTTCTATCTTGCTAAAATTGAATAGAAACCCATTTTGCCCCATCCAGAACAGTCTACAGACACTGAGTTTATGGTCCAGGGAGCTCCACTGCCAACCCAGAAATGGAATCAAAGAACTCAGAAGGGAAGTAGCCACACAGCCGGGAGGCTGGTACAATAGCAACAATCCCATCTGCTCCCCACCGGTGCCTAACTTAAGAAATAGCATTTTGCAACTGGCAGTCTGCAGAACAAGGCCTCTGGATGCCTCCCAATTATCTCAGATTATCACTACTGTCCCATCTCGTCTTTCCTGGGGTCTCAGGTGGTGCCAAATCTGAAAACTGGCCAGCAGATCTTAGAGAGAACAGAACCCTGCCCTCCTGTCCCAGCCAGGTCTTGATAATGCACACCAGATCAGCCTTTCCTTGACAATTAAGTTGTGAATCAAGGTAGCTTTATTATAAAGAGATCTAGCATTCATCAGCAGCAGCCAACAACCTAGGCATCAAAAGCCTACCATTCAGGATCTGGGATAGAGAATGGAAGATTGGAATGTGCCAAGAAACAAGATATTTGTGACTTGGTCCCTGTGAATAATCTTTCTTCCATCTCCCACTATATTTTCTTTTAGCCATCATTGTGATATGCAGCTACAGGGCCTGGAACCAGTCTAGTCTGATCCTATGTCTGCCATAGCAAAATCTCTCCCTCTTAAGGATCTTAACAGGCAGGCAGTTTTCATACACATCCCAGCTCTGTCAATCTCCATCTGTGTTGCAGGGCTTTGTGAAAGACAGCAAAAGTTTCTCTTTCATCTACACTAGCACTGGCATCTCTCCCCCCAGGTTCTGCCCCCTTCTGAATGAGGCTGCTGACCAGTGGTGGGTTTCAAAAAATTTTGGAACCTGTTCTCTAGGTATGGCCTGCTTTCCGGGTCCACTGGTGGAACCTCTTCTAACCGGTTTGGTAGATTTGATGAACCGGTTCTACCGAACTGATGCGAACTGGTAGGAACCCACCTCCACTGCTGACCCAGTAATCTGACAATCTCCAATCCATCCACTACTGGTGTCCTCTTTAATTCCTTCCCTCCTATGCTATGAAGCCCAGGCTCTCCAGACTAGATTTTCAAAGACATCTTGGGGAGTGGGTCTCCATAATTGCACAGATCACCAATTATAGCGTTGGGCAGTCCAGAATAAGCTGTCAATCACCTGGGGCAGAAAATTACCTTGTCCTATTTGGTACCATCATAAAATGAGTTCTAGAGAATCTTCCACAATCCCAAGAAAAATAACAAACTAACAAGCATCTGCAACATGCCAAAATCTTTAAGCCAACACAGATGTTGAGATTCTACAAATACTTTGCTGAAGTTAAGATATGTTATGTCTACAGCATTCCCACAATCTACTAGGGAAATTACAGACTCAAAAAACAAAATAAGATTAATCTGACAAAACTTGTTCTTGCCAAGCAGAAAATTTTAATAATATCTATCTTATTTCTAAAGATTTATAATCTGATCAATCTTTAATCTAGTCTACAATTTTCCCATGTTTCATTTATGATTTCCCAACTCTTTGTTTTAGTTACTTTCTCATTCCTGCAATGCACACATTTTTATATGAAGTTCTTACTCTGAGTTTATGTGTCATAGTTCCACAGTTGAAAGTCAATCTGATCATGTTTGACATGCTTTGGCTCAATACATTCCTCCCAGTCTTCATCAATGCTACTGCTGACCACAGTCCAGGAAACCAAACCTGTATTTTCAATACCATTTACACAGCCAGATATCCAGCTGCAATATTCTTTTTCCCTTTTCAGCCTTCTTCTATGGATTAGAAGGGTCATCTGAATTCTAGGTTCTTCTAAAAATGCTGTAGTTTTATGTGATAGATATGCACTTGTTCTTGGGAATTCTTCCCCATATGGATTATGTACAGGGATATCTGTCTATGGGCTTGATGTAACCCCATGTTTTTTCTGTTTCTAAAATATATTTTCTGGTTATGCCTTTCTGCACATACTTTACCCACTATCTTCATCTTTTTAGAATGCAAGATCTGCAGATCTAACATACTTTTTTTCTGAGTTATTTATTCAAATTAGTTGCTTTTAAATGCCACCATTCTTTTTGCATTTAAACTTGGCCAAGAAATATTTTAAGCAAACAAACAAACAATGTCACTTCCAGATTCATCCATTAAGATGGTAGGAAGAGCAAGGAGCAATACTTTTCTCCAGAATCTGGTGTAGAAAAAGTCCTTCACATTTCTGTTCTCTATTGAACTTTCTTCTCTAAAAAACATTTCCAGAAAGTTGTTTTTCTGCATCCATATTCATATGGATAACAACATAGTGACAAAAATAAAACCACCCTGGCATTAAGGGCAGGATATCCATTTTCTAACAAAAGTACAGTTCAGTTTTTGAACTGAAGAAAGTTCACTGTGAAACATGCGAATATTATAGACAGTAATGGGAAAAGGTCCCATTGCTGAAATATGACTGAACAGAATATAGTCCAAATGTGAAGTCTAATTATAGAGAAAATGAAATTCTTTTAGACTTTTCATATTCTTTAAACACAAAAATAGATTTTTGCCATGTCATTTATGACTAAGTAGAACTGTGACATATCCATATATAGATATAATCAATTTCTTCTCAAAGATCTACAGGGAAATTTAAATGTCAATATTATTTATTACCACGCAATATATATTCTATTTATAGTTTCATCAACTATAATGAATAACCATTTCCAATCAACTCCAGCCTAATTCAAAATTCCAAGTCCTTAAAGAAACAGCTGCACTAGTTATCTCCTCCCCCCACAAATACTGGAAAGCACTAGAGACACAACACGCACTTATATACACTACACATATTGAATCATAAATAATAGCCATTTTAATTTTGTTTGTTATATGTTTTTCTTCTTTTGATCAGTCTTGAATCTAAATATTTTTTTTATTTTTTTAAAAAAAATTATTTCTATTTTTTGTTTGTTTTTCTTTTTTTGTTCTGTGTAAGCCGCCCGGAGTCCTCCAGGATTGGGCGGCCTATAAATCGAATAAATGAAATGAAATGAAAATATAATGTAGAAATAAAGCTGCATTTCCCCTTTTCTTTTAAATACAAAATACTATTATTCACCCAGACTCTTTTGGAGTAGGACAGCTAGAAGAGCTCTCGTCCATTATCATCATCATTATCTTCACTGCTTTTAACATAGGAATATTGTGGAACAACTAATTTTCATTACTCCAGAAACTACCATTATAACTCCCAATCTATCGTTAATTTTCATTTGTGCTAATGGATTGTCCCTCATTTTCCTTTTATGTGTGCCACTTGATATATAATTTTTACCATTGTTCACTTAGACATAAAGTGCAACATCAGTAGCTGGATGAGGCTTTGTACTGAAAAGTAGTTCTGCTCCTCCACAGCTATCCAATTTCACTGGGGCTGGCCTATAATTCAAGAATTCTAAACAAATAGCTCTGTTTCTTTAGGTTTTGGCACCATACATTTAATAACTACCTCGACCAGACTTTTATCTGCAGTTGTCCTGGACTTAATGCCTAAATCAGTAAAAGGAAGCAAATGCCTTGGAATCCTGGCAGTTAAACTGAGGCCCATTGTTAACAGCAATTAATGAAATGCCGTCTCTTCTAAAAAACAAAAAACAAACTATTATTTTACCTGTGTCAGTCTTTTAAGGTAGGACAGGGAAAGTATCCAGGAAGGCTGGTAATTGTTGTACAGAATCTGGATTCTCTCTGACTATCCTGCCATTCCATACAAATTCAAGGCTTAGTTATTTTGAGTTTCTTTCTCAGGGCTTTTCCATTTTTAGGACTGAGTGTTGTCCATCCACACCTTCTTCAAGGCTGGCATGGAGATATTCTGGAAGCAGGTATATAGATAAAGACAAAACATAAAGGCTTCTTATTGATCTCAAATCAATCTTGCCTTGCAATGATTAATCCTGGTCTTCTAATGTCAGTTGAGATACCTGCTTGCCCTTATAAATGATGAGAAACTGGCTGTAATTTTTCTCATCTTTTAACTGTCTCATAACATTGAATATGGTACTTCTCAGACATTTCCACCAATACCTCATAATTAACTTGCTGCTAATCAGACAGTTCAAAAACAGTATCCAGGTTCAGAACATCTGGACTTGCCACATTCTGAAAAACTGCTTTGTGAACATCTGATTGAGTAGTTAACCCAAATATCATAAATTCTTGCTTGAGTTTTATCATTCTGTAGTAGCTTGTGGTATTTCCCTTTGCATTTATAGCACTGCCATCAACCAATTCTTGGAGGTTTATAGTAATAACAGAACAAAATATCCACAATAGAACAAGAAATTAAATATTCATGCACTCATTTATTCATTCGCTTGTTCTCCATCTTTATTATTTTTACAAATAACTCAAGGTGGCAAAGATTTCCAACACACATTTCTCCTCCTATTTTCTCCACAACAACCACCCTGTGAGGTGGATTGGGTTGAGAGAGAGTGACTGGCCCAAAGTTACCTTTCATGGCTAAGGTGAGACTTGAATTTGTGGTGTCCTGCTTTCTAGCCTGTTGCCTGAACCACTACACCAAATTGGCCACAAATAATAATAATTTATTAAATTTGTATACTGCTTGACTGTCAACTATTCTGGGTGAGTATCTCACAATACTCTATCATGCTTGGATGTCCTCATCCATCTCCATTCATGGTTCCCAAGCTCACTGACAAAACCACATTTTAGGAGCATTTAGAAAAATAACAGGATGGGGCCAACCATACATCAGGGGAATGATGTTCCATAAAGACAGTGCTATCACCAAGAAGGCACTTTTTGATAGCCCCACTAGATGTACATCTTTAATTGACCTCTAATATGCCTTGTTTTTCCATCTGGTGAGCTGAGTGGATGTAATAGGGCAAAGGCAGTCCTTCAAAGACACTTTTTGTGGCGGAATCTCCAGCTAGAGTGAGGAGAAGTGTGAAGAGACTGGCTAGATTAGAGTCCTTGCACAACAGGAAGCAATACAGACCTCATCTCTCCAGAATCCCTGAAACCCTCATCTGGCTGTTTTCAAGAGAATGTAGTCAGTCTGGTAAGATTCTTATAAGTGGACAAGCTACAATAAAGAACTAACACTGGTCAGTTCATTGTGTCACTCTGGTTCCTTTGCACCTAACAATTTGTTACTTCATGAAAATACATAAACAAATGCTTGAAATATCTATGTTATTTATTAAGAAATAATAAATAGGATTTACAACAGTTCAGAAAAACTGATTTATTCTCCTCATAAAGGAAGAGGTAAATAGATGGATTTTTTTTCTTCCCCCCCCCAAAAAAAAACACTTCTCTGTTATTATCATTTTTCTATGATGGCATAGCTAGTGGAAATTTGTGTCTTTTATCATTCCACTAAGAGGCATTAGGAAGGTGGGTCCATTTGCTATATATAATTTTCTGATGAGATCCATAATATCAGAGGTTGAACTCTATAAAGTGGTAAGGACAGTGCTGCAGAAAAGAAGAAAATAAGTCTCTGTATTTATCATTTTTCCCATGTCACTAGGTGACGGTTACAACTCCATGGTAGAGCAAATGCTATGCTCTATTTTGAGTGATTTTTTAAAACATGAAGAAAGGAAGGAGAATATTGGTCCAGGCATGTAGCAAAGAGGTGGATGCATGCCCCCCGCACTTTGATTCCTCCCTAGAACAGCAAAGTAATCCACTAAAATTCTGCACATGGAATTACATGAGAGAAGCCAACAAGCCATATCTGCAACCAAGAGTCACAGCCAAGTGATGGATGATCTAGATCAAGTCTACCAACTGCCTGAGACACGGGAGCCTTCTACTTTGGAAAAAATAGTAAAGCAATAAAGTCTGTTTTAAAAAAAAAATACAGGGGAGAAACTACATATTCCCAAAATATTCTAATTTAAGCAAAAACAACCATAAAAGGCCTGCCAAATTTCAAACTGGCAATCTTTGAGCAAAGATCTTAACTACACCAATATTTCCTTATATCTGGTAAATTGAGTATAAGACATGTGAGTGTGTGTGTGTGTGTGTGTGTGTGTGTGTGTGTGTGTGTTGTATGCATGCCTTCAAATCAATATAGATTTCTGGTGACTGCCTGAACAAGTCCCTGCAGTTTTCTTAACAAGGTTTTTTTTAGAAGTGCTTTGCCCTAGGGCTGAGGCAGAGTGACTGACCCAAAGTCACCCAGGTGGCTTTGTGCCTAAGGTAGAACTTGAACTCACCAGATCCTGTTATCTAGTCTGATGCCTGAATCACTACATTAAACTGACTCTCCTAGAGAACCTAATAAAGCCCATGGATCAGTGGAAGGAATGGGTTTTCCTCTCTAACATAAACCATGAAGTGCTTGATTTAGCCTGCAGCAAACAGAAGTGCTCTTCCCCAGTGGACAGCAGTATTCAAAATGACATAAGGAAGAAAAAATGTACTTTTGAAGTAGAACAGAGAAACATAAATGGAGATTGCTTTGATGATTGGAGGATCAATGAAGGCCAATATCAATTTATGGTTTCTAGTCACTGATGAGCAAGAAGTTATTTATTTATTAATAGACTTATATGCTGCCCAATGTCCATCTCACTTAGAGGTGACTCTAGGCAGCTTACAATCATTTAAAAAAATCCTAAAGCATTACAATAATAAATTTAAGTTCAGATCTGGTTTTAAAAATGTGCATGACAGAATTCTGTACCTGCCTGCTGATATAAGCATATATTTTTTAATTTCTATCATTGCTAAGCTATATTGGTGGGTTTTGTTTAGTTGGGATGAAGGAACGGCAATTTGCCATTCGTTAATGCTATAATCATAGTATTGATATTTGTTCCAAGATAATAAATTCTTGGGAGGAAGAATCATTATTATCATTGTTTTCCGATTTGTTTGTTGAGTTTTAAAACTAAGTCATTTTATAGTATTGCATATATGTCTGTTGTAAATTCACTTTGAGTACAATAACTGAAAAAAAGGGGAATAAAACTCCTCGGGGGTGTATCAGAATAGCAAAAACAATTGTGTTAATGTACCTGATGCAATGCAGTGCTGTAGGTCATTGTTCTCTTAATTTCTGTAACTGATTAGACTTATCCAGCAAAAGCTTTCCATGCAGGAGAACAAATCCCCATGTGTCCTTCTGGATTGACCATGGAAAACCAGAGAATGCTGACTAGAGAAATAAAATCCACATCCAGCTGGGCTTGAAAGTCTCTGGATCCAGTCTAGCAATATATGCTGGATATAGGAGCTCCATGGTCAGCTTGATTTGTAGTTAAGGAAGCATGGCATAAAATGCTAAAGCCAAAGCATACAATAACAAGGGCGCTCTGTGCAAACAATAGGCCGAATGGATCCTTGGTGCTGCAGCAGTGTTGAATACACAGGAATTTGTTTTGCCCAAGTGACTCCCCAACTGATGCTAATGAGAATCCTTAGCACCATGGCTACAGAGCTCTCCATTTAACCCATGCTGTGGCAGTTCATGTGAAAAAGCAAATGAAACATTCACATGAACTGACAGTATAAAGCAGGGGGTGATAATAAATTGGCTTCCTTCCCTTCTGCCTGAGCTTAGGCAAATGCATCACATTGTTGTTAGGAGTTCTATTATCACTGCTGCTTTATCCCTTGCGGTATGTTCTCCCATGCTCAACAATATCAGGGAGGAGATGACTTGTGGGTTATCATAATTAAATGGGATTGTGCATGCACAAATAGTCATGAAGTTTTAAACATTCAAGTTTGCAAATTCAGGAGCCTAGAACAAAGTTTTATCCAGAAAGATTAACTCTCCAGCAAAATATGTTCTAGGGATATTTCAAATTTCTAAGATATATTAAGTTTTATTTAACCGAAGTAGGAGAAAAATAGCACCACCAATTCAGGAACTGGAATCATATACTGCAGTCATATAGTACTGAGATGCTTCAGAAGTGGTCATCGCTATGCATGAAATATCTTGACACGCATACAAGATTTTATGATATTTTGAGTTTATTAGATCATCTGAGCAATATACATTTTTGCATGATATGGATAAAACAGAACACTTGGGAAAATTCAGTGAAACATAATGTGGAACCACTTGCCTCCAGAAGTTGTGAATGCTCCAACACTGGAAGATGTTGACACTCTATAAAGAGTGCAGAGAAGAACAACAAAGATGATATGGGGACTGGAGGCTAAAACATTTGAAGAACGGTTGCAGGAACTGGGTATGTCTAGTTTAATGAAAAGAAGGACTAGGGGTGACATAATAGCAGTATTCCAATGTCTCAGGGGCTGTCACAAAGAAGAGGGAGTCAAGCTATTCTACAAAGCACCTGAGGGTAGGACAAGAAACTAATCAAGGAGAGAAGCAATTTAGAACTAAGGAAAAATGTCCTGACAGAACAATTAATCAGTGGAACAGCTTGCCTCCAGAAGTTGTGAATGCTCCAACACTGGAAGTTTTTAAGAAGATGTTGGATAACCATTTGTGTGAAGTGGTGTAGGGTTTCCTGCCTAAACAGAAGGTTGGACTAGAAGACCTTCAAGGTTCCTTCCAACTCTGTTATTCTATTCTATTCTGTTCTGTTCTGTTCTATTCTATTCTATTCTATATTGGAATAAGTTCAGAAAACAACAACAAAAATGATTAAAGTAATAAAAATGACTTCAAAGATGAGAGATGGAAGGAATTGGAAATATTTTGTCTTGAGAAAGAAGATTTAGATAGAATATAATATCACTCTTCAAAATGTCTGAAGAAATAGCATGAGGTGATGTTAAAGGCCCCTGTTGCTTCATTCCCAAAAGCAAAATGTAAAATAATGGAACTAAATTACAGGAAGAGAGATCCCAATAGTGCTGTTGGACTAGTAGAATTATTAGAGGTCATCAGACAAAAGCAGTATATCTTCTTCATTGTGTAAGTTTGGTAGAATCTAGGAAGGCATCATCAGGGATCTTGTAATTGAGTGGTTAAATGCAGCACTGCAGGCTACTTCAGCTGACTGCAGTTCTGCAGTTCGGCTGTTCAAATCTCACTGGCTCAGGGTTGACTCAGCCTTCCATCCTTCCGAGGTGGGTAAAATGAGGACCCGGATTGTTGTTGGGGGCAATATGCTGACTCTGTAAACTGCTTAGAGAGGGCTGAAAGCCCTATGAAGCAGTATATAAGTCTAACTGCTATTGCTATTGCTAATTTGTATCTCTATTCTGACTGTAGTGTTGGATTCAATAGCTTAAATATTTCCTTTGAGCTCTAAGAGATTCCATGCTTCTCAGCATGAGAATGTCTTTGAATATTAGTTTCTAGGAAACATGCATATGAGGATAATAATGTGTTGTGACTCAGCAGAAGCTTGCTGTGAGTTGTGTCAGGATGCAGGAATAATGAGGAGCTGTTGCTTGTTAGGGTCGTCTTCTGCAGATAAAAGTCGGATGGTGCCACACCTTAGTGGCAGAAGTCAACGTCGTTCGTCGTGTGTGGTTCATCGTTTCGAGATTCAAAGAGGCACTTGGATAAGTGATTTGCTTTCTGTAAACCTCATTCAAAGAGGCACTTGGATAAGTGATTTGCTTTCTGTAAACCTGGTTTGCTGTAAGAGCTTTTTGTTTTTGCTTTTGCTGTGTAACTTTTTGCCAGAGACTTTATCTACATTTATTTTTGGGCTCACAGCCATCTTGAACCAGGACTGATAAAGATATTTTCTTTGAAGTTCTGTCTGACTGTCGTCTGTGAACGAGCAAAGAGGGGGGTCAGAACAGTTTGACTTCTGCCCGGACAAATCTCCATTTAATTAATTATGGAGCAATTACAGGCTGAAAATAGGCAACTGGCCCAACAGATAGCGATATTGGTGGACCAAATTGCTCAGCTGCAGAGAGCTGAAACCCCCTCCCCCCAGCCAAGGAGGAAGTGCCCAGTAGCCAGATAAATATGTTGGGAGTCAGGCCATATTTGCCGCATTTCTGGGACAATGCTAGCTGTTCCTGAGTTTGAGAACAGAGGATTTTCCCACTGATTGGACGAAGGTGGGATTTATTATCAGTTTGCTCTCAGGCACAGCTGCCTGTTGGGCTACCCCCTTGTTAACTCAGCCGAGCTGTTGGATGACTTCCAGGGTTTTTGTCAATACTTTAAACGGATGTTTGAAGATCCTATTAAGGGGGAAATATCAACGAGACATCTGAAGTCACTGCAGCAGGGGAGTGGTTCATTACAAGACTATGTTAGTGAATTCAGGCTGCGTAGCCAGGATTCAACATGGAATGAACCAGCTCTGATGGACACGTTCCAAGATGAATTGTCTGAGGCGTTGCAGGATGAACTGGCGAGGGTGGACAGGCCACCGATGTTCGACACATTGGTCCACTTGTGCCTTTGGATAGACACCTGGCTGCAGAGGCGAAGGCCTTGCCATGCATTCCAGGAGACCACCAGCATGCCGTTTCAGCAAGAGACTGCAGTGGACTGGGAGGAGCCCATGGAGGTGGGTGCTGTCAGACCTCGAGTGTCACTTACAGAGATGCTTCTACTGTGGGGATCTTGGACACCTGGCGGGGAGTTGCCCAAGAAGAACATAGGGTTGCACAGACTGCGGCCATCCCTCAGCAATGAACTATCGTGTTGGACAACCAGCACTTTTGTGCGGCCGTGATACCCCGTTCGCACAAGGTAGCGTGCATTCGGGGTGTGTGGAATCCCAGGGTGGATGCCCTGCCTAGTAAAGTGGAGAACTCTGACCCTGTGAACTTGCTTCCACCTCGGACTGTTCTAACCGTTGCATCCTGCGCTGCCGTTTGTCTCTGATACAGGATGTGCAGCGGGGTGATGACTGGGTGGAGTGACGAAAGGCGGAAGTAGGGCCAGCTTCCACATGGACTTTGGAAGGGGATCTTTTGAAGTATCGGGACCGGCTCTATGTTCCCGCAGGACACATCTGTAGAGGGGTGCTCTCGCAGGTTCATGGCGCTTCTGCATCGAGACATTGGGGGTTTTTCCGGATGTTGCACCTGGCCTCCCGTCAATTTTGGTGGCCCCATTTGAGAAATGACGTGTGGAGGTGTGTGGAGTCATGTGTCCAGTGACAATGGGCCAGGTCTGTGAGGAGGGTTTTGCTAAGATTCCAGCCTTTGTCAAACCCGGTCCCCGCAGCACTGGACTTTGTTTCTAGGATACCGGTGGGGTACCAGTGTCTGAGATTGTGTTCCATGGGGGCTGTCACCAACCCTTCTGGGCTGCATTTCGAATGGCGGAACCGGGGGATGGGCTCTCCATTGGGGGATAGTGTGGTGGCCTGGCAGGAGTCGGTAGAACTGCCGCCAGACTCCAACAGTACGGGGGCCAGTGGGTCGGCCTTGGAGAGAGTGGAGGACTCTGGACAGGGTGTTAGGGCTCGGCCGAAGCTGTTAGAGGGGCCGCCAGACTCTGACTATATGGGGGCTGGTGGGTCAACCATGGAGAGGGTGGAGGACCCTGGACAGGGTGTTAGGGCTCGGCCGGAGCTGTTAGAGCGACTGCCAGACTCCGACAGTAGGGGGGCTGGTGGGTCGGCCTTGGAGAGGGTGGAGGACCCTGGACGGGGTGTCGACGCCGTGAGGGGCGGAAGGAGACGTGGTGGCCACCGGATTCCTGGGCAGCATTGGCTCAAGGGGACTATTCCTGCAGATATTTGGGAATCACGAAAGAGGCACCACAGGAAATGAGTGCAGGCCATCTTATGGACAATCCATTCCAACCGCCTCCAGACCGTCAGACCCAGGGAAAGAGCCCTGCAATGGGGGATAGTGTTGTGACTCAGCAGAAGCTTGCTGTGAGTTGCGTCAGGATGCAGGAATAATGAGCAGCTGTTGCTCCTCAGGGTCGTCTTCTGCAGATAAAAGACGGATGGTGCCACGCTTAGTGGCAGAAGTCAACGTCGTTTGTCGTGTGTAGTTCATCATTTCGAGATTCAAAGAGGCACTTGGATAAGTGATTTGCTCTCTGTAAACATGATTCAAAGAGGCACTTGGATAAGTGATTTGCTTTCTGTAAACCTGGTTTGCTGTAAGAGCTTTTTGTTTTTGCTTTTACTGTGTAACTTTTGCCAGAGAATTTATCTACGTTTATTTTTGGGCTCGCAGCCAGCTTGAGCTAGGACTGATAAAGATATTTTCTTTGAAGTTCTGTCTGACTGTTGTCTGTGAACGAGCGAAGAGGGGGGTCAGAACAATAATGTATTTGTGTTTTCTTTGCAAGTCCGAATAGGCATCCAGACAGTCACTGTGAGAATACAATGCTGGAGTAGATGGGACTTCTGTGTGAACCAGTAGAGTTCCTTATAAACATCAGGATTAGTGTGGGTGGGTAGTGCTGTCAATTGGAAGTGTCAAATAAGTCATGTTGATAGTTGCAACTGAATGGTCAAAGCTCTGTCCCTACATACATGCATGTGACATTAATCTTTGTAGAAAAGGGATGGGGCTTTACCTGCATGGGTGTGACTGCCAGATTGATTTTTTTTAACCTGCCCTATGTATATTCCTGGACGTGGCCTTTGACCATGTGAATTGACTTGGGAATATTCCCATTTTCTCAGGTTAATTATGTAGAACAGTGTTTGGAAGATGTGTGGATTTCAACCCCCAGAATTCTCAGCCAGGAGGCCAAGATTAAGAAACACCCAATGTAGAGAATTTCTTCAATACATATGGTTGAAAGCAGAAATAATATACAACCAAAGTGATGGTGAAGACGTATTAGGATCAATTAATTCCACCCTCAATCATGTAAGTTTATTTGATGATTTGTAGCATTCATTCAGACCAGGGAAAATGAAATGGAACTTTTACTCCAAGGCTAAACCATACAAATGATAACGAACAAACAAACAGTACACAGGCTCATTCCATTTTTTGCATACTGCATCTTTTGTATTACCAACAAATACTCTGCCAGTAATGACTTAGCAACTTTCAAAAGCAGTGGTCACAATCTCCAATATTGTACATAAATATTTCCTTCATTTTTATGATAATAAAACTGTAAATAGTTCAGACAGTATAATAAATTGGCACCATAAACATGTGCTTACTTACAGTAGAACTGTTACAATGAATCTACTGATTGCTTGCTTACTAAAACCATGTGAAAACTTCAAAATCTCATTTCAACTATTGGGAAATTTTGTGGTGGATTTTGCAAATATGCGAATATATTTTGTGTCTATGTGTTATTTTGTCAGATGTCTGAAGTTCCTGCCTTGATCTAGTTCTGACTTGCCATTTTCAAGTTCAAAAGCAATGGGGGAACACCTACCCCAATTCCCACAGGGCTTCAAATGTGATAACATCTTAACCTAAAAAAAGAGAAGCTGATTTTCACTATTCTTTAAAGCTCTGGGTATTATAAAACCAAGTCTGTTTATTCTTTTTAGAATGTCTTCCTAAGCCAGTTTGTTTGTCCTTCAAATCCACTTGATAACACTGGATCCTGTAAACCTTTTCCACTCTCCTCCTTTTGTTTGTGTCCATGGCCTTTGAAGATACCAGAATAAAGTTTCTTGTCCATCACTGATTATGAATGGCTCTTTGCACTTCAATTTCACCAGTCTTTAAAAAGGCTCAAAAACAGATTTCAGTCCCTCCAGCTTGTCTTTGTATAGAACTTTTTCTGAGATAGGTATGCATGATTTAGAATCCTAACACGTAAAGACTAGAAGGAATCTTGGAAATGATGTAACCCAATCCTTTTTTATAACTGAATTTCCTGGCATTCAGCTTCTTCAAATGACTTCATAAAAGAAGAGTCCACCACCTTCCAAAACAATATATCTAAACAACATTTGCTATAATTAATATATTTTTAAAAAGCTTGAATCCTCTTAGGCTCAGCCCAGATTCTTAAGACTAGGGTTGGCTCTACTAATAGGCAACTGCCTCAGGTAGCAGGGCACGGCATTGAAGTATTGGAGGATAAAGCCAGCATAGTTTGCTTGAAACCCTTTAAACTAATTACTATCATCTAATGCAAAAAGTGGTACCAGATTGGCAATAGTGTTCAAGAGCTATTAATCAGAACCAAAGAAAGAAGGGAATAAGTAAGAAAGGGGAAGACAACGAGCAAGCTAGAAATTGGGATTAAAAATTAAAGGTCATGTCAGATTTGCAGCATCAGGAAAGAAAGCTCCAATAGGTGGTTTGTATGGGTAGAATTGGTCAAGTTCTAAGTTCATCCAAAAGAATGACCACTGCAAGTCAGTTGGTGGTTCATTATATGAGTGCAAGGATCCAGCAGCTTCTAGCACAAATCTATGGATTGAAGGACACAAATGGCTTTCTTCTTTCCCAGCCACATTTTTTTTTAGAAATTATTATGGTTCAAAAAGAATCATAACTTTTGATTCTTCTTTCTAAGGAAAGAAGAACCTGCCATTTTAGTTCTGAGGCTTTTACCCATTAAGTATTTGGCAAAATTACACAGAGGAACTTAAAACAGGACAAAATGTTTTAAGAGCATCTTAGAGCATTAGGTTGCCCTAATATATTTCTTGGTAGCAAGGAAATAGATAAAGAAAAGAAAAGAAACTCCAGGAAGAAGCTAATTATTGATTTTATAGTCTAGATCAGCTTTTCTCAACATTGTGGCTTTTAGGTAGGTATGGCCATGTTGTGTTACAAATTTCTCCAACTATTGCCCAGGCTAGCTGGGTTAATAGGACTTATTGCAGTCCAAAACAATTGAAACAATGTTGTGTTCTTCAAAATGGCAAGTTTGGATGTTTGGAAGATGGAACAAACCAAGGAGAAGAGTGTGTCTTTAAACTAGACATCTCAATAGGAATTGGTAGTATTAAATTCAAAGTAGTTGATTATCATACTAAAAATGCCTGTTATCAAATGCATTGACCATTAGTTTATCTAATGCACAACACAGCAAATGCAGGAAAACAGATCAAACAACAGATCTGAGCATTTGTTGAAATGATGGCTAACAGCAGTGTTTTATCAATCAGTATTTATTTAATAATATCTGTAATTTTCAAGCTTGAGACTATGATTGCCAGTTCCTGTTTCTGAATCCCTTTATTTAGATAAGGAAGAAAGATAATAATTCTCTGAGAATGAAGAAAAATGATACATTCTGTGGAAACCTGTCTACTTTTTTCAGGATCTAATCTGGCAAGAAACAATGGTAAGGACAAGACATTTTTCAGAATAATATATGCAGGCTTTGACATTAGCAGAAAAAGACCCTATTTAAATGGGCAGGGCCTTCTTGTAGTTTTCTAACCCATATGCAATAATACAAACATTTGGATCAAATCTGCTTTTTGTTAGACATTAGTGCACGGCAGGGCAGCAATATCATTTATACTGTACTTCCATACCTCTGATTATTCATTGTACTTAAATGCAAGGCACAACTTGAACTTGGTGCAATGAAATTAAAGCAAATCTTGTTACCTGGCAAGATATTTTAATAGCAGATGACACATGGCTCTATACAGAAATGAAAGTCACTACCAAAAGTGCTTTAGCTTTGTTCCACCATATGGATAATAAATTAGGGTGCAATAAATTATTCTGTCATTGAGAAGACTCAGTAAATGTCTCTTGATTTTGAATGCTAGGTATTAGATTTGAAAATAAATGTGATTTATGTCTCCATTGTTCATATGTGGTCAGAAAACTAACTGCCAGCCTTGCCTTCTGCCATTGGTACACTCAAAGCTGCCCTCTTTGAAGTTCAGAGTAGCTTTTATCTACAATATCTCATATCTATGAAGTACTGAAAACAAACCATGTGTGAGCTGAATTCTCTTTGAAAATCAGTCAATGGATCGATTAATCAATTTTTGATTAATTGATTGCAATTAATAAACTTAAAGACCATGGCCTATTAATGAAACTACATCTCATCAACCAAAGATTTGGTTTGACCCAACCCCACTTTCCTTTTGGAAAGTATTAAATACTTAGCTTTTTCCTGAAGCATTGGGTCAGGAGTAGTAGGATCTTTGCTGAATTTTTATGTCCTTTATGTTTTTTAAATTTGTTCACACTGGAGCTTTTTAAGAAGAGATTGGACAACCATTTGTATGAAATTATAAAGGGTTTCCTGCCTAAACAGGGATTTGGACTAGAAGACCTCTAAGATCCCGTCCAACTCAGTTATCCTGTTAATCATTACATTGTTTTTATATGGATCGGTTATGGGCTGTTTACTAATGAGAAGTTATTCTGGGTCCTGTGCAAAGTAGGCAGCTATATAAATTGAACTAATAAATAATAGTTTGCTGGGCCCATAAATATTACATCATATGCTGTACTTTCTTGGATTCAGTGACTTCTGTTATCTCTGGCTTGATCTAAGATGTACTACTTAACTGTCAGCTATTTTTCTTAAAAAATGGACAATATTTTTAGTGCCTGCCTATCTATCTATCTATCTATCTATCTATCTATCTATCTATCTATCTATCTATCTATCTATCTATCTATCTATATCTATCATCTATCTTTCATCTATCTATCCATCTCCTAAGGCAGGGGCCAGCAACCTTAAACATTTGGACCTGTTTCCCACAGAAAAGAAAACACTGGTAGCCACAAAGCCCTTGGCTTTTTTTCTCTCATCTCCATCCAGATATTTTTCTGCCCACATACCATTAAACGTTCTGTTTTCTTCTGAAATTTTTCTTTTCTTGGATTTATCCATGGTTGGCCTACCAGGGGTCAAAAAGCTCAATAAATTGCGGGTGTCACACATTGGTGATTGTGAGACACATTTTGAGCGACAGGGAGCTGCAGCAGAGGGATGAAAGCGCCACATGCAGCTCCAGAGCCATGGGTTGCTGACCTCTGTCCTAAGGAGTTCCTTCTGAACCATGCAAATAATTATTTCCCCAAAATTTAAAATTATAGGTCTAAAAGGAAAGTAATGTTCCTGTCAGCCTGAATATACCAATTGATGATGGATGATAAATTCATAAATTCTAAGACAATCAGAAAATGCCTTTTGATTTATAATTGCTAATTTACAAACACACACACACACACATTGCGTGTGTACATAGATACATAGATACATAGATACATAGATACAAAGATTCATAGATTCATAGATTCATAGATACATAGATACATAGATACATAGATACATACATACATACATACATATATACATACATACAATTTATCAGTGAATGGTATAAAGACATTTTGTTGTAAAGCATTTCTAGGTATTCAGAGAAATTAATAAAAACCAACATTGTTTGGTTTATTTAGATAATGTTGGATATAGATAATGTTGATCAATATTAACTTTTAAACATGTTACTCATCTTTATGCTTGGATTTATATTTCTGCTTGTGGATAAATCAATTATAATTTTGTGCTAAATGAATTCTGAATGCATAGGACGGTGCAGCTCTTGACCGTTATTTTTGATGAAGCATTTTATTACACAGAAAAACATATGCATTCCTAACTAAAATCTAAAGTTGGCAAACACTTTAAATAACAAGTTGTCATTTTTTAAAATTTAAACCAAACAAAGTCCTCCCAAAACAAAGTAGGATTCATTTCCTATAAAATTTGCTATGCTTGTTGTCAAACTGTAATTCATTATTGATCTCAGTAGTCATCTTCTATCTGATTCCATTTGAAAAATTTTTTTTTTAAAAAAGTAACAAGGAGAAATCTATCAGAACTCAGTTTCTCAAGGCAGGGAATCTTTCACATTTCTGTTATCAAATCAAATCTGTGCCTAACCACACACCATCCTGCAGTTTCAAAGGTTTCTTGCTTGAGCCTTGCTGATAAAAAAGCCAGTTGATAAAAAGCTTGCTGATAAAAAAGCCAGTTGAGCTCATAGCAGCCCCGAAATGTCTCATTCTGACAAACATTAGCTTTCAGTGGAAAGAAGGAAGGAAGGAAGGAAGGAAGGAAGGAAGGAAGGAAGGAAGGAAGGAAGGAAGGAAGGAAGGAAGGATTTTTGGTAAAATCCAAACTGCATCCTGTCTGTCAACAGATTTATCCCTACTGCTTTGGAACTGCCTTCTTAAACAATCTTTCAGAAAATGGGTGGAAGTCAGATAAATGTCTAACTTGGCTAAAAGATATCAATTTGCCCAACTTATTTATATCTGATGGTAGTTCAGGAATGCATTTTGGTGACAGACCTGTTGCAGAACCATTTTCTTTCCCATGTGCACAAAGTTTCTACTCCTGATTTGATTCCCATTGTTTCACTTTCTATCCAATCATGTTCTCAGAGGAGAGCATTCAGAAATCCCACACACAAGACCATGATTTGAAATGATCTGATAATGAAATCATGCTCTTGTGTATATTCCCTAAGCTTTTATAAAGTGCATTTTTTTTTGCAAATTCTTAAATCCATATGGAATTAGCACAGGCAGTGAAAACTAGAGGGGGGGAGGAATGAGAGGGTAGCAGCAGGGCACTGCTTACAACATATAGCTATAGAGCAGGAGTGAACAATCTAATACCTTCCACATGCTGACAGTTCCCATAATCCTGTGTCAAGGACTGATGAGAGTTAAAGTTCAAAATATCCAAAGGATGGCACTACATTGCCTTCTCATGGTCAGTGGGGGGAAAAACCGAGCCACCATGTAGTCCAAATAGTGAAAACCACTATAAAAAGGATGCAGCAAAAGAAATTCAGTTGAGTTCCTGATTAAGAAATGCATGTATTTCCTGAGAAAGCACAGTTGCTAAATGGTTGATATAATAAGGAAAAGGATGTATTTTAGCCAACTCCAGTCTCCGTTTCTTGCTTCTACCCACATTCAAATGGCAACCTCTTCAACTATTTCTGTCTTTTCTCCAAACCTCAGAGGGGAGTCACATTCCACTAGCGAGAATTACTAGGAAACATTAATCTTGCCCTTTTGCTAAATCCTGGTAACTCATGAGTTGCTGTGCAAAAACAACTTTTAAGAGTCTTATAGCCCAAACTGAATCATGCTTATTGAAAAATCCAGCTGACCTTCGTAGGAATTTCTTCTTGTGTAGTGTCAATCTTAATGAAACACTGGACCCTGTGGCAGGTGATTAAGAGAAATCCAGTTTCAACTTTGCTATAAGGTGACGTTAACTTTTGATAATTTTAAGGATAAATCCCTGCAATTTTGGGGCAGCAACATAAGTGACTTCTTTATCTGTCTCCCCCCGCCATTTAATGGAACACGTTTCCTCTGTGGAGGAAACATGAAAACGGTAGAATAAGCCCTGAGAGCAGAGCGGGTAGTTATCTGGTTTTCTCCAGTTCGGGCGAACCGGTAGCAGTGGCTGAGGGAGGCTCTGCCCACCCACCCCGACATAATGTGCAAGTACTGTGCATGTGCAGAAGGCAGTGCACATTCACATTTGCGAACCAGTAGGAAAGGTAAGTGAATCCCACTGCTGCCTAAGAGGTGAACATACTATATTTTAGGTTCTAGACTGTAAACATGCAACTATTACACAGTTCTTAAGAGATACCAATGAAACTTTTTTTAAAAAAATGTGATTATTACACATTTTTAGATTCAACCTATAAAGTGTTGTGGCCCAACAGTGGCCGGCTGAGCTGGAATCTGACAGCGATGAACACTATGGGACTGCCCTGGAGGCTGAGGAAGACTCTGGGGAGTGTTTGGAGTCAGAGCAGGGACTAGAGAGGCCTGTTGGCCATCAGATGGCGTCTGAGTCAGGGAGCAGTGAGGAAGAACAGAGGGAGGCTGTCCCTGATGTACGTATGCATAGGGCTGAGAGGAGGAGGGAGGAGCTTTGGAAAAAGGCTCACAGAAGGAAATAGGAACAGGTGGCTACTGATTGGCTTCTCACGGAAAGCTTATACGTGGGGCGACGGGAGGGGAGTTTTGCAGGAAACAACAGTTTATTAATCCAGGTGTAGTGAAAGATTGAGAGAACTTCTTGAGTTCAAGCCTTGTTTTCATAGAGATAATTTTATGGGTTCCTAGCCAAGGGGTTGCTCATCTCCGTCCTTAGTTGTGGCAGACAGCCAAGTCTGCATCAGTATATATTAGAGGTTTGAGACAGAACAGAAACTGACAAAAATGCCAATAGTGAAAAAGAATGTTACTAAAGATCTGATGTGATCTTCTGGTCTGACAAAATATTTTTAATTTGGTTTTTCAAAGATAGCTTTTTCCAGAATGCAGATTATAATTCCTTTCAGATGTTCACCCACTTTTTCTTTAAGTATAATACCATGAATAGGAGTTTCTGCTACAATAGCATACCCCAAATGGATTGATTGAATATGGGAATGTATATCTGAAGAGAATACATCATAAACAGAATTCTTTGAAGAACATGCAGTATATCTTCACAGAGTGATTAAAATCCAAAAATTCACTTCAGAAAAAATATACTGCATACAATATTTATATAGTTTGAAAATAGCTTTCCCAATCAATCTTTCTCTTTTCCTCCTATTTCAATGCTTGTGGCACTCCTATTTAATAGCTGAATAATACCTCAGATCTTAAGATGCAGTCTTTCTGATTATCCTATAAATTACAGATTATCATCTAAAGATGAACACACATGGGACTTCTTTGTGGTGGCACCCACTCTTTGGGAGATTCTCCCTCTACTATATTGTTCTAGAAATGACAACATTGTTGCACTGAAAGCAGTAGTGGCTGTTACAGATATCACTTCAGGCAGAACTTCCCTAGGCATGTACTATATGTATATGTGTGTTGTGTGTGTGTGTGTGTATGTGTGTGTTGTATTTCTGCTGATAAATAAATAAAGGGAGACTAGTATAGATCTATTTCAAGCTATTTAGCTCTCATCAGCTAGCCATACCCTTACTGGGATTCGAACTTGTGCTGTATTACATCTTAGGCAAACGTCTTAACCATTAAGCCACAGGTCCTCCTCCTTATCAGCTGAGTCCAGGGAGGTAGGTATATATTTAGTCTCACAACCCCTGGAGGGGGTGTGTATTTTAAATGTTTCCATCTGTTTTTCAGACTGTTGCTGCAGGAATCAAGATATACACTTATTAAACAAATAAATGTATCAGAAATCAGAGAAGGTGCCACATGATTCTGGACAGAGGGAAATAGCACAATTTGGGTAAGGAAGGATTTTTGCCCAGTCTGGTGCAATCTCTCTTTTTTTTTTTTTTTTTTTAAATATATTTTATTCAATTTTCACATTCCATTTGCAATCATTTATATACAGGGTATTTACTATAAGAAAAGAAAAAAAAGAAAAAGGGAATAAAACGAACAAGTAAAAAGGAAACACAACTCATCATTCACAACCCCACCTAACCCTTTCATCCTCCATACACCCCATCTACCCCCTCCAACTTTCCTTTCTCCCTCTAACACTCCCCTCCTACTTCCCTTTCCCTTCAAACCTTCCTTCTCCCCTTACTCCCCGGACACCCTCCTTACATTCCCCTTACTCCTTCCTTACTCCTCCCTCTTCTTTCCCTCTACCTCCCTCCTTGGTGTATGCCTTTATTCGAGTGTTGTTTGATCTGATAAAAGTAAAATGAACCAAGGGAAAAAAAAAAAAAAGGAAAAAAAAAAAAAGAACCACCGTATATAAATACATTCTTGTTCTTATTAAGACTATGTTAACACCCCCCCACCCCACCCCCCACAATCCCCATCCCTAATCCTCCCGACTTCCCAGGGCCCACACCTGGCACTACCTTCTGTCTAAAATATCTTGTATACATATGGATTAAAAAGTAAAAGTAATATATCAAAAGAAAAAAAAAGCAGAGAAAAAAAAAGGAGAAAAGAAAAGAGAAAAGAGGAAAAAGAAAAAAAAGAAAAAAAAAGAAACCACTCTTTGCGTTGATCTCAGCCCCCCATCTTTATCTATGCTTAAATAGTATAAATCATTCTATCTATATTTTATTCTCGTCTCTTACTTCTTTGCTATTTACCCCAACCTTCTGTAGATTCTCCCGTTCCTCTTCCTAAACCTCATGATCCCTTCCAATAAAATTTAAGCAACGTGGTTCATGCCATATATTCAAATATAACTTTACAGACAAGTAATCAAACTTTCCCTTCTAGTAAAATTTAAACAGCGTAAATGATCTTTCTTTACCCCCTTTTCAAACAGTAATTCAAAATAATCTAACCAAACTTCCCCTTCTTAGTAAAGTTAAGCAGCGTAGATCAGATATTACTTTACACAGGAATCAATTTCTATCTTAAGATAATTCCAACCGACTTCCTCTTCTAATAGGATTTAAATAACTTAGTTCATTCCACATGCATTTTACCCTCATCCCTCACTTGTCTGATATTTACCACTATCAAATTTATACTAGCATTTGTTTAAAATATAACTCAGAGCGATTTAAGTAGCATGGATCATTCCACATATTCAAATAATACTTTCAGCAAGAGTCAGTTAACCTTCTATTTTAAGGTAGTCCCTTCTAACAAAGTTTAAACAACATAAATCATTCCGCATTCTTTTTACACTTATCTTAAGATAATCCCAAGCGGCTTTCTGTTCTAATAAGCTTTAAACAACGTAAATTTTACCCTCATCCCTTGCTTGTCTGATGTTTACCACAAATAACGTAGTTCATTCCACATGCATTTTACCCTCATCCCTTACTTGTCTGATATTTACCACTATCAAATTTATACTAGCATTTGTTTAAAATGTAACTCAGAGCGATTTCAACCAACTTTCCCTTCAAATAAAAGTTAAATAGCATGGATCATATTCAAATAATACTTTCAGCAAGAGTCAGTTAACCTTCTATTTTAAAATAGTCCCATCTAACAAAGTTTAAACAACATAAATCATTCCGCATTCTTTTTACATTTATCTTAAGATAATCCCAACCGGCTTTCTGTTCTAATAAGCTTTAAACAACGTAAATTTTACCTTCATCCCTTGCTTGCCTGATGTTTACCACTATCAAATTTATGCTAACGTTAATTTAGAATCTAGCTCAAAGTAGTTTCACCCAGCTTTCCCTTCTGATAAAAATTAGTCCGCTTTTTCTACCGGAGAGAGGTCTCAAACCCCCATTCAGTCCTCAACTTTAGCAAGCATTTTGAAGTGTCTAAATTCTCGATCTCCGTTTTTCTGCTTCTCCGAGGGAGGAGGGGCTACCCCCTCCATCTTGCAGCCACATGGCCAGCCGCTTGCCTTCTCCTTCCGCTTGTCTCTCCTCTCTTCCAAGCGCGTCAGGAAGTCCCGCCTTCAAAATCCTACAATAGAAATCTTGAGCCTCCGAAACAGAGTTAAGACGAAATCTTTGATTCTCAAATGTAACCGTGATACCGGCAGGGGCCTCCCATCTGTATCGAATCTGTTGACTCCTAAGCTCCTTAGTTAAAAAGGTGTAGTCCCTTCTTGCCTTCAGCATCTGAAAAGGAATATCTTTGAAAACAATCAGGTCCTGGCCGTCAACTCGGAAACTGTTATTATGAAACTTTTGCACAATCGCATTTCTAGATTCTTTTGTAGAGAAATGTATAATTATGTCCCTCGGGAGCTGTCGCTGTTCCGCTATCAATGAGTTCTGGCGATAGATTTTCCGAATCTGCCAATCAAAGTTAAGTCCCGGGCTTCCCAGCGCATGGCTGAAGGCTTCAGCAAAGGTCTGTTTCAAATTCTCTTGCTCCTTTTCACGGAATCCTCTGACTCTTATTGCAAATGCCTTCCTATTAAAATTTATCATCATAAGCTGTTCTTCGTTATCTCTAATTTTTTGTTGTAAAATTTGAATATTGGTAGACAAATTAAAATTAGCCTTCTCCAGACTTTCCAATTTGTTCTCTATTTCAGCAGAGTAATCTGACAGGGCAGACACGGCTGCAAACGTATTCGCCTTCATTTGATTAACTTTAGATTTTAGATCATCATAAAGTTCCAATACAAATTCCTTAATTTCTTGCTTAAAGGCATTAAACATTTTAAAGAGATATTCCTGTGTTAAAAATTCTCCAGTAGAGGGCGTAGGAGACAAAGGCTGTGTTTCCAGAAAAAATTCTTTAAATTCTTTAGACACATTTGTAGCAAGACGCTTCTTTGATCTGGGTGCCATAATAAATAAACAAGTAAGCAGCGCTTCGCTCCCCTCTATTTCCAAAGAAGAAGAGTTTATTTTGTTAAGGAGCGGTCTGCAGGAAGATAAACCCGGCTAAGTACATCCAGTAATCATCCACGGAGAGAAATCGCCATTTTGAGGTCTATTTAGACAAAGAAGTCTCTAAGACGAATGGTGCTGGTATTTAAGATAGTAATAAAAGCATAAATCTCACAGGGGTGGTACCCTCCCGTATCAATTCTAGCTTGAAAAAACTTTGTTTTGTCCTGGGGGGGGCTAGCCTGTCTGGGGCTGCCAAAAAAAAAAAAGGCAGCTGAGAAGAAATGGCTGGAGATAAAAGCTCCGCTTCGGCTGGATCTAATCTCTTTCCACAGCCAAAAAAAGAAAAAGGCTGTGGCTTACGAATAGACCCTAGCCTACGGAGCTATCCTCCCTGCCCCTTTCTTAGCCAAAAAGGGGTGCTATCTATGATCTTATTTAGATATACAAACCAGATCTCTGAGGAGCTCGGTGGAGCCCTCCTCGGCAACAGGCCACGCCCCCAGGAAGCCCCCAGTCTGGTGCAATCTCATTGCACAAACTGCATTCAATTCAAATGTTGACTGGATTTGAGCCATGTAGACTTGAAGGTCCAAACTCCGCAAGTCAAGCTCAGTTCACAGTGGCTATATGGGTATATCATTCCTTTTACTCGCAAGATCTGATCCTGCTGAACTTTTTACAATAATACAATAGCAGAGTTGGAAGCGACCTTGTAAGTCTTCTAGTCCAACGCCCTGCCTAGGCAGTAAACCCTATGCCGTTTCAGACAAATGGCTATCCAACATTTTCTTAAAGACTTCCAGTGTTGGGGCATCGACAACTTCTGGAGGCAAGCTGTTCCATTGATTAATTGTTCTAACTGTCAGGAAATTTCTCCTCAGTTCTAAGTTGCTTCTCTCCTTGATTAGTTTCCACCCATTGCTTCTTGTTCTACCCTCAGGTGCCTTGGAAAATAGTTTGACTCCCTCTTCTTTGTGGCAACCCCTGAGATATTGGAACATGGCTATCATGTCTCCCCTAGTTCTTCTTTCTATTAAGTATGTTTGTATGTTAACAAACATACATACATACATACAAACTAGACATACCCAGTTCCTGCAACCGGTTTTCATATGTTTTAATCTCCAGTCTCCTAATCATCTTTGTTGCTCTTCTCTGCACTCTTTCTAGAGTCTCCACATCTTTTTTACATTGTGGTGACCAAAACTAAATGTAGTATTTTCAACTTATCTGAAGTCATTCGGGTGCTACTCTCTACTATGGCAGCCATTCATCTGCTTTCAGCTTATTACTTTCATTATCTGCATTTATATTATCATTTATCCACCCAATCAAATCCAAAATAGCATACAGACACAAACATACCACAGTTATATAAGGCTATCCAAGCACATAATTTTGTCTGCAATGCACAAATCTAGTTGTAAAATATCATCTTATTAAATTATTCTTTACAACTTTTCCTTTTCTAGGGGACAAAAATAAAAATACTTAATTAAGAACATATTCTTCATAAAATGTTTCTGAAAAAGATAAAGCAGATTTTCAAAAGGGCTGGGGAATTTCTTTTAAAAAAGACAATATTCAGCACCGAAATAAACAATGCAGGTATCTGGTTGGTGTTTCTTGAGAGGGCATTCCACAGCTGAGTGAAAATCTTTTTTCACTCAGCAGAAAAACTGAGTTATTCTTTTAAAGAGGATCTTAATATTTGAGAATATATGTGCTGTAGATATTATAGATAGAATTGGTTCAGTTATCATGGTTTCAAACCATGAAGATAGAGGTGGGGAATACTTTTACTGCTACATATTACCTTGATCAAGAACTCAAAACCAAAAATAAGAGTTTGCAATGAATCTGAAGACGTCATGGAACAAAGCAAGCCCATTTATGAAAGTAGCCACATTAGGACATTTATGGCCTTCAAACCATGAAGATAGAGGTGGGGAATACTTTTATTGCTACATATTACCTTGGTCAAGAACTCAAAACCAAAAATAAGAGTTTGCAATGAATCTGAAGACGTCATGGAACAAAGCAAGCCCATTTATGAAAGTAGCTACATTAGGACATTTAAGGTCATTGTTTGGCATTGCATCCAGCAACGGAAGGGAAGTGAGTAAAACTGATAAAGCAGATATGCGAAATGAAGAGCTGAATTTAATATGATTTTCTCCTTGTAAGGGTGTATGTACTTGTATACACATATCCTTGCATCCATAAATAATAAATTGTGGAATGGTCTGTACAAATGGCATTTTCTTTGATTCTCACTCCCCCCTCCATCCCCATTCCTATGGCTTTGATGAAACAATTTGTTCTCATTTTAACATGCTCGATGTTTTTTACATCCTTAAGCTTAGTTAGAACATGATGCATGATGCAGTTCTGGTTGTTATATTTCAATGTGATTAGATTAACAATATTATTATGTGCCCCATATAGTGTGGTACATAATATGTACAATACTTATAGAATATTTCTTCCTCCTGTATCTATATGTAGATATATAACGTCTATATGTAACTTATGAACAGAATACGTTTTTAAACTCTACTTATTTCCAGTTATTTTTTTTTTAAAGCTCAATATTAATTGTCATTCAGAGTCAATTTGTGTAATGGTTAAGGTGCAGTCATAGAAACCAGTTCTAGGCATCCTTTATACCAGGGGTTCCCAACTACTGGGCTGTGGCCTGTTTGGAACTAGGCTGCAGAAGCAGTGGTGAGAATGTGCACGCAGCTGCACTTACACAAGCAGCATGTGAGCACATGCATGCTTACCCACCACTCACACGGAATTATCACCTCTCCCCAGTGGTGGGATTCAAAATTTTTTACTATTGGTTCTGTGGGTGTGGCTTGTTGGGTGTGGCATGGCTTGGTGGGCATGGCAGGGGAAGGTTACTGCAAAATCCCCATTTCCTCCCGATCAGCTGGGATTCGGGAGGCAGAGAGTAGATGGGGTGGGGCTAGTCAGAGGTGGTGTTTACTGGTTCTCTGAACTACTCAAAATTTCCGCTACTGGTTCTCCAGAACTGGTCAGAACCTGCTGAATACCACCTCTCCCTCTCCCCCTCTAGTCTGTAAAGCCAGAAAGGTTGGGGAACACTGTTTTATAGGCATGACAGCCAGCTGAGTGACCTTGGGCCAGTCACACACTCTCAGGTCAACCTCACAGCATTGTTGAAAATAGGCAAGGAAGGAGTATTATGAATGTTTGTGTTACTTGTAAAATTATAAAAAATGAGAGAAAAATCTAATAAATAACTAAATATTAACCTGTCATACAGCATATAAGGCAAAGGTCCTAAGAACATAAGGATATAATTCAGACAAGAATTATTTGAATTTTGTCACCATTTATAACACAATCCCAAAATAGGAACCGACACAAAGAAAAAGCATTTTCTCTTTAGATCAGATAGTCACTGTCCTTCAGGGGACGTCTGCCTGCCTTACATAGTCTAGTATTATATTTACATAAATAATTTAGATACAATCTAAATAATTTAGATTTACCAAATACACTTATGCATTCATATTATTTCTAAAATATCGCTTATTTTTTAAAGATTTGAAATGATTTTGGAGTATTATAAAACAGCTGAGGATTGGGTGGTCAAATATAGATCTTGATTTAAAGGGATCATTTATTTGAAGAGGTACCTAGCCAAATGTGTGTGTATCTATATATTTATCAGCTTTATGGAATTCTGTGTTCTCTGCGTGATCTGTTTCAGAAGACATTTCCTGTATTGTATGTAGATAGCTAATTTAAGATATACTGTTTTAATACAAAATGTTTAGCTTTTAAAACAAGTGAAATATGAATATCTGTGACTTTCCTTTCCATGGGTATCACCATGCACATATATAATATTTTGTATTTATTTATATGGTATGTATCCTGCTTAATTATAGATTATTACTGATCTCATATTAAAGCTAATACAGTTTTTTTTTAAAAAAAATCTATGAGGGCTAAAAACATAGCTGTGAGTGAAACCAGCTCTTTGTGGACTAAAGCCAAGCAAACATTTTTTTTTCTTTTTGAACTCTGTTGTACCTAAGAACAGTGAGATATGATCCCACATTGCCCACATGAATGAGCAACTTCAAGCAGCGGAAGTGATTGGGCAGCTGTACCCAAGAGCTGACATTTTCAACAGAGGTTAGTGGTATTACTTTATCTATAATTCTTAAAGCAACAGTGGTTAGGGAACCTGGATTTGGAAGGAAGAGAAAATTAAAATTAATATTACATGTAATATTATTGTCACTCAAATGTTACACCAGTTCAAGAAAAGTAATTAAAATATGAAAACTACTAAAGTCCAGGGAATGTTAATACACAAACAATATTATCCTAAGGCATATAACAAGCTTTCACTTTCTGGCATTCCAAAAATTTTATAAACTATGAATGACCAGATACAATTTAAAGAAGCTAAGTTAATGGGAACCTCAAAGCAAGGGGCCAGCTATTTATCTTAAAAGTGAATTGCATCTGTCTCTTATTGAGTGATGAATGCTTGAGAGGCAAGCTCAGAGGATTTGTATGCAAAATTCACTGAAAAGTTAAATAGCCATGAAATGTGACAGGGCAACTCGTTGCATAAACAGCAACACAATTGGAAATACACATGGGACCACTCAGGGAATATGATCAAGCATAGCTGATATTGAAACCTTGAAAGCCTGTTGTAAGTGTTCCCATGTAAAGACTTTCACCTGTTGCCTTAAATCATTCATGTCAAAGGCATGTCCGCCATCGGCTTCGACCTCGGTGTAGGGCAGAAGGACATCAAAGAGTATTACGGATCAGGTGGCAGGTAGGTAGGATACTCATGTTCCTGGATGAAAGGAATGTCAATACATTACCAAACAGGTGGATGGGAAACATTAGCACCTGGTTGCCCTTGTGGCAATGTTATGGTTGTCATACATCCCTTCTTCATAAGGAGGAAAAAAGGAGATGTTTCTTATTTTGTATATATATACAAATGTTTGCAATCTCCCCATTGCCAATTGCTGATGTTCAGGTTAAAATATGGAGCATGATTTAAGCAAAGGAAAATCTTACTGACTAAGCAGAATAAAGGAGGATTCCCTCACCCTCAAATTTTGCTAGTTTGTGGCTCTGTCTGTCTATCTGTCTATTCACTTAGTTGTTGCTTGTTTCTATCACTTGTACAATATTTGCTAATCTGGTGCTCTCCAAATTGAACTGATACCATAAGGGTGCAGACTCAAGAGTACAAATTCACCCTAGGCCACAAAACGTCACTGGGAAATCTTGGGCCAGTTGTTTCCGCCCAACCTATCAGATAGGGCTATTATTGTGGTGAAAATAGGAGTAGAGAACATTATGTGTGCTATTTTGAACTGCTGAGAAAACGATGTGATATAAATCTAGCAAAGAAAACAATCAAGGGTACATAGGGTCATTGATGCTATCTGAGCTTGATTGTTTTCTTGCTGATGTTTCATTATCCAAACTAGGTAATGTTGTAGCCTGCCAGTGGCCAGCAGAGCTGGCAGTAGAGTCAGACAGTGAGCTGGTTGGGGAGGAACATGGGCCAGTGCTGGAGGCTGGGGAAGCCTCAGACAAGGACACTGCATCGGAGGCAGAGATGGAGCCAAGGCTGTCTGCCAGTTGTCAGCTGCCTTCGGAATGAGTGGAGCAGAGAAACACCTGGAGCCTGTTCCCAGTGTGCGCATACACAGCACTGCTAGAAAAAAAGAAATCAAGGTTGATTTGGGAGTAAAGTAACAGGTGGATGGTGAATGGCCCCTCCCATAGGAAATAAAAGAGGATGAAAGGGGAGTGGACTTTTGCAGGAAACAATTCATTTGTTTGTTCATTTCAGGAGTGCTATTTTGAACTGCTGAGAAAACGATGTGATATAAATCTAGCAAAGAAAACAATCAAGGGTACATAGGGTCATTGATGCTATCTGAGCTTGATTGTTTTCTTGCTGATGTTTCATTATCCAAACTAGGTAATGTTGTAGCCTGCCAGTGGCCAGCAGAGCTGGCAGTAGAGTCAGACAGTGAGCTGGTTGGGGAGGAACATGGGCCAGTGCTGGAGGCTGGGGAAGCCTCAGACAAGGACACTGCATGGGAGGCAGAGATGGAGCCAAGGCTGTCTGCCAGTTCTCAGCTGCCTTCGGAATGAGACAGCAGTGGAGCAGAGAGACACCTGGAGCCTGTTCCCAGTGTGCGCATACGCAGCGCTGCTAGAAGAAAAGAACAGCTAAGAAATCAGGGTTGATTTGGGAGTAAAGTCACAGGTGGATGGTGAATGGCCCCTCCCATAGGAAATAAAAGAGGATGAAAGGGGAGTGGGATTTTGCAGGAAACAATTCATTCGTTTGTTCGTTTCAGGAGTGTCCATGAATCTCAGAGACTCTGTGCCAAGTCTTTCTTGCACAGCACTGTGTTTGGAAAATATTTACATGATAGCTTTCCAAGCTAGATAAGGTCTGTGGTTATAACTTCACCTTTGATGACTGTTTACCAGACCTTTGCTGAATGCGAATGAGAGGAATTTACATTTTTTTAATAAAAGGAGTTTTGTCGGGATCAGGAATCTGCTTTATTCTTTTTGCGGAAACCTAGGTCAGAACAGGTAACATCTTCACTATGAAGGACCTGTCATTTGAACCATGACCTACAAATGTTCTCCTCTACAGGAGAATTTGAAATAAGTTGGCCTGTTGGGTTGAATTTCACGTTTGTTTTTGCTGGATTTTGTTCCCTCTTTTTATTATTCAAATTAGCAACCCCACTTGTGTTGAAAAGGTTTCTGAAGGGCATAGTTTGTAAAGCTGCCCTGGAGAAAGAAAGAAAGAAAGAAAGAAAGAAAGAAAGAAAGAAAGAAAGAAAGAAAGAAAGAAAGAAAGAAAGAAAGAAAGGGAATCGTTAAAATGGTAAAGGCCTGGAAATGGTAAAGCACTCCTGTATTTTACCAAGAAAACCACACAGATAGACAAGATAAAGTGACTGATGATGATGATGATGATGATGATGATGATGATGATGGAGCCATCAGGTTAAATGGCACTCAATATGCTGACCAGGAAAAGCTGAGGATTTTTCAGAGTACTAATGGTGTTTATGACATGGTAGATTAAAACCTTTAAGAGATTTAATTGCTGATGTTGCTAGGTAGGAAAAGAATATATAAAGTTGCAAATACAGAGTTACAGTGAGAATACATTAGGAAGCATGAACATAGGAAAGCTCTACATAAGTAAATTGGTTACACAAAAACAACTTGAAGAATGAGTGGAAATGGATTAGAATTTGACACTTTAGGTCAGTAGATCATATTATTATTACCCAGGATGCAAAAAGAAAAAAAGAAAAAAGAAAGAACCAGTCTTGCTTTCTTAGCCAGGAGGGATGTAGGAAAGATAGTATTTGGGTACAATGCAAATAGAATAATGTCCTTTAGACTTCATGGACATCCCTTTAATGACATTCCTCTAGGTTTATGGCCCAACAATTGATGCATAAGGTGAGGAGATTTTTTAAAAGTTCAATCTGTCAAGAACAGAACATATAAGAAATATTGCTTGTGAATGGAGACAGGCTGGACAAAATTGGAAATTACTAGGAAATCCCTTGGTATGCATAGCCAAGGAAACAAAATGAACAATTCAATGCAAGCTTTCTTAATAGTAAGCACAGTCTTCAAAGAATTAAGAGAACCATTACTACATGGATATTATCAAGTAGAATACATAATATCAAATTATATTTTTGGTACAAGAAGGTGGATAGGTTTAATGATAACAACAAGGACAAGGCCAGGAATTGACTGGGTAACTAATCAGAAATTGTTCATGGACAAGTTGTAAACCAGGCTAAAGTGGGGGAGAAAGCCAATCAGCATTCATGATATGTTTTTGAAACAATGCCCATCATTTTCAAGGAAATTATCATGAATTGCTCTGAAGCAGTGTTTCTCAACCTTGGCAACTTTAAGGTGTGTGGACTTCAATTCCCAGAATTCCCCAGACAACCATACCGACTGGGGAATTCTGGGAGTTGAAATCCATACATCTTAAAAGTTGCCAAGGTTGAGAAACACTGCCTGAAGTCTGAAACCATATTAATAGGAACCAAAAAAACTGTGGAACAAAATTAAAGACACTCAATGTTAAAAGATTTTGTCAACATCTAAGAGGCAGTAGAAAGTGTTGATTTTTTATTTGTTTTTGTCAGAATGAAAATGCCTTATCAAAAATGCGGTATTTCTGAAATATTTTTTAGAACAGGCCTGTGATAGCTGTGATAGCTCAGTTTAACAACTATTCTGCTTTTTTACTTAAGGTCTAGAACTGAGCAGAGGCAATATGATGGTGGATTTGTGATTGGGCCAAGATGACTTATCTAAAAACTAACCATTAAATAACCTTGCACAAATACCAATTCATCACAGAAAAATAATTCATTTTGTTTTAATAAATTTAGATCTACAGTATAGTTTTATTATGGAAATTCATTATTATGAATGCCTTCTATTATGAGCCTCCTTTTAATTAATCAGCCTGTATCTTAAATTAGGATGGTGCTTTATGTCTCTGTGGTACAGTATAAGTGAATATATATATATATATATATATATATATATATATATATATATATATATATATATATATATATATATATATATATATATATATAAAGTAGAATCAAGTGTCTCCTGCAATAGCCATGCATGTGCTTAATGCAAATGAAATTCAATACAGTAAGATAAAGCAACATAGAAGCCTTAGATTAAATTAAATTTACTCCTCTGATTGTAGGGAAGAAACTGTTTTTGTATACCTGCTTGAATAAGCATCAGTAGTTCTTTAAGACTCAAAATATCTGATGAGAGGATTGGGGGCCACAACATGGGCTGAATAGGGAGGATTTGGTTTAGAAAATGCAAAATCATCTCAGTGGATTTTAGGCATGGAATTAGACCAAAGTATTCTTCTTTTCCCTTTCATTGTTTGAAATCAGAAGACAGTTGTTGGAGTTGGATAGAACACGATTTGTTTCTCCCTGGCTTTTACTAGTTAAGTCTATGGATTTCCTTACAGTGTCTAAATTCAGAGCATTTCCAGCAGCCCTATTAGGAATGCAACATGAATGACTTTGGAATTGTTATCACATATCAACTCTAGCTGTGCAGATCAGTTACACTTGGAATTTCCAAATGAGTTATTTTTTTATTTTGTTATCTTCTTTCAAGCAAAATATTTTGTTTTTTTGATTAAAAAGAGTTGATAAGCTTAAGTTTGTCAATGTAACTAGAACAAGCTTTTGAGAGTGCTTGTAGGTTGTTTCTCTTTTGCAGAGTGCTGACTGAATCAGTCCTCAAAATTTCACTATTTAGTATTCAGATGGAATTCTTGGTATTTCATTTAATGAGAACATTTTCTTGAACTAGGAATTGAAAAAAGCCTTAACCTGCAGTATCTGCCAAGGCATTTATCGTGTTCCTAAGTAGTAGGTAAAAAGGTCATATTAGCTAAGAAAACAACTTATATCAGTTAAAAAATACCTTTGTACAAGTACAGTTTGGACTCATGATTATAAAATATAATCACATTCTTTATACAATCTACATTTTTATGCTACTCATAGAAAAAGTTATAATAGCAATCCAGGTGGCATTACTATTGGCCATGTCAAGCCTCTGGGAATTTGCTTTGCAAATATTTGTACTTCTCTTTGAGAATTAATATTACCCTTTCTTCATTCCTATCATGCTGCTGATATGAAGAGGGTAAAGGAGAATAGTGTAAGGGTGTGAGAAGCAGAGGTAAGAAAAGAAATGAAGTTTTTGTGTGTCTATGTTTATTTTAAAGTCTGATTTTTAGACTTGAAAAATGAATGCCAAAAGTATGAACAATGAATGCATTGTAGCATTAACTAACAAGTAAGTACAAAACTCAAGAATAAAACAATTGGGGGTACCTTTATCTGTTGCCACAGAGTTCATTTGCCAAAATGCTGGAGGTGTGATATAAATCCCCTGTAATTACATGTTTTGTGATAGAACATTCCTTGGCTGTTTAAATGGATTAAAAATTGATTTAGAATGCTGGAAGGTATTTCAGACAGGCCAATAGAATAATTTGCAATAATGTTATGCTTGCCATTGTTCTGGTGTGTTTTGCCATTGAAGCACAGGTTTAAGCAACTTGTGAATGAAGGGTTTCAGAGTGTTATCCACTGGATGACATTCTTTGTGTGTAATGATGTATAGTTAAAAAAAAACAACCCTCTACTATTTAACAATTTTCAGTATAAATTAGCAGCAAGGGCATACTTTTAAACTTACCTTTATAATATAGAAGTAGAATTGCTATTTCCATTTGAAGCTGGGAAAAGAAAGAGGATATCTTATTCTTTTGCTTTTATGCTAAAACATTTGAGTATCTTCAATATTGTACTCTCAAACTGGTACCAATAAAACCAAATCAAACAACAACAACAACCCCACATTACCTCAGTGATTCATACAATAATTCAAATGAAAGGAGTCTAGAGATAATCTATTCTAGCTCTCTGGTGAAAATGCTTCCACCCACTTTTGCTATTTAGAGAGTCTACCAGTAGATATTTAAACAAAATCCAAAAGGATGTCTGTGAAGCATGCTATAATCAAATGTAGGATTGAATAGGCACTTGACTGATAGAATTAATGGGGTTCTAGAGGAACTTGGAGTTTACCTCAAAGCTCTGTGCATTGTTCAGCTGAGGGCTTTGTGAAATGGGTAGATGGGTACTGCATTACTCTCTCTTCCTGCTGATCCCAGGACCCACCTTTACTGAGAAGTTCCAGGGAACAAAGTGAAAGAAGAGCTACCCACAGTTCTCTTGGAGAAAAACCTGGAAGATGTCTCACCAAACATGGATTAGGAATCATATTAGGGATTACCTCATGGATTTTCTACTGGTTGCTTCCTGTTGCTGTTTATAACTTCTAAAGCTTTCTATGGCATTGGGCCTGATTATTTGCCTCCCATGGTGTCTGCCCAACCAATACAAGCCAACATGGCTTTGGGCATGTTCCATTAAACAGTGTCATCTTTTGGGACCCAGCATGAATTTCCTGAGATGTGGAAAACTCCTAGCTTCATACCATTTTGGAGAGTCTTTAAAGATCTGGCTGTTGTCTTAGGTCATGAATTAGGCTGGTTGGAGCTCCTTGAGAGATTTGCTGATATATACTTTTTATGTTGCTAGCTGAATTCATCATCAAGTTCTGGTTCCATATTTCTTTGTTGGTTCTGGTTATTTTATATAATTGGATTGCATTTTATTCTATTTGTAATGTGAGTAGTCTTGGGAATACCTAAATCAATTACATTAATTAGATCACTTCCAAGACTTTTTCCAATTTCATGATCTTATGTGATGGCAATGGCAAAAGTAGGCATATCAAATATTAAAAGTCTTCTTATAAATAATAGGGATGGGAACTTGTAATGCAGCAAAACTCCTCAATATTATCAGAGGAGATATTTGTCTTTAATGTGATTAGGACACCCATGGTTAAAAAACTCCAATTGGCAACAAGGAGTGTCTGCAGCAAATCACTTATACACTAATAGCAAAATAATTTGTGCATGGTGATGTCACGCATAAACTGCTATTACATATTTGTTTCTAATGTCCAGTGCAAATATGTAAATCACAGCATGTGTTTGATGACATTGTGACACATTTCATCATTTGTCCCTCTGGGAGACACTGGTGGGTGAATGTTCACCTAAGACAATGGTCCCAACATGTGGCAGTATACTTTTGATGCTGAGGGGTCCTTGGTGCTCTCTGAGCTTGGTTGTTTTCTTGCCTTACCCAAGCTAGGTAACATAAGCAACAGTGATGATATTACCTAATTTGGGTAATAAAACATCTGGAAAAAAACAACCAAGGTCAGAGAACATCAAGGATCCCTTCTGTGAATCTACAAACTGTTTGGGGATACCAAGATAAAAATAAAACTTAAGAAAGAAATTAAAATGTTCCAGATTTATAAAGAGGTTAGCATTCTCACCTGTACTGTTATTAGACTGAGTTAATATATGAAATCATTAGCATTTCCACACATCACCAAATGAATTTGTATTTATCTTTAGGGTGCCATTCAAAAACCCTCATGTATGCCATGGTAGTAGTTATTGTTCTTTGTTGATTCCTGATTTGCATGCTGGTCCACAAAAGCTTTCACTGATGAGGCAGTGCACTGCATAAAGCAGAAATATGGGGGAACTACTTAATAAAGTAGTCAGTTTGGGAGTATCTGTTTTTTTATAGTAGATGGAGAAAACTTTCCCATGCCACAGATCTGGAAAGAATTTGATATATAGCTTCAGGCTCTATAGAAAACAAACATAATTTGGCTTTGTTCATATTGGTAGCTGTCCCAACAGCAAAAGATTAAAAATGCAGCCTAAACATCATAAAAGAAAAATAAAACCAGATTCCATCAATATGGGAAACAGCTGGGACAATAGAAAGTAGCCATCTTAATTGGTCACCAGAAATTGGTGAATTAATTAAAAACAACAGACAAGTAGTTGCTTAGATAGTCTCCTAAGGGGACACTGTATCAAAGGTGAGATTTAGCAGGTAAGAAGGCCATTTAAAATATTACAGATAGTCCTTGAATTACAACCATTCATTTAAACCAGGCCTTTCAAACCAACGGTTCGCAGGCTAGATGCGTCACGTGCAGGCCCCGCCCCCAAAGGCAAAAAACGTTGCGATACGTGATGATACATCACCTGACACAATCAAGTTTGACACCCGTGGTTTAAACCATCCAAAGTTGCAACAGCACTGAAAAAGATGAGTCGCCTCACCTTTAATGACTACCACATTTTCCTCATGGTCATGTGATCAAAATTTAGGTGTTTGGCAATGGCGTGTATTTAGAACAGTTGCAGCTTTCCAGGTCCATGTAATCAGTATTTGCAACCTTCTCAGCCACTTTCCATAAGGGAAAGCTGGATTTACTTAATAACTCTGTGATTCACTTAACAAATGCCACAATTTGCTTAACAACCATGGCAAAAAAAAGGTTATAAGATCAGGATGATTCATTAACCAGTGCTTTAGCAATGAAAATTCTTGTCCCAAATGTGGTTATAAGTAGAGGATTATGTGTATGACTATCCCATTTTGGAAGGGAGGACTCCTCAGCAAGATGTTTGTAAGGAAGGGTGGCCTTTTTGTTATCAAGATGCTAAACCTAAAATCATTTTAAACATTGTGATCAATATTTTGAACTGGAATTAGAAATAGCAGGCTTGAAAAATAAGCTGCTGCTCAAAATGGCAGCTATTTTTTTTTCTTTTGTAATAGCAGCCTTAATGCCAGGAAATTTCATCTTCCTCAGCCCCTGCCAGTAAAGGAGAGAACAAGGAAATGTGGATTAACCTGAAGGAATGAGTATATTATAATAGATATTATGGATTGGGGTAGGGTAGGTAGATTTGTGAGTGAGGATTTCAAAGGCTTTGATGCATTGTGGGAGGAGACGGAAGGGGCTTAGAGTTTAACTAAGATTTCAAATTTTTCTAGGAATATTAACTCTTGGAACTTCAAAACAGAAGACACACACTGGAAATATTAAATCTGTTTTGTTAGCATCACAAAATCAGGTATTATTAGAGAGGTGGCTCTGACAGCCCACAGTGGATTTGAAACAGGAGCTTAGCTTTCACAGCAGTGAACCTTGATTGTGTAGAGCAATGATCACTGTACCATGGAGAAGACCTGTAATGTACTCCCACTTAAAAGAAACAAAACAAAATCTGATCCTCAGGTAACCTTAGAAGCTATTTGCTCTAGCAGGTCAGAAAACTACTCAAATAGCTGAGATTAAAAGAGCTCCACTGCTGATCCAAGTGGGACTTCTGCCTAATGTGAGATGCTTTCTTCATTTCCTGTGTATGGCTTTGTTAGAAGAAAAGATATTTGTTAACTCCTCTTCATGACTCAGCTATCTTTGAGGAATGTGCACTGATTATTATACATGTTATTATAACATTGATATACAAATCCAGGAGAGCACGCATAGTGCAGAAGAGGAATAAGTTTGTACACAGACCCAATTTGTCTCTTATAGTTATATTGAATTCCCCAAATTCCTATCTAACAGCAGGAGGACCTGGGTTGTTATTTTTTGAACTGGGAATAATATGTGATGATATTTAGAACTTTTTCATATGTCTGGACCCAAACCAGATGATACCATTTAATCTACTGTAGTTGCGTTTCCAACCAACAACTTTCCATCTATCCCAAGGGAAACACAATTTGCTACTTTGAGAATAATTGGATCAGGTCAAAAGTTCCTAGTAGATTAAGAACTTGATGGGACCACTTCTAATTGGCCTATATAAGCAAGTAAACAGTTGAGATCAGGGGAAAGACAGCTGCTCAGTGTTTAGGAAAAGAGAAAGAAAGAGAAAGAAACGAGAACATGGGAGCATGTTGTATTTTCCTTTGTGACTATCCAACTCCTAAGTGTAAAGAAACACTTTAAGGGTTGATTGGTGTTGTAGGAAATGAGATGGAATCCAAATGATTATATCAAGAGATATGTAGTCACTTGCAGCTATATATTGCAGACAACAGAGAATATGCTTATCCAGTGTTAAGTAGATCCAGAGATGATACATACATTGTATCTCATATCTTATGAAAAAGATACCATGTCCTCATTCCTCTCTCCATTTTTTGTTCTCCTTTTCAAATCTTTTCTTGCCTACGTTGGAAAAATAAACATCCATAATTTTTACTTCTTTGTTGATGGTATTGATTAACTCCAATGAATCCAAACTTCCCCCATCATATCCCAGATCCATCATACACCAGCATTGGAAGAGGTATAAGGGTGCTGCAGATATAATTATTGTAACATGAAGGCCTCAACCTATTGCACTCTGGAAGCCCTTTGTAAATCTTACAGATATGTTGTATTTTCATTTTAGGGCAGCATTCACAATTTAGAAATAATTGAGAACGACATTCTGCAAAAATACTGATAGTTGCTAGCCATCAAAAGGGTAAATCCTGCACAGAATCTGATTCGAATCTTTAGAATGCTTCAACTGTTGCTGACACAACAGGTGATTTCTCATCTTGCTAAGAGGAGAGAAGAAAACTCTTAGTGCTTGATTTACTAGCATAACATTTGAAGAATGGCAGAGAATTGGAATGGCAATATCAACTCAAGTTGCCCAGCTAAATTAGAAGGACCTCTTCATTTGTACTCACATTAACGTGAAGTGGAAATAAGATCGAAAACTTGAAGTGAGCACTGTTGTTAGTATCATAAAAGATAATATACAGATCATTTTTTAAAAAGAAAGGTGATAAATTTAGCTATAAATTAAACATTTCAAAATTTTAGCTACATCCAAAGCAAGAATGGAAACCAAAAAAATATACTCATGAACCCATGACTTTCAGTAATAGTTTTTAAATGGTCCTTCCTTAGGATACGACCATAGGGTAGAATTGAAATCAGACCTAATAATTCACGAACGATGAAGATGCAAAATACATGGAATACATTCTAAAATCCAGCATCCTTCTTTGTGGCATTGGAACTCATTGTGCCTTCTTGCTCTTGTTGCATTCTATGCTAGCTCTTCTGGTACTTCCACCTACCCTTCTGTTTAGAAGTAGTAGATATGCCATTCCTGCCACACTAAAAGAGCAGGTCAGTGGGCATTCTTTTGTGTCATATCAAGTTTGGCATCCCAGAAAATCAAATAGAAAAGAAAGAGCTTACTTTTTAAATTCATTTTTAAACTTTTTACTTTTAAGTCAACAATGTATGTGTTGTTTCAAGCAAACATTAAGATCTTTGTGGCAATTAGGAGAATGGTAAACTTTCTTTCCCCTTCTCTGCTACCTCTTCTCTAGAAGAAGCCCAGGAGAAATATTTTAAAAATGTACTGCATTTAAGCCCTTGAAAACTCAACGGACACTTGGCAGCTTAAGACCCTCTAAAAAGTCTACATCCCTACTATTTCCATCTCAGTTTGCCAAAAATGGTGAAGCTGCTGCAGGCATTTGCTTGCTCCCCCATTATAGCATTTGAGCATGCACGCACACACAAACACACATACACAAGTATGTACAAGCACATGTGTGTGCGCGTGCACACACACACACAAACATAGGCTCATCTCTATGATTGAATCTTGAATCCTGAAGCAGTTTGAATCAAATTGGTTTGCCTTCCAACCTTCCATTGAAAATTTCAATTATATCATGCCTTTTTTGAATCTCCGGTTGGAATTGAATCAGGTCAAATCCACACAGAAGACCCATTTTTCTGTGCTCCTTTTTACAAATTGATTAAACAAAAGCAAAGGAAGAGCTTTGCATCACTGGCATCTACAGGGGAGGGAAAGAGGACAAGTGATAAAATGTACACTGTAATGTTATGGTGTGAACTCTGTCCCTTATGTAGTGGGTTGCAATGTCATAACTCAAACACACAAAAAATGGACCTTGAGTCACAATAACATGATGCTCATATTGTCATTTTGACATTATCGTGGTTAGGAACAGATGCCTGTGCTTAGCACAGCATTGAAGCCTGAGATGAAGATTTATGCATTCAAGTAAGGCACTAGCCATTTCAAATCAGGGTTTATCTTAAATTATAGGTCTTGGCTTGCCTGGACACAGTAAATCATCCTTGCTGCAGATAGTACCCAAAAATTCCAGTTCATGTAGATTACATTTCTTCCAATGCCCCAGATAGCTGCTTAAAAGCAGGATCTTGATCTGGACAAGAATCTTCTTATTCCACCAGAAAATCTTTGAAAATCAATATTATACATGTGCGTGTTTGAGAAGAAGCCAAGGAATGGGAGTATAAATGCACATGCCGACTGGAATCAGAAAAGTTGCCTGTTGTAATAAAAGGCACTGATTTCCTTTTCAGACATTTCAAAACTCCTTCCTGAATGTACCTGCTTCTCTGTCTTTTTTCTTGTCAAATGGCAGATTTGGAATGTATTATGAAAAATTACCAGAAGCACAAAGTCAAGGCTTTACCTATTTTGTTGTAAGAAAGAATAATAATCTCATTGCTTTAACACATAAATAACTCTATTGGCATAACTGGAGTTTTTATTGTTGTTTGCCAGTAACTATAATAACAAGTTAAGTTATTGGTTCAATACTTTCTGTGGGCTAAAATCATAGAGATTCATCAGTTGGATGCAAACTTTTTTGAAGTAAGATATCTCAAGAGAAATAATCTTGGCAAAAATCTTTTGCGTGTGACATGGAAGACACAGTTTGAAAAAGTAAAAAGAACGCAGTTTTTGGAAGTTTTGGAAAGTTTGTTTAGTTTCCTTCTAGTTGCTGAGCAAACTTTACTCAGAGTGATGCTGTGTATTTTTTTCTCTACAAAGAGTAATCCCCCTTGTGGTCAAACAGGGAATCCAACAACCAGTTTCTTATCAACTCCCAAATTCAGGAAATGAAATCTGAGCCTTGGCCACAGGGAAATATGGGATGCCCTTGAGCTGTGATGCAGAATGGCCACCGTGAGAGGTCCATGAGTCCAACTTTGAAGGGGACTTAACAAAGTGCCCTTTGATGAATACCTTTTGTCTGCGGGGGGGGGGGATGGGGAGGGTTTAGGCGGTTTAGCTGGCAGAGGCAACAATAATGCTCTGACTGATTTCAGATGGTTGGGAACAACTGCAGTCTTATAATGGCCCACCAAGTAACAGAATGAATATGTGAGATGTCTATTCCAAAAGGAGACACCCCCCTTTTTTTTCATGAATGAGGCCCTAGGAGAGACAGCGATAACATGATGATGGCTTCATTTGACTAATATTGTTTTTTTTTTCACTTTCAGTTTACTATTACTTGCTCGCCTTCCTGGATGGTTTGTGACACATTTTCTTTGTTTTTGTTTTTATTTCTCTGTTTTGTTGTTTTAGATTTGTCTGGTCTTTGTGTAAATACTTGCTATATTAATGTGTCTATGTGTGGATATAATCTGCAGATGCCCTTCATGGCTTTCACTTTCAGATGGAAAAAGAGAATTATATACAAAAAAGAAATATATACAAAAAGAAATATATATATGAGAAGCCATTTATTGTGATATTTTTTTAACAAAACACTTTAAATATTGCACTGCATTTCATTATCAAACCAAGACTGTGGTAATTGTGCAGCATTTAACAGAAGCATGCTTATTTGATTTATTTGATAATTACAACTGTAAAATGTTACTTGGCTTAGTGAAACTTCCTGGCTAAGATTTTAAAACAGTCCAGTCTTTAGAATATGCTATTTACAATGGTTGTTTGGCTGTTTGGATGAGATCTTGACTCCCACCTGCTCATTTTCTCAGCACATCAGATGTACTTTTGCATCTGCAAACCTGTCATTTGTCCTTGTCCATTAAGGCAGGCTGCTCCAATCAGAGGCAAAGCCCTCTAGCCAAGAATCTGTCAACAAGCCATGTAGCCATATGGAATTACACCGTGTTTCCTAAACATTATGACAATGTTTAATGAAAGGTACATCTTATAGTCTTTCCTTATTGTCTACTATTTGATTCATTCTTGTGCAGCTTAAAACTGAGCATTTTATGCATAGTTTCTGCACTGGTTGCTATTAATTTTTATACTGAACATGCTTTTTGATAATTGAAGCTTTTGAGCATATACATGCAATCGTCTTTAGCTCTCACAGCATTTGAAAGTTTATGAGCAAAGTAATAGAATTTTTTATTGTTTAATAATATTTCATATTCGGTTTCCAAATCAAAATATTTTATTTTAATTTTGCAAAAAAGTGGCATAGTTAAAGAAAAGATGAACAACATGCAACAATTCTCAAGTCTTTAAAGTTTCATAGTCTGGCTTTGAATAATTTTATCAACCAATTTTACCAACTTTATTTTGTCCTTGGAGAAGACATTTTGTATGCAAATATGCTATAATTACATTACGGGACAAATTTCAAGAATAATAGGACAATAAGAAATCAACAGTAAAACCTTTCTGTTCATGAAACTGTAATCATGCAACAAGTAACTGTTTTGACCCACTCTATTATGGTGTGCAATGTAGATGATTGCACTGGAACTTTGCCCAGCAAATCTACCTGTTTAGTAGACACCATTAATCATGTACAATGACTGACACAGATTTAATCAACCTGGAGGGCACCACACTTAAAAAAGTTTTCATAAATGATTCCACTTTCCAGAGGTGGAAGATAGAACTAGTTTCTCCATGACAGTTCTTCAATATTGCCTTGGGAGTCTGAAGGGAAGGACTGAGCTATTCACATATTCCATCAACTCTAACTCAAAATACCATCTGGAGATTTGTAACATCTGTCATAAGACAAAAATAATTCACTCATCATAATGGTTTGGAGGGCAATGGGTAGGAAAATAGATTTCATTGCCCTCTCCATTTCTTATATGCTGTTGGGCCAATTAAGATATGGTTAATATCTTCCTAAATTAATTGAACAATTTTCTCTTTAGGTAGAGAGGTACAGATAGGAGCGAGGAAAGATTGTCTTTTGTCCAGTTTATATGGTATCCCCACCCCCATCCCATTTTCTCAAAAATCTGTCCTTGCGAATAGTGATTCATGAAACTAAATGATAACTTATGCCATTTCATGGTTCATGCCAAATTGGTTTTCAGCAGGCAGTCCAATCCAGTTTCTCAAATACTAGGCAGAACTATCAATAAGATAGTGTAGGGTTAATTCTGAAAATGACTTTCTCTTATCTTTCTCCTTTCTGGAGAAATAAGCAGCTATGCCGACCATCTCATCAGTTTCATGATCTATCCTTTTCTATACTAGCAGTAAGTAAATATCCAGATCACTGTATATGTGCATGTAATAATATACAATTTTGATGTTCTCAGAATTCTACATATATAAAAGCCAAATAGATGAATGAGGAGGAAAGTAGTTTTCAGCAGTTTACAGTAATCTCTTGAAGCTTCTTATATTAGAGGCTGAAATCCTCCATGAATGCTCAGAACATTTCCTCTGTATAGTCACCTTCTTTGCTTTTGTATGGGCGTGATTTGACACCATGTAACTCACAGTAATTTGAGAGCTTCACATTTTAACAAGTAAATGCACCTGCAAATGTTAAACACCTGTGTTGAAAAAGCCCTGGTGCTTTCAATCTTTTCTTGAATAGGACTGTAGATAAACATATCTCATCAATATCCAGACTGGGTAAAGCAAATGGTTCACCCTGTCAAAGTGCTACCCTTACAGATTATTATTATGGTTGGTTGCACAGTCAGCCAGATGTTTAGATAGGATTTGGCATTTCTATCTACCTACTGAGTCCTTCCTAAGGATCTGGAATAGATAGATATTGTGGTTTTATAGTGTTAAAAAGATATTGTTGCAAGATTTAAGCTCCAAGTAAAGCTGCCGATTGCAATTGACTCATGGTGATTTTGTTATTGTTGATGGAGTTTAAGTGGTGCTCCATATGTTTTGGGATTGCATCCAAGGTGCCTATTACTAATGGAACTATCGTTATTTTCTTTTGCCATAAACATACTTTCATTTCCATGTATTTGTATTTTTCTTTAGATCTTTCTCTTCTCTCATTTCAGCACTTCAATTCCATTATTATTTGTGAGTTTCCCCAATTTCTCTAGGCCAAATTCCATTGCTATATCTGTGCTAAAAATTCTTACAATATTTATCAATGGCTGAATTTTGATTTTTTTCTCTTTTTGTTCATTGCTTAATCAGCCAGATGTTTAGAATGGATTTGATATTTTCCCCATTGAGTCCTTCCCAATAACCTAGGGTAGGCAGAGGTTATTACCACTTATGCCATAATATTTCAATTTTAGTTTTCAAATTTTGATCCATTTGATTTTCTTCAATTCCTTATCTTCTATTTTAATATCTCCTATTTTCTCAATATCAGTTACCCACACTTTCTTCCTTTCAACCACAGTTCAATCTGATGTTTTGTGAGCCAAGTCCTTATCAGTTTGCATTTGACATTTTCACAATGTTTTAATCTGTTTATTATCAACTTCTTTTTCAGCTCTATATTTCTTTACTGGTACATGATAATTTTTCCAGTGAATTAATTTGGCTATGTTACATCAATTTATAATCCATTTGTGCTACCTTCTTGCACCCATTGAGTATATGATCTATTGTTTCTTCTGCCTCTTTGCATACTCTGCCCTTTGGATCATTTGATTTTTCAATTCTGACCTCGATTACATTCATTTCAACAACTTGCTCTTTAGCAGCCAAAATGAAGCCTTCACTTTCTTTTTTTAATGTTCCAGTTGTAAGGTTTCATTTTTATCCACTTTGCTCTAGATCTTTTGCAGAAATTGATTACGTAATGCTTTTTCTTGTCAGCATTCTGTTTTTTCATTACATTATTTCAATATTCAGATTATGTTTCTCACACATTCAATAAATTCCTAATTTAATTTGCATCAGTGTTTGTTCTTCACTGTCTTACATAACGAGCCAATCCATGCTTTTCTGCTTTGACAATTTGTTTGACTTGAAGTAAAGCTCTGCCTCCATTACTTTGGGGCAGTTATAATTTACCAATATCTCTAATTTTTTAAATCACTTTAAGGCAAAGCATTCCTTTTAACTGCAGAACTTCCTAATGGTAAATATTCTGACATTCTGGCACAATTTGCATTAAGCAGTTGTTTACTTACCAGATATATGGAGTGTCAACTGATGAGATAAAAACTATGGAAACTTGCTCCACTGGTTAAAAGCAGTTTGAACTACAGACACTAATACATGTATTCCAGATAAACACAAGCTGCTAAGTCTTATGAATCAAATAATGATCAAACACAAAGGTGCTGGGTTCTGTTGAAAAGTTGGCAACTTTAAAATAGACTTCCTTCCTTCTGCTTTAACTCAAAAAGTTCAGCAAACGTTTCAGCCAAAACTACTGAAGCTGAATTAATCTCACCCTTCACCCTACCTATCTACTTTTTTTTGTCTTTAATCATTTCTTAAGACAGCATTGAAAATGGGGTTTTTTTTCCTCAATAGCATGCTTGTCTCAAACTTAGGCAGATATGAGAGGTGCTGTCTGAACCAATTCAGGCATTGAAACATCATAAAATGTAAGGACTAGAAGGGATCGGATATGATCAGGTCCTCTACCCAGTACAGGAAGTTACTCCTCCAACAATTATTATGGGCAGCAATAACATTGGGTAGATATAAATTCGAACCTGAGTAGAGCTGAAATGGGCAGTCTATATGAACCTAGATAAGGTCTCCCTCCACAAAAAAACCTGGGCAACTGTAAGATGGGTGGACTCAACTCTCAAAATTCCCCAGCCAACATTTTGCAAAATATTTTGGCCATTATATGTATATATCAGATTAGGAAACAATATTAAGGTTCATAAGGGTGATTTTTATCTAGCCCCACTAGGTTTTTATGTATTTGGCTTCAAGCTTTTATTGGTATTTTATGTTTTACAGTTGATATGATTTGTAAAATGCCTAGAGTCACTAACTCAGGTCACTAAGCATATTTGTAAAATAAGTAAAATAGATGGAGAAAAATTTATAAACTAACATTCAGAGGAGAGGATATGGATGGATGGATGAAGATTGCAGTCCTTTCCCACCTCTGCCCATGTTTTTACATATTTGGCTTCTAGAAGAAAGCCCAGAGATTTATATGTTTGATTGAACTAGGCCTTTCTCCTCAAAGACAGCCATGTCCTAAGGTCAGATATTACCATGTTTGGGTGATATAAAGTGTGGGAAATGATTACAACACAAAAAATATTAAATAGGGTAAGGATCTCCATGCCCTGGGCTGTGACCACTACCAGGCCATGAAACAAGTGGCGGGAGAGAATATACACATATGCAGCTCCACTTGGGTGAGCAATGGGCATTCACACACGAAGCACCATTTGTGTGAGTGGCAGGCATGTGTGCCTGCCATTTCAGCAATTGGAGTTTCATGTACTTGTGCCTGCAGCTGCAACTCACACCGAACCATCCCCTCTCCTCCCCCACTTCTGGGCCACCAAGCCAGAAAGGTTGGAGACTGCTGAATTTGGGCCTATAGATTGTGAATTGAGTCAGGTAGCCCTAAAAATACTTGAATTAATGCTACTTGAGAATTCTAGGGAATATGGTCTGGAGCAGGGGTATCAAACTGGCGGCCTGCAGGCCAGATGCATCACGTACAGGCCACACCCACCCCAGTTCCGTGAAGGGAAAAACATTGTGATATTTCACATGAAGGCAGCGTGATACAGCGAGTTTGACACCCATGGTCTGGAGGCTCCTTGATTGTGGAAAGCTGAACTGAAACTCAGAATGGTCATCTTCATTTGCATGGGCTTTGTTGTAAAAGCAGATCAATCCACAGACTATTGAAGGGTTCGCCATTTCACAGAAGGCATTGTTGAATGGAATTCTGGAATTCTGTACATTACTTAGACATTTCTGAATTAGCTTCATCAAATTTCCCAAGGAGCTTTCATACTGATAAAAACAATAGTAGCTGCCAAGAAGGCCAAGCAGTTGTGAGTGCATCTAGTCAGTGATTAAATGAAAGGAATTTTGCTAATCCTCTTATAGAGATGTTGTTTCATGCCAAAATCTCTTGGCTTCTTCATTAAGGCAGTCAATCTGCATTTTTTAAAGTAAAGGCTTGATATCCGCAAAGCAGATTTCAACTCCTGGATTAAATGATAAGTTACCTTTTGGGGTAAAATGGACATTGTGTAGTGTGGATTAATCTTACAAGCATGAAACTGCAGGGGAAGAGGGGGAAAAAGTAGGTTAAAGAATTAACAACATCAACAACAACACATTTGCCCTTCTGCTCCAAATCCCAATGACCCTTTTTGATACCAGAGAGCTAGCATTAATAACAACTAACTAGCCAATAACCATCCTTATGCATCAGCTAAAGAGGGGGAGCAAGTAACTATCCGTGTGTGTGTGTGTGTTTGTGTGTGTGTGTGTGTGAGTGATGTGGTGTGTTGTCATTCAGTTGTATTGATCACTTATTAACTTTTTGTTCTCTTACCCACTTTCTTACTTTCCTCCATTGGGGAAAACAGCAATTAGCAGAGCATGATTTTTGCTGTAACAATGGTAGAAATAGAAATAACTTTTCAACACTGCTTTGATTGAATTCCATATCCTCTATGGTTCTGGGATATGAAATTCAAAATATCTGGAGGCACATAGCTGAGGAAGCTATGCTGGTCTAGGACTAGTCTACTTGCAGCAAAATTAATACGTGCAAAATTAGATCTTTCTGCTTATTACTTTTGTTGTCATCTAATATTCTTCTTCCTTATTGTTCCATTGCAATATCTTTATGAAGTCAGTAGGATCTACGGTTTAACACGGAACTCATAAATATTAAATTTACCATCATAACAGTTCCTGATTACTGCATATATTATGCAGGGAAAAATAAACAGAGCTATGTGCCACAGCTTTTATCTCTGCTATTGACGCCACTGTTTTTTCTCAGTATTACTTTCCAGCAGACAGTGAAAAAGAACAAGACCAGATACTATTTCAACAATTTTATTTTCATCAAGCAAAATTAGTAAGCCAATTAATTAAAAAGAGAATAAATTATATTATTTATTTAGTAAAGCTCAAATAACTGTAATGCCACTGCATAAAAATACTCCAGGGTATGCTTGAAAATTTAACACTGCTGTGATATTGCTGAAGAAGCCTTTTATACCCTCATGGTATAAGACATAAAACTTTAGATTTCTGATGGAAAGACAAAGGGTAGTATTTTTGAAAGCCTCTTGAGAACTATGAACTTTTGACATCTCTTAAGAGGCTACTGCCAAGAGCTACTTTCTAAAATAGACTTGTAAAGCTGGCAATCCGTAAGTCTGAACAGGGAGTAGTAGCTAAGTACTGTGGCTTGTCAGAACCTTCAGAAACAAGAGGTTTTTCATAATCTTATGGGGTTTCTCGTCCTTTCCTTGGACATTATGTCAGGTTCATTTCTTGTGTCTTTTCAATGGAAGAACAGGTGCAATAGAATATTTGTAGCTCAGGGTTGCAATGAGGGGTCCTTTGTGCTCTCTGAGCTTGGTTGTTTTCTTGCAGATGTTTCATTACCCACATTTGGCAACTTCATTCGTGTTGGTGATGTTACCTAGTTTGTGTAAGGAAACATCTGCAAGAAAAAACTAAGCTCAGAGAGCACCATAGACCCCTAATGCTCAGTGAGCACCAAGGACCCCTAATGTACACATTCCTAGTAGTGACATGAGTTTTGGGATGTTATATTATTTTCCATAAAAGAACTGTGAATAAAACTCTTGTTATTGGATGAGATTTTGATGTCAGATGTAGGTTCAATGAAATCATTTGCATTGGTACATGGGCTACTGGGAGTTGGAATAGGAAGATAAAATGGCTTAGGATAGTGTTCTTTAACTATCACTTTTTCAAAAGACCATTATGGCTTTGTAGCAATCTAGATGTGAAGGGCAAAATGTGATTTGGATTTGACATGGATTTGTACATAATAAAATATGTTTGGAATGTAGTCTTTTCCCAGGATTGTGCATCATTTGCAGAGGACAGATATGAGATGCCAAGGAAAAAAACACACATCTGCTTTAGTGCATTCCTGACAGCTACTGTATGCATATCATTTCTCACTTTTTTGCAATTTTACTAATCCCTGGGGCCTTGATTTGGGCAGACAATCTGCAATGGATGAGTTTCTACTCCCTGAATAACAGTTTGCGGTTAGAAATGGACTAAACTTCATATTTGTCACTCCAGTAGCTCCTCTGATTCAGCATGCAAGTAGATAGCTTTTGACCAAACAACCAATTTTATCCCTAATTGTATATTTTCTGCTAACTGAGATTCTTACTATGTGTGCCTGACTTAGAAGCTGTAGCTAGTGTAGAAATTGTGATGATAATTGCTGTCAAAACTGCGTACAAATACATGCCAGGCTGGTTTTAAATAACAATATTGACTACTAATACAACTTCAGTACAGTTTAAAATTTAAGAACTTGATATCTAATATAGGCTGCCTTCCTGAAGGTACTTTCCTTAATTTGTTATTCTATGCACTATTAAGAGGTAGTGCTCTAGCTGTTCTGCTCTTTTATCCTTAAGATATTTTCTAGAAATGAAGAAATCAGCAAAGAAACACGAATAAATTATATCTGAGTGACAGTGGCATCTGGATTTTTTTGTAAAATTCCTGAATGAGGTATGGTGGTTTCATGAAATAATATTTGGCTTCCTTTTTTCCAGATGTTCTAAACTAAATTCTCAATTATATAGGCACATGTTCTGAAGCATATTGGGGGTTCATTCAGATGTAGATAGAATGACAGTTAAAATATATGTTTTATGTGATTGTATGTATATGTTTTTACAACATTTGAAGGCAAGTCATTGTTCTGGTTAATTGTTCTAATTGTTAGGAAATTTCTCCTTAGTTATAGATTGCTTCTCTCCTTGATTAGTTTCCACCCATTGTTTCTTGCCTTGCCTTCTAATGCTTTGGAAAATAGGATATCCTCCTCTTTTTTCTTTTTTTTTGGCAGTCTTCAAATATTGGAACATTGCTATCATGTCACTCTAGTTCTTCTTTTTACTAGACTAGGCAAAGCCAATTCTTGCAACCTTTCTTAATATGTTTTAGTCTCCATCCTCTTAACCATCTTTGTTGTTCTTTTTTGCACTCTTTCCAGAGTTTCAACAACTTTTTTGTTAATAATATGATGATCAAAACTGGATGCAGTGTTCCAAGTGTGGTCTTACTAAGTCTTTATAAATGGGTACTAATATTTCATCCGATCTTGATGCAACAAAAAAATTATTTATAAAAAAACCCCAAAAAAGTTATTTATTTATGAGGAAACATCAAGGAAAACATAGTATTTTATTCAAGTAGCACAGAAGAGCTGGCCACTCAGTGCCTCCAGTTTTGTTTATCGGTGGATTAATTTTCTCCCTCTTTCAGTTATGTTTCCCTTTGTCATGTTTCTTGCAGTGAGGCCATTATTAGAGGCTGCCCTGAATGTGAGAGGCATAGGGAAAGGGGGGAGGCTGAGGGAGGAGAGATAACGACAAAGGCTTTATTCTCCTGTCCAGACCATCCTCAGAGTGGTCCCAGTGATCAGCTGAAACTGAACCCTGAATTGCACGTTTTTTCAGTGCTTCAGGCGAAGGCTGGGCTTGAGTTACAAAGCTGAATCTCTCCCATCAATTAAAGTCTGTGCACAAAGCAGCTGCATTGAGTGGAAGGTGAAGGAGATTTAATCTTCACCTTTCACCTTGGGTCAGAATACAAGGTTACCAAGGCAGGCTGTTATTAAAAATGGATTTTTCCTGTCAACTTAATGTTAATTTTTTGTAGGTAAAGTTATTAGCGACATTCTTCCTGGCTCTTCTAAGAGTCTTCCACTTGCAGCAAAATTCAGAGGAAGTATTAAAGGGTGAAAGGCAAAACAGAAAATATAAAAATCTGCAGAGTCCAACACCTTTTCTTCCTATTTGCCATCTAAAAAAGTACCTTGTAGGCAAGATGACCTGTATGGGAAAATATACTATCAGGAAGGCTGTCAGAATAATACACAGAATAATGTCAGTGCAGTAAATGGATAAATGTATATTTTTAATTTGTTGTTTTAAACTACAGGAGGTAGGCTACATGAACAAACCTTGGGTCAGGCAACTGATGTTTTGCATTCATAACTCTAGAATCACGTCTCTAAGAATTATCTCAACCTCCAGAGAAGTTATGGGAAAAAATTAATGCAGTTCTCACTAGGAGTTCTCTCCACTGCTTTATTTACACACACACACACACACACACACACACACACACACACACACACACACACATATATATATATATGCTGGTCTTGTTGTATTCAGGTCTTCTCCCATGTAAGTTTGAGATTGTCTTAGCAACATTTCAGCAAGGTCTCACTCACCATCTTCAGGCTGGGTTTTGGGCTTAAAGCGTGGTCGAAGCTGCCGTCTTTCTATAAATCTGGGTGGGTGGGTGTGGAGTGCTGGCTTTGTTTCAGTAAGTGGAATGATTGGTTGTGTGGTTGTATCATGATTGGTAGATTGGTGCTGATTGGTGCTGGCTGTATGTCCATTGTTGTTTCATGTTGTAATGGCCTGGGTGGTGGGTGGGGCTCATTTGTTGACTAGGGCTGGTTTCCAGATCTCTGGCAGGCGGGAGGTATCAACACGTTTATTCATGTTGTGGGGGTGGTTCTCTATTTCGATAGCTTCCATAATTATTCTCTTGTTGAAGTGTTCAGTTTTGGAGATTAACCTGATTCCTTCAAAATTAATTTCATGTCCTGTAACTTTAAAGTGCTGGAAAGGGGAGGAAGTTTTTTCTTTTTTTCTGACTGCGTTCTTGTGTTCTGCGATGCGTGCATTTATTCTCCTGTTCGTTTGTCCTATGTGTGTTGCAGGGCAGATTTTGCATGGTATTTCATAGGCTCCTTGGTTTTCAAGCTGGATCTTGTCTTTGGGTTTTCTTAAGATGTTGGCTATTTTTTGGTCAGTGCTGAAGGCTGTCTTGATATTGTGATTGTGGAGAATTTGGCTGATTTTATCTGTGGTGCCTTTGATGCATGGGAGGAGAGCGATGCCGTTGTCCTGTTCTGTGTCTTGGTTTTTGGGGGGAGCCTCCCTTTGGATTAGGTTGATAATTTTTTTTCTTTGGAATCTGTTGGAGATTAATGTTTGTGAGAGTGTGTAATTCAGTTTTCAGGTGGTCTTTGTCGGCTAGCCATTTGGTTCTGGAGATGAGGATCTTGGCTACAGAGTTGATCTGTGCAGGGTGGTGATGGGATTGTGCGTTTAAGTAGCAGTTGGTGTGTGTTTTTTCCCGGTAAATGGTGTGTCCTAGGGAGCCATTGGTTTTTTTGTAGTTTAGGACATCCAGAAAGGGAAGTTGGTTGCTTCCATTTCCATAGTGAATTGTATTTTGGGGTGTAGGCTGTTGAGATGTGTGAGGAAGTTTCCCAGTTTTTCTTTCCCACGTGGCCAAATCACGAAAGTGTCATCAACATATCTAAGCCAGAGTTTACACATCCCACAACACAAAATCAGAGGAGGACCCAGAAAGGTATTTAAAGGCCAGTGCTCACCCAGACAAGCACAATCCAAAGGACGCTGAAGATATCTCCTCGAATGAAGACAAAACATTTGCAACCAAATTGCCAAGCTCCAAGCTCGAACCAACAACATAACTATCGATCTGGGTTACTAATATTCAACGACATTGAATATTTCCTATTTTTTAATATTTTTTTTGCTGTTCTCACAATTTGTCCTTTTTCTGCTTTAAAATTTATTTTTCCCTGTATTGTTTTTGATCTCACTGAAACACTATGTACTTTTGCCATGCATGCAAATCTCCCAGGAGAGTACAAATTAATTCTCTGGAGAAACTTAATATTCATAACCTTAAGATTCTGCAATATCAGTTTGCAGATAATGTTTTTTGTCAGTTATTCTGAGACAGTTTTTTCAGTTTTGTCTGTAAGATACAAGCTATGTCTTATAAGCTAGAAACATAGCAGAACAAAATTCCCAGTGGGGGAGGAGGGAGGGAGGGAGGGAGAGAGGGAGGGAGGGAGAGAGAGAGAGAGAGAGAGAGAGAGAGAGAGAGAGAGAGAGAGAGAGAGGGGTGGAGGGAGGAAGAAAGAGAAAGAGAGAAAGGGAGCACTTTATTGCTGCACTCCATATATTATAGAAATAATAGTAATTGTTATTATTTTAATCATTAATTAAAACATTATATTTTAAACATTAGAAAAGGAAACTGAAGATTTGATTTAAGCTTCTTAAGAGCAAACTATTCGAACTAATGTAATCAAGGCCAGAATTGAAAAATCATCAAAATGCAGATTGCACAAAGAAGTTGAAGAAACAGTGGCTCATATACTCATGCAAGATTCCACAAGCTAATTATAAACAATGACATAACACAGTTGCCAAAATGATTAACTGGAACATCTGTAAAAAATGAAAGTAAAGTAAAGAAAAAATAAAAGGAATATAAAATTGAAGGTAAAAATGAGCAAATTAAAATATTATGGGATTTTCAAATACAAACATAAAGTTTTGGCTCCAGATTTAACTGTGGTTGAAAAGAAGAATGTGTGGATACTTGATGTGGCAATATCAAGAGATACTAGAATAAAAGACAAAAATTGGAGAAGATTGCAAAGTAACAAGATCTGAAAATTGAAATTAAAAGATTATTGCATAAACCGTCCATGATGGCCTCAATGGTTATCAGCACCCTGAGTTCCTTAACAAAAAATATTGGATGGCACTTAGAAAATATGCATGCTGACATTTCCCTCTGTCAATTATTAAAAGCAACATTGTTTGATCCACATGGCTCCACTGATACATTAAGACATTCTAGGTTCTTAGGAAGAACTCAATGCTTATGAAACACAAACTAAAGAACTAATAGTTGTGATTCCATATTGTTAGTCAATTATGAATCAATGATCTGCTCACTTTTAAATTGCTGACTGGTATGGCAATTGATGCAGTTTAACAGCATCTAATTGAAAACAAGCTGTTTCCACCTAAGCAGAAAGGAAACCAGCCAAACAGCAGAGGAACAACAGATCAACTCCTAATTGGCAAGATAATTCTGGAAAATTGCAAGACAAGGAAGATCTACTTGAACGTAGTTTGGATTGGTCACAAAAACACATTTGATTCCCTGCCACATGACAGGAAAATCAGGTACCTATAAATAACAGGAGTCAGGAGAAACATTAGAATCATTGTGCAAAACTCAGTGACTATGGAAGACATTGTTGCTGGTCAATGGTGATAGATTGGGAGAGGTATCAAGAGAGGAATCTTTCAAGGACACTCATTATTATTACTATTGTTTGTCATCCTACTGATTCCTCTGTCAACAATACTGAACAAATCTGCCCATAGCTATCCCTCTACCTTTACATGGAAAATCTGAAGCTTTATGGAAAAATCTGAAATAGAATCACTGTTCAATGCTGAGCCAAGATATTGCAGTGGAGTTTGGACTGGACAAATGTGCCATGCTCACTATTAAATGAGGTAAAATAGTGAAAAATAAAGGAATCAAAATGCACTATGGAAATAGCATCAAAAGCATGGATGAAGATGATCACTACTTAAAAAAAATGAAATTAGGCTACCAAACAGCCAAAGAAGCTGAAAAAAATTCTCATTTATTATATATGGATGATTTGAAACTCTATGGAAAGTCAGAAAAAGAATCCAATCACTGACAAACACAGTCTGAGTATTCAGCACCGATATTTCAATGCAGTTTGGCATGGAAAAATGTGCCACTGTATCCATAAAAAGGAGCAAAATCACTACATGTGAGGGAATTGAAATGCCCAATGGCCAACTAATTAAATGCAACAAAAATGAAGCCTACAAATATTTAGGCATTCTGCAGTTGGATAACATCAAGCATGGAGAAGTAAAAACTATTGTCAGGGGAGAGTACACCAACAGAGTTAGGAAAATTTTGAAATCTAAATTGAATGGTGGAAATACAATCAAGGCCATAAATACCTGGGCAATACCAGTTATAAGATACACAGCTGGTATAGTTAACTTGACACAAGCTGATTTGGACATTTTGGACCGAAAAACCAGGAAACTAATGACAATGCACTACAGTTTACATCCACGTGGTGATGCTGATAGACTGTACCTGCCCCGAAAATCAGGTGGCAGAGGATTATTACAAGTGAAGCAAACAGTTGAAGAAGAAAAACATGCACTGGCTGATTATTTAAAAGAAAGTCAAGAACATCTATTAATCGAAGTAAAGAACAAAAATCTACTGAAGGCCCATCAGACGAAACAAGAATACAGAAAAGATGTGATAAAATCAAGAATGGATAGTTGGCAGAACAAAGCATTGCATGGCCAATTTCTGGGAAAAATAAAAGATAAAGTGGACAGTGAAAAACTTGGTTATGGATAACAGCAGGTACATTAAAGAAAGAAACAGAGTCACTAATCCTGGCTGCGCAAGAACAAGCTATCCGCACAAATGCCATTAAGGCCAAAATCGAAAAAACCTCTGATGATGCCAAATGCAGACTTTGCAAAGAAGCTGATGAAACTGTTGATCACATACTCAGCTGCTGTAAAAAAATTGCACAGACTGATTATAAATTGCGGCACAATTCAGTAGCACAAATGATCCATTGGAATTTGTGCAAAAATTATAATATTAAAACAGCAACAAACTGGTGGGAACATCAGCCTGAAAAAGTCACCGAAAATCAGATGGTCAAGATCTTGTGGGATTTTCGCATACAAACAGACAAAATACTGGGGCATAATACACCAGACATCACACTGGTTGAGAAAAATAAGGTTACAATCATAGACATTGTAATACCAGGGTTGACGAGAAGGAATATGAAAAAATCACAAAATATCAGGACTTAAAAATCGAAATTCAACTATTATAGCACAAACCAGCAGTGGTAATTCCAGTGGTAATTGGCACACTGGGTGCTATTCCAAAAGCACTGGAATTACATTTTATACAGTTAAAAATTGACAAAATCACCATCAATCAAATGCAAAAAGCCACACTGCTTGGATCTGCACGCATATTACGAAAATACATTACGACATCCTAGGCCCCTGGGTGGGGCCCGACTAGTAATCAATGCCAAATCCAGTGAAACAACTGGCTGCTGTGATACAATTCTATAACAACAACAACAACAACAACAACAACAAGCAAGCAATGACTAAGAGCCAGAAAGTTGAAGAAAGAGACAGAGGGGCTAATTCTGGCCACATAAGACCAAGTCTTACGAACATATGCATACAAAGCCAGAATTGAGAAGGCCGCAACAAACAGCAAGTGCCTGCCTATGCAAAGAAGTTGAAGATCCAGGATTGGGTGGCCTATAAATCGATTTAATAAAAATAAATTTAATAATAATAAGAAACAGGAGACCACCTAGTTAGCTGCTGCAAGAAGATTGCACAGACTGACTACCAACAACAGCATGAAAACACCACCCCACCCCACACAATGGTGCATTTCAAGATCTGAAAGAAATACCATTGGCCTGTAAGCAAGAACTGGAGGGACCATAAAGTAGAGAAAGTAATAGAAAATGAAGAAGCTAAAGTGCTCTGGGACTTTAGAATTCAAACAGACAGGCACCTGCCACAGAATATGCCAGACTTAGTAATTGTTGATAAGAAAGACAAAAAAAGTCTGGATAGTGGACATGGCAGTACTTGGAGACCACAGGTTAGAAGAGAAAGAACTGGAAAAGATAGCAAAATACAAAAACCTGCAAATAGAAACAGACTGTGGCAAAACAAAGCAAAGGTAGTCCCAATCCGGTGCCTTGGGTGCATCCCAAAACAACTGGCGCACCACTTGAACATCTTTGGCATTCACAAAATCCCCATTGGTCAATTGCAAAAGGCAGCTTTACTCAGAACAGCTTCCATCCTGTGACGATACCTGTAACACCATAAAACTTCAACATCTGTCTATCCCAGGTCCTTGGGATTGACTTGATAGGTGGATAAAAATTCCAAATCCAGTTTAAGCAACTGGCTGACTACATGACCAACCATAATGTACTAAATAGAATTATCAGTACAAAACATGAAAACTGCTTTTTGTTAATTTTTTTAAGCTTGGAACTCAATTTGTATTGTGAATTTGATGAATGATTTTTTTCCCCAAATTTCTCGAACAACAGTTTTTATCTATAACTATCATAGCAGTACATATTGGGTTATAACAGCAATTTCTACAAGAAGAGTCCTTGGATGTGTTGTTGCCTAAATATGATGAAAATGGAATTTTAGCATATCTGGAAGTCTGATGCATAGAGTCCAGATATTAACTTCCTTACATTTGACAAATACATGGGATTCCCTCCCCCATTTTTATTTATTTTGTATGGAAGAGAAAATTGAAGAATTAAAATAACAGCTTACATTAAATAGTCAACCTTTTAAAACTTGGTATCATCTATATTAGCTACAAATAATGATAGTTACAGTTTAACTCACCTACGAGACATTGGATTGGGAAACGCTGGCTGAGACCTTTATGCTTATTCTCCAAATATTTAAATTATGACCTTAGAATATTGTTGGTTCTTGAAAGATGAGATATATTAAGGCTATCTTCAAATTAGATGTCCTGGAGAAAAGCTTGTGGTTTTATGAAAGCATCTGTTAGTTACCATGGGGAAGAGGATGAAAGTCTTATCCAGCTGTGTTCATCTTATCACAGGCAATATAGTATATTATCAAAAATGGAAAATTGGAAATGATCTGATCTCTCCTACCGTTCTGTGTCTCTTACGACAAACACTTGAAAACATCATTATAAAAAAACACAGAAGCCTTTTAAGGAAAGCACAAACTGTCTTTCCTGCATTCACCTTGCCACCAGTTTACCTTGTCAACCGTTCAGCAAGGGATTTGGTGTCCTGTCAGGGCTTATCCATTAAGTATCAAGTTTATCATTATTATTTATGTTCTTATTTTTCTCCCTTAGTGCAGGACAAATAATCTGTCTCCTACAACATTAAAGAGTTTTATTCAAGTGTACCAAATTAATAATCGTTGGAGAAGAAGGGTACTCATCATTCTAGAATGCATGAAGGAATCAGGTTTCTGAACACAGGGCCTTTTATGCCAGACTGAATCCTCTTCAGTTTGGTGGATTTAGTCATGTGGTGATTAAAGCCATGCCTTACTATCTATCTCATTAATTACCTCCCATGGCCTCAAGACGTATTAACTATTCTCTTAAGAATACTTAGTCTTTGTTTATATTGGTATAAGAGTGACAGTTCCTTGAAATAGTAGGCTCATATCCTCTATTAGACAGAGTGATAGTTTTGTCAAGCAGAAGTTGTAGATTGTAGGAAGTAAGTAATGTAAATGTGTAGGTCTTTCTAGCTTCCTGGGAAACAGCACACACATACCCATTTTCTATTGTTTGGGGGAAAATAGGCATATGGAAGTTAAATGAATATGCCAGGGATTTATATTTTAATCTGACCAAACTGTCCTATAATTAGCTTAACAGAGGGGATGGAACTGGACGGATCCACTACCTTTCATCATTCTCCTTTCAAAAATCCATACACAAAACAATTGTGTTAAGTTCTTGCATTCTTTAAAAAAAACATTTATTTTAAAAAAACAATTCTAAAAAAGAGACATTGAGCATGTTTATGTTAAAAGCAATTAATATATATGGTATTAGAGACAGAAGAGGTCTGTAAATCACATGAGGGTGAATTGGAAACAGATATGCAGGCTTGTTATGGTTTGAGGTCTTTGTTTTTTAAAAAAGCCATTAAAATGATGGACTGGAAAAATATCTCACTAATGCTAAAACTTAGATGAGATGGATATGTATTGAGCTATGTGTCCCTAGTTTATATGCCAAAAATTCTATTCAGGCTACTAATTGAACCCACACAGATCATGAATGAAGTCAACCATGCCAGCCTAGCTTCCTTCCACTTCTCCCCAACCCAACATTATTTTAATGTAGTTCAAATTTTTGTTTTGTTTTGCTTTAAATGCTGCCTCTACATTTCCAGGGAATTTTACATTGATATTTTCAGTAAGAACTGGAAGACATTTGACCAATTATCTGTACAGGAAGGGTGGGGCAGGGAGGAATATCCTGATTGCTTTAGGCATAATAGCCCTATTGTTGTTTGATTGCCTAGGACTTTAAAGGAAGGAGGTTAAAACCTACTGTAAACAGAGGCTTTCTTCTGCTTTTACAACTTAAGTGCTCTTCCCCACTCTTTTCTCATAAATGAATTAGAACTCTCGCAACCAAAGAAATAATAAAAAATGTCTGCTACGTAGAAAGCAATTGTTGAAAATAAAGTTAAGGACTATCATGGTCAACATATTGGTGAGGAAAGACTCCCCCTCGGGGGGGGGGGTTGCTGCCAGTTTTACTACCAGTTCACAACTGGTAGTAAATACATACACTATTCAATGTAAATTGTTCTTCATGCATGCACAGAACAATTTACAGTGAACTGCGCACACACAGTTACTAAAACCCAAAATGGCGGTGGCCCAGCGGCGACAAGGGAACTGGTTTGGGGGCGTGGCACGCCTGGGTTGCTGCTGGTTCTGCAACCCAGGCCTGAATTCCACTACTGGTTCGGCTGAACCATGCCAAACCGGTAGCAACCCACCTCTGCTCTCCCTTCTTCCTTTGCATTCCAAATGAGGAAGCTGACAGTAATTATACTCCTGCTGTGTTGTTTATCCAAAAATTGTTTTAATGCAGGTTGTTGCAGAAAATGGGCAATCTGAATTAAATTTCGGAGTGTCTGCCAAAGGTTGGTGGCCTTCTCTGGAGATTGACTTTTGCTTTCCTTAGCATGCATTATGATACCAAGTCTCTAGGGGAAAAATGCTTTGTGATTACTGACTATAGCCAGTTAGGAACAGGGTCCTGGGATAGGTGATGATGCAATTTGGTTGAAGTCCCTAAATTTATGGATCCAAAGTCTATATTTTCTTTCTTCTTGATATCTTCATTTTATTTTCATTTTCATTTCTTAATAAATTGCTTTCAACAATACCCTTCAAACAGTTTCCATTGAATCTGGGTGTTGCAGAGTTCAACCTCCTGGTGTGAGTGTGGCTTTACAAATATAATATAGCATGAGATAGACCAGGAAGGCATGTTCACAGTTCATCTTGCATAATGACCTTGAATGCAGACCATGCTGAATGCTCAGAATAAATGAAATGTAAATTATAAATGTATTTATTAAACATAAGAGATTTTCTCCTGAGTTCTGTGGCTAGTTATATAGTGGTGAAATCACTCTTACACACACACACACACACACACACACACATCTTCCCAGGTGTAAAAGTTAAATTTATCTCTTTCTGATGACCTTTCCTTCCTTTTTCTTCCCTTCCCCCTTCCCTTCTTAATTGGTAGAAAACATTGGCCTCTGATTTTTCTGTTTCATAATTTTTAGCAGCATGAGCTTTAGAGGCTCTGTTGGGCTGAACATTCTTATTTTTTCTCTATGAACCTGCCCATCAGTCATAATTTATTGAAGGATCTGTTGTACATCATACCACTAGGTTGACAAAAACAGCCATTCTGAAAGAAGTACAGTGTCATAAACTGTTATTGCCTACTTTTTACTTATTTATTTAATTAAGGTATTCACATTTGTTACAGCCACTCAGCTCCAATGTATTCACCTTTCCTTTTTTGCTCTTGTGCCTTTTTGTAGTACAATTAAGTAACTATTAATACTTTTGTTGTGCATTGCCCCAAATACTTGATAATGAAAGGGTATGATATATTGGGTATAAATAAGATATTCAAGTTGGTTCTTGAAAATATGAGTGCACAGGGATAGAGCCGGAATGGGGTTCCTTGGACAAATCCTAGCAGTTGGCTTTGCATTTCAGGGCAATTCTATTTTATGCTGGTGCTTAGTACTGCAACTCCTTTCCAATGGTTGATGGGTGATCCATACAGAAAGTCCATTACCTCAGCAGATTGAATAGCTAATCAAGTTATTTATCATGCCTTGAAATCATACAATAATGTTCCTGTAACAAAGTCTCAACAGTATTCTCATATATGTAAAATAAAAATAAATAGTAATCTACAATATGGGAGGTTCAGATAAATATAACATTACAGACTTTTACATGCTATGTTTTAAAGTACAGTTCATATATTATTCCCACCGTGAGAAATGCAGAGTTAATTGATTTTTCAAACTATACTCTGTGATATAGATTTTCTGAGATATAGATTTTCAAACTAGAATCTGTGATTCTATAATAATAGATTATAGCTTTTTAAAAAATGAAAGACAGATTCTTATAAATATTGATAAAACATGTTTTGCTAGTGAAAAGGTAGCCTTTGTTTCTAAACCTGCTAAGGATAAACTTTTAAGTCAACCTTCTCAAAAATGTTTTATTTACTTGAATTACTTAAAAGCAGAATCCCCCCGTGAACAAATTGTAACATATAGACTCTTAATATTTTCACTCTATTTCAGACTCCTTTGAAAGGCTTAAAAAAAAAAAGAATCTGTCCAGTTTGCATAATATAAGCATCCCCCACTTTGGTGGAACTGGCTCAAACACTTCACAATGGAAGAACTAGACGTTAATGAGCTGCAATTGTGGGAAAACGAGTACAGTGTTGGCCTGCGTGACCCACACAATAATGCTACATTTAGCACATTATTTTCCGTTTGTATCGTAAGCATTAAGAGGGCAACAAGCAAGGTCCCTCCCCCACTCTTGTTTTGTTTTACAGAAAACTGGTAAAGAAGGATGGGGTTGGGGAGTTAATTATGCATTGGAAGGAATTAACATTTTTTTAAAAATAAACACAGTCCAATTGACATAAAATTGTGGTCTTGTTCTTCATTTCTTCTTACATGCCCTATTTGTTCTTTTTCATCCAAGAATGCAAGCTGCAGAATAAAGGTTTTCAGTTATAGGAAGACATATTCAAGATGAAGGTTAGGGAAATGTTTAAAGCAGTTCAGCAGGAGAACCAATTACTCAGAGGGATAGTGGCTTCCTTTACTGGTTGTATTCAATCAGGGCTGGACAGCCATCTGCCAAGGATGCTTTGATTTAGTGTTCTGCCCTGAGCAGGAGGGTCAGATTCAATGGCTTGTGTCTCTCTCTTCTGTTTCTATGTTTCTAGGCATGATACAAGTCTCTGTATCCATAAGGTAAAGGTAAAGGTAAAGGTTCCCCTTGCACATATGTGCTAGTTATTCCCGACTCTAGGGGGCAGTGCTCTTCTCCATTTCAAAGCCGAAGAGCCAGCGCTGTCCGGATGTCTCCGTGGTCATGTGGCTGGCATGATTAAATGCCAAAGGCACACAGAACACTGTTACTTTCCCACCAAAGGTGGTTCCTGTTTTTCTACTTGCATTTTTACATGCTTTCGAACTGCTAAGTTGGCAGAAGCTGGAACAAGTAACAGGAGCTCACTCCGTTACATGGCACTAGGGATTTGAACCGCCGAACTGCTGACCTTTCTGATCAACAAGCTCAGTGTATTAGCCACTGAGCCACCCCGTCCCTTTTGTATCCATACAAATATATTTATTGTAGAGAATAAGTTTGTGAAACAGTTCGTTGAGATTCAGGAACTTGAAAATCAAGTCCTTTCTAGATTTATAGGATTATTGCCATTAGGACTTATGTATTCTGATCTGAAATGAAAGATGGTTGGTGATGAAGATGATGTCATTTTTGAAACTTAGGTTGTAAGTGCTGCTGCTTATGTAGCCATAAAGAGCATGTTCAAAAGTAATAAAATGTCAACTATCCATAAGAACCCTAGGATAGTATGCATCAGTGAGTAGAAGGGGGTGGGAATGAATGGTCTGAATCATAACAAGTAATACTTCATATTGCAACATCATCTTGAAAATTTTATGTGCCACAATCACTTCATCTTCCTGGCTTGCCAAAACTGTATATGGAAAATTACCAGGCATGAGATATGGAATCAGCACTTTGTCATGAAGAGTTTACAAGCTGAATTGTTTCTGTAGAGGAAAAAAGAAGATAAAAAACAATTGTGAACAAATGCAATTGCACTGGATTATTTTTAAATACCTTTTCAGAGAATAGCAATAGCACTTATATACTGCTTCATAGTACTTTACAGCCTGATCTGAGTGGTTAACATTGTTTTACTGCTCTCAGAAGAGTAGAAGGGTGAGTCAACCTGAGAAGCAGAGAATACTGTATAGCCTACATTGAACCTGAAGCACAAATTAGGTCTCTTGACATTGTATGTTGCCCAACCATTCCTCAAATGGGCATTGTATGCCTTATTGAGCTGGAACTTGTTTTGTTGCTATACAGGTAGTCCCTGACATACAACCACAGCTGGGACTACAATTTTTGTTGCTAAACACAGCAGTTATTAAGTGAGCCATACTCTCAATTTTGCCAAGTTTTAAGCAAATTATTGCAGTTGTTAAGTTAAATCATGTGATTCTTAGGTCAATCCAGCTTTCCCCATTGACCTTGCTTGTTAGAAGTTCCCTGAGAAGGTTGTAAGAAGTAAATGGCACTCACACGACTCTGGGATGATGCAACTGTCATCAGTACATGCCAGGAGCCAAGCACCTGCATTTTGATCACATGACTGTAGGGATGCTGCAACAGTGGTAAACATGAGAAGTGGTTGAAGGTCACTTTTTTCATTACTAAACTAATGGTTGTAAGTCAAGGGCTACCTATAAAACAACTTCCTGTGCTTCTCATCACTAAATGTTTAGATATCATCTTCAAAAGAAGAGTCTTTTTTCATACAAATGTTTTGTTTAGGCCTTGTTCCTCTTAGGCCTTATTTCAATGTTTTGTTTAGACTTTGTTTTAGCAGCAGTTGAAAAAGCTAATTCAATTCTTGGTTGTATAAACAGAGACATAGAATCAAAATCACGTACCACTTTATAAAGCCTTGGTAAGACCCCACCTGGAATACTCCATCCAGTTTTGGTCGCCACATTATAAAAAGGATGTTGAGACTTTGGAAAAAGTGCAAAGAAGAGCAACTAAGATGATTAAAGGCTTGGAGGTTAAAACATATGAAGAAGAGTTGGAGGATTTGGGTTTGGCTAGTCTAGAGAAAAGAAGGACTAGGGGGGACATGATAGCAGTATTCCAGTATTTGAGAGGCTGCCACAAAGATAAGGGGGTCAATTTATTTTCCAAAGCACTAGAGGGCAGGACAAGAAACAATGGATGGAAACTAATCAAGGAGAGAAGCAACCTGGAATCGACGAGAAACTTCATAACAGTGAGGACAATTAACCAATGGAACAGCTTGCCTTCAGAAGTTGTGGGTGCTTCATCACTGAAGGTTTTTAAGAAGAGACAGGACAGTCACTTGTCTGAAATGTATAGGCTTTCCTGCTTGAGCAGGGGGCTGGACTAAAAGACCTCCAAGGTCCCTTCCAGCTGTGTTCTGATTCTGATCTGACAACACTGAATATTGTCTAGCGAACCTTAATCAGACTGCACTTGATTGTAGACCACCCATGAATCCAATGAACTACCTACCCAAAGCTGAAACACAAATATAAATTAAATACAGTTCAGTAAACTGATTTGAAAAGGTATAGTTATTATTCAATCATGTAACAAAACTAGATAAGGCTGGGGTGAGTTAATATCAGAAAAGAGACTGAAATTTCATAGAGAATTGATTATTTAGAATTAAAGCTACCCAAATACCACTGGGATCTGTGTGGGATTAGGCCTGGATAGGTTAGAAAATTAATTGCTCTCTGTTCTCCTTGACAATGTAAGCTGCAATTGAAACATTTTTTCTAATAATTAAATTACTGCTACTGTTCATTGTATATAGACATTTTATTAGCTTATGAACAAAGGTGTCAGAAAACACAAATTGGAGTTAAGCACCTGATTTTCACTGACCTTTTGCAAGAGACAAATTTCTTCCAGCCCTTTATGTGAAAATTGTTCCCTAAAGGATCATATGACATTTGAATAGTAGGTTTAAAGGAGAGAAAAAAAGGCAATTTAGGGCAACTTCACAATATGGTTGCATTGCCAAGTCTTGTAAATGCATCACTTCCTTCTCCAGGGCAATGATAATCAAAGTTGAATGAAGGTTCATACATAATGTGAAATTGGAGAATTTTAGTCTTGAAATCTCTGGGGTCAAAGGCTACATTTCTCTTGTTTTATGTGTCAGATGGCTGCTTCAAGCCAAATTGTTGCCACAGAAATAGGAAACTTCAGTGAAACAAGTCACATTCATTAACTTTGCTGTGTGTTCATAGAATTAAAAGCTGGGGCAACTGTATACATGTTACTTCAGTACAAATTCAACGAGTGGATGGGAGTTACAGCTGAAAACAGACTGCGGGGGGGGGAATCTGGAGTTTTTAAAAATCAAGGGAATGGGAGGGCAAACAAAGTTCAGTGAAAACATGTCCAAAATAATATCAATTTTGGCAGTTTTAAAGTCAAACCAGAAAAAAAATCTATTAGATAGTATCCAGAATTAAAAGCCACATTCCTTAAATACCAATTGGTAGGGAGTAAAAGTGGATGAGGGCTGTTGCCTGTCCTCCTTTGGAATTCCTTAGAGGTCTCTGGGTAGCCATGGTATGATATACAATACTTGAACAGTTTGGCGTTTTGACTGATCCAGGATTGCTATTCTGATGTTCATATACCGAAGGTACCTTTTGACAGGCATCATCCTAGGCATAAACCAGAGTTCTACATTAATTTCAGAGAAGAAATATGATCCACTAGAAACATGCATTAAAATGTTATGTGGCTATGAATGACCCAACTAGTGCGTGCATTTACAAGCCATAACATAAATAAGGGTGCAGACACAATCCTGCCTATTGTGCGATTAATCTGTATTTCCAGTAAAGGAAAAGATTTGCATACAAATGGAACCGGGGGGGGGGGGGGGGAGAGAGAAAAATATTTTCCCTTGCCTTTTCTGTAGCTTCAATGCAATGAAATGTGGTCGAAAGGTCTTTTATTCCTCACATCTGCCTACCTGATGGCTCCTTCAGTCAGGATTCTCTTCCTAGACCTGCAATTTTCTACCTAATCAATTCTATCAAAATAAATAAATAAATAAAGATGCCTGAGGCCGAGCCTGACTGAATCTTCACTAAGCCATTCCTGAATCTGGCTTGCTCTGCCATGTCTCTGTTATCATAAATTAGATCCTGAGGGTGGACACCTAGTTTGGTTGACTTTAAGGACCTCTCAGTTTCTGCTTTCTAAATGCTGTTGTTAGTTTTTGCTCTAGGGGACACTCCTGACTCTTCACCAGCATCCTGCTGAAAACAATCAAAATACGAGTTCCTCAGAGCTAAACACCTGCTTGCCTTGGGCCAGGAGGGGGGAAATACCTTTCATTTTGGTGAGACTTGTAATGAATACAAATATTATAGCAGAAAAGTTAATCAACAGAAACCTTTTTAAATAAATTACAGACCAGCCCAGTGTATCTACGACATGATACTAAAAAAAATAATAATTATAAAATATAGGATCATTTTATACATTTTTATGCTGAGTTTATATATATATATTTTGCTAGTTGTTCCCAAGATCTCAAGGTGGGTGAAACATAGATCATAGACAGGATGTGTTAATATACAATATCACATTATAGTTTAGTCAGTTTCACTAAGATTAATGGGAGTTAATCCAAAATAACTATGTATAAGATTGCTACTTTTAAATATATAAATGTTATTGGGTTTGAATTATTTATCAGTCCAGATGTAATACATGCTAGGTGCAATTAGCAATCACTGATTTTTATTTTTTAACTCTAGGAAGCTGGAAATTTGAAGGGCAGAAATAAGAGAATGAGACTATCTATTTCCTTCTCTCTCTCTATGCTGCTTTTCTGTCTTTTCCAGAAAGACTTTCTAAATGCATTATGCTATAAAAAGAAACTATGTATAAAGGTATCAAATTGTGGGAAATTAGAAGAATCCCAGATTTATGGCTGACATTCTATTAACCTTGTTAATGAGAATGTCATTATAGTACATTTTATTTTAACTAATTTACTTGTTTAATATATTTGTGGACCACTTTCCATTATTGCAAATCATAAGTTGGTAGATGTATTTGTCAAAGTACATAACTCACTGGTTGGGAGTACTTTAATCATTCTGTTTTGCAATGATAAAGCTGCTATGCAATTTACAGATCATTTAAAGAAAATGAAAGGAAAAACGGTAATGTGGAGGAGGAAGAAAAAACAAATTCAGACATCAAAGTTTCAGAGCTTCTATAATGACCTCCTGAAATGAGGAAAAGAAGGCCACCGGAATGACTTTTTTTATTAATAGAACTATTTTAGAAACTGGCATCCTTTCTTTTTTTTTCTTTTTTGCTGTATTAGAGAGGTTGAGAAGAATCAAATCACAGCAAAGTTTAAAAGAAAACAGCAGGATAATATTCATGGGTCTTTGTTAACATTGCAAGTTCTTATCAAGTGAGAAATACCAGTTTTTTGAAACTTAATGTCAAAGAGAAAAGTATTTAAAAAGTAAACAGTCTTGGTTTCTTTTCAGTATCTGGTAATCATTTCTCCCTATCATAACTGAATGTATACTTTATCTGTCTTTCATTTATGGAGCTTAAATGAAACTATGACACTAATTTATCCATCTGACGATCCCTGAAGTAATAGCTGCAGTTTAACATAACTAAAATGAAAAAGAAATTTTAATTTAAGAACTGTGTTGAAAACTGTAAGAGATTATATTTGAAACTGTAAGAGATTATATTTTTGATAAGGATAATATAAAAAAGAAATACATTTAATATACTTTTTGAGGAGGAAATCATCATCATTCCCTTTTAAGGAAAAAAAAGTCTCAGATTTCCAATTGTGCATAAAGTCTATATGAAAACTGAAGTGCACCAAGATTAACCATTAGATAAAAACTAGTGACTAGAACAGGTTAGTGTTAAATGTACATTTGATCAAATATTATACTGTACATTATTATTTGTTTTTTATTGTTTTCATTTTTTATTTCTAAGATAGCAAGCTATCAATAACCCAACGAAGTCAATTCAATGTGAGAGTATCACTTTCTTTATTAACAAACTTTCTTATAATGGTCTTTCTATCCCAATTTTTTTAAGCTCTGCCCTAGATTTGTCTAGCATACGTTTGATCTACAATCTATAAATTTATACTAGCTTTAGATAGTGTGCTGCTCCCCATAAATAGGCACATACAGCAAACGTTCTACGGGTGTTTATCAACTTCCACCACCACCATCACCAAACAGGTCCTCTGAAAGCATCCCTGTTGCAGATTCCGAGCTCAGCATGGCAAGCATCACTGGGTAATTGAGTCCAATGGGCATATACAATGTCCAGGTAAACTGTCCATAATTCAAACAGGTCAGGATACATGGCACAAGCACACAAGGCATACAACTGGCCAGGTTGCTCAAGCGACACTCAAGTTCTCAAGGTGGGATTAAGTGGGCAAAGCTGGTGCAGCCCTTCGTGAGGGGTGAAGTTGCCTGCCTCCTCTTAAGTAATCTAGCTGACCAGCATTGTTCCTGTCTTCCCTCTGCTTTATGTGTCCTTTATGTGGACTCCACTCCCTCCTCATTGCTAATGGGCAGCATTGCTATGAGCCTCTTGGAGCCTCCTGGCCAACTCCCCTGCCTTAACCTCAGCCTGTTGTTCATCCAATTGATCAAGCTGAGGCTGCTTCATCGGACTATCACTCTATGAGCCCCGATCCACACCGATACTCCATTCCATGCTTTCCTCTGCAGACTTAAACTCACCCTCCTCCTCTGAACTTGTATCTGGAAAGGGGTAACATATATATATGTTACATTTGTGCTGTTAAATAAATAAAGGGAAACTAGTATAGATCTATTTCAAGCTATTTAGCTCTCATCAGCTAGCCATACCCTTACTGGGAATCGATCCTGGGCTGTATTACATATCAGGCAGTTATATTAGCCATTAAGCCACAGGCTCTCTTCCTTTATCAGCTAGGCCAGGGAAATAGGTATGTATTGTGTCACAACCCCTGGTATGACCAAATATGGGAGGAAGCATACTGCTTCCTTTCTCTGTCTATCGGCTCATCACAAGAGACCATCACGACAGAAAGCCATTATTTTTACTGTTGCCTTTGTTACATTTGTGTAACAAAGGCAACAGTAAAAGGCAACAGTAAATCTCTCTCTCTCTCTCTCTCTCTCTCTCTCTCTCTCTATCTCTATCTCTATCTCTATCTCTATCTCTATCTCTATCTCTATCTCTCTATCTATCTCTCTATCTATCTACCTCTACCTCTATCTATCTATCTATCTATCTATCTATCTATCTATCTATCTATCTATCTATAAATAAAAATAAAAATAAAACAAGAGATTTGATTAGATTTGCACCAGTTCATATATTATTTGTATAATATAACCCTCTCCGAAGGTTTGATGGGCTATGGGTTCAGCAGGCCTTTTCCAGAAAGCACAGAAGACCTGGTTTTACCCCTTCCAAGTGCTGAACATATCCAACACACCTTCCTATTTTTTCTACATCAGCAACCCTGTGAGATGGGCTGGGCTGTGAAAGAATGACTGGCCCAAAGTCACCCAGATGGCTTTCATGGCTAAGGCAGGACTTGAACTCACAGTCTATCACTTTCTAGTCTGATGCTTTAATAACTAGACCAAACTAGCTGTCATACTTAAGAGTTTTAGTCTTTCGTCATAACTTTCCATGCTTTAAAATTGAATAACAGAGATTGGGGTGAGCATCTCAATATTTCTATGGATCTGAGATCTTTAGGGAAGAATAGGTTACAAGCTTGGGATGAAAAAAATAACATGATTTCTCATTTGGGCAACTTAAATGGTTAAGATTGGAAGAACATAAATGTGCTTCCTCTGTTAGTATCTTTTTCTATGTGGCCTGCTAACCAACTAACCAGTTTATTGAAAGGATAAGTCTGCTGTTTGTATTTCTTTAGTACGCAAAGAAAAAACAAGGCTTAGGTATGCAAGGGCCTCCAGATCTGAGCTGCAAAAGTCTGAACAGCTGAATTTTTCAAGACAGATCTGTAGCCCTATTTATGGGTTGAGCCAAGTTATCTGCAAGACCTTCGCTCGTGAAGGAGTGAAAATATAGTATGTGTCCCAGGATAATGTTGCAAGATTCAATCTGGTCAGTCACTGGAACTAGAAGCTTTTGTAAGAGAAATTCTCTGAGGATGGGCTCCAGTGCAAGTCCAAAAGCTTGGAAGATGAAACCTCTGGTCCCTGACCCAGATTGGATCCTGCAAGACCTTCTCTCACTAAGGACATCTATCAGTCCTACCAGATCATCAAATAGGGTAAACACACTCCTAGTCCCTTCCTGTAAATATTGCAACTTTATGCAAGTTAGGGAAAATGCCTATTCCTTCCTGGAATATTTTTTCTCCGAAGGTTTGATGGGCTATGGGTTCAGCAGGCCTTTTCCAGAAAGCACAGAAGACCTGGTTTTACCCCTTCCAAGTGCTGAGATAGGAGGAGGTAAGTGAGAGGCTTTTACGAGGGCTTGTATGTTGAAATTTTAACTTTGAAGCCAGATTTTTTAACATTTATGGTTTTAATATATTTATGTATATGTTCTTTTATTAATTGCTAATTAGGTGTCCAGAGTTTGATATAAAAATGGCAGCTTTGTATTTAAATAAATAAACATTAAAATATTAAACTAGGAGATGCATTTTGTTCCAATAATATTCAATCAGAGAAGTGTGGGAACCTACAACCAGAATATAAGTTTCAAATGCACTGTTTCCTGCTCTGCTAATGAAATACATTTTTCAGCCTCCCATTTTCTTCTTCTAGGTTCTTTTCCAACAACTAATGCAGAAAGCATTAGTTAACACACACACAGACAGAAGGGGGGGAGTATTATTTTTTTGTTTCAAAGGAATTTCATTTTTTACTTCCAACACACAAAAAGTGTACAGAGCACAATAGCAGCAGAATCACTTAAAAGCCAAATAATTTTGAAAAAAAGAAGAATATTTAATGAGGAAATGTTTCCTCTAGAAATCAGCTCTCTTTTAAAGCCAATGCACTTACTTAAGTGTAGCAAGTCAGGGGTGGCAATTTGCCAAGATATGGTGCCTTGCTTGTAGAAGCTTGTGCAACAGCATAAATCACAAACATAGGCCAAAGCTGTTTTCTTTGTAGGCTTCACTCATGTTGCCTGGAGCTATCGCTGCTTGCAACTCTATTTAATCACTGTAATTATTTCCAATGTGTCTATCTGGGCAATCTTGAGCTTTATGAGAATGTTATTCATAGCTTATCAGTTAGAATCTTGAGGGTCCCATTCGTTTCTCCCCAAGGGTCTCTACTAAGCAGGTTTCATTGGAATCAGGGCAGAGGGATGCTTGTAATGTTTATATCTTTATTTTGAATTACAGGCCTTTAAAAAAACTAAGTCTCTGAAACTAATCAGATCTTGAAATCTCAGCAGAGGCTATAATTTCCTAGTAGGAAATTAAGGACCGTATATTGTTTGTGAAAAGGGAGTACCTACAGAGATCCTGATTGGCTTCTTGGTTTACATCTTAATTTGCTGACTGTGTAAAGATTGTTTGCCCAAAGGATTGACAAGTATATAGAAATGGTATTCACTCTGGTTAAATAGATACTTCCTATGGGAAATTTTCAAAAAGGGACTTAACATAATAAGAATGTGTTGCAAGTTAATTTTGTCAAGTGATGAATTGTGGGCAGTATATTCTGAAACAGATTCTGCTGTGATTGACACCAGAGGGTACAAACCTCTACAAGTGAGATTTGTTCCAATATCTCCACTGGAAAGAATCTCCAAAGGAAAATTGGAACAATTTTGCAAATAAATTTAATGTAGAAGAATGGAACTATTTAGACATATAATATTGGTAAAAAAAAATTGCACCATCTTTAATTCCAAAGAGCACAGATATCTAAATGCTTTTGACAGAATCCTGGCGATGCTAAATATTTTTTGAAAAATATAAAATTTAGTCATTATGGTAGAAGAAAACAAGTTGTGTTGTGGTCAGGTCTGTCTTGTGGTCATATAAAAGTACATAGACAACACTCTGACCCTAATTTCTCTTGGCTGGAACTTTGCTGGCCTGGCATGGTGGTTAAAATGCTGGATTATGCCAAGTTAAATCCAGGATCAAGATTATACACATCTGTAAAAGTGTATTGGGAGATTTTGAGCCAATTGTCTCATCCAAACCTCTCTCATAGGGTAGTGGTTGTCAGAATAAACTTGCAAAAATATTGATGTGCACCAGTGACGTGTGGTGAGCTTTATGGTTGGTGAGGCAAGCGGGCAAAAGCCACCATATGTCTACCACCCTATGTCTGCCAACACCGGGGCTTCGGCGGGGCTTTCGGAAAGCCCTGGTGCGGCTTTCCAAAAGCCCCACTGAAGCCACGCCGCTGTGTCCGCCATACAGGCAGGATGTGTCCCGCTCTATGGTGGACACAGCGGCAGGGCTTTAAAGCCCCAGCACTGTGTCTGCCATACAGGCAGGACGCATCCCGCTCTATAGCGGACACAGTGCTGGGGCTTCAGCAGGGCTTTCCGAAAGAGCAGCACTCCGAATGGCATTTTAGTCCATGTTGATGATCTGTGCTTTAAATGATTCACATTAGACATAGAATGACAAAATTGGAAAGGACCTTATAAATCATCTAGTCCAATCCCCTCCTCAAGCAGGAGACCCTATACAATTTCTGCCAAGTCTCTTCTTTAAACCCTCCAGTCTTGAAAGCCTCCCACAACTTCTGAAAGAAAGCTGTCCCATTAGTTGATTGTTCTCACTGTCGGAAAAATTTTCCTTATTTCTAGGTTGAATCTCTCCTTGATCATTTTCCATCTATTGTTCCTTGTCTGGATTTCAGGTGCTTTGGAAAATAGGTTCTTCCCCTTACCTCTGTGACAGCTCCTCAAATATTGGAACACCACTATTGTGTCACTCCTGATCCTTCTCTTCACTATACTAGCCATTTCCAATTCTTGTGACTGTTCTTCATATGTTTAGCCTCCAGGACCCTAATCATCTTGTTGCTCTTCTCTGCACTCTTTCTGGTGGGTTCCTACCAGTTCAGACCGGTTCAGCCAAACCGGTAGTAGTATGGTGGCCTGGGTTGCTGGAACTGGCAGTGACCCAGGCCTGCCACACCCCCAAACCAATTCCCCGGTTGGCGCCGCCACTGCCATCATCTTGTTTTTTAGTTCTGTGCAGAACAATTTTAATTGAACTGCGCATGCACGCACAGTGTGTATCCAGCATACATGCAAGCGAATTGTCAGTAAAGCTGGGCAGAACCCACCCCTGGTCTCAATGTCCTTTTTATAGTGTGATGACAAAAACTGGATACTGTATGGCCTTATTAGGTGGCCTTATTAAAGCTTTATATTTATTATATATTAATATATATTAATTATATATATATTAATTAATTATATATTTATATTTATTATATTTAGAACTGTAGATGCAACATAAATGCTACCATCACAACCAGTGACAACAAAAACAGTTTCTATAACAGTATCCTTAAATCATGCATTCTTCAAAGGTTCCTCAGACATTACTAATGATTAGAGAAGAAAAGTGAGACAAATTAGGAGGGATTTTCTTGGGCAAACGTGTAGGTCAAAGCAGGTCAGAGTCTTTTGATAAGATTAAAATACATCTTAGAGGGTCATGGGCATCTACAACAATCTGAGTTTTTGTCAAAATGACAGAACATGCCTTGTGACATCCCTTATTCACTTGTCTATGATGTCATTGCCCAAATACAAAAGAAGTGAACCCATCCTTACAAATACCTATGCAGAGAGAGAGATTTCATACATGCATAAGACACAATGAATTGAAATGTTAGACTAATCAGTTTGAAGAATTGTGATTACTATTAAAATTGAATTTCCAGGGAACAGTTTTGTGCCAAAATCTGTATAAAAATAGATATGTGGGCCTCTTTTATATTTATGGAAGGACCCACCTGCAATAAAACTGAATGCCCAGTTGATTTAAGTAATTGTACCAGTGTAGTTTATCTGCCACCACCCAAGTGTGTATACAAAACTCTATTGTTAAATATCAGATTTGTTTCATCCTGTGGAAGGAAAAAATATGCTAGCAGATGGGATTCAAAAGAACAATGTACTTTCCACATCAAGAGATGAGAGTTTAATAACCACAAATTATTGAAGGTAATTTGGCACAAATTTAGGCTAACCCACAAAAATGCAGTTTTGAGTAGAAAGAAGAAAGAAGCATCCTATAACATGGGAGCCACTCTTCCCATTAATTAAACTGTGCTTCAATTCAATTATAATGTATAGTCACAAATGCCAGGAGATGGAGAATTGCAGTGGAATTGTACATAGTGATTTTGAGCCGGAAGGTTGTATACATAAACAGATAATATACTCATATGCAGCAAGAGCAATAATATCTTCTAAGTGCTATTGCTAACTAAAACAGTCATTAAATGATTATATTCTAGGAATCACAAAGAGGTAATCAAAAATATCAGAACATAAAGCCTACCAATTAAACAATATTTACAAGGCGGTGAAATGCTAGTCCAATGGAATTTAGCATACATGGGAACAGAAGATGCAGATCCTGACACATAATGCAATGTCTTTTTATTCTAGCTGATGACCAAGCACTGACTGACAGGTATTATTGGTGGGGAAATTTGGTTTTCTCCCTGCTAAAGCAGCACCACACACATTTTCTCCTGAGAAATAGGAAACATATCACGGATATTCCAGGAATGGAAATGATAGTTTATAGATATTATCAGGGGCAACTAAATGATCATGCCAAAGATTAGCAAAGTTCAGTTAGAATTTGAACTCTCTCCTTTCTTTCATTTTTACGCAATCACAGCAGGGGGCAGCATATGATTGACCTTATTTGGATTGAGGAGAGAAGGTGGGTCAATGGGAAATAGTAGATTGTAGGTTAGCCTGCAGTGTGGAAAAACCTCTTGGATGACATCGGTACTGTTACCAAGGTAACCGCATGGATGTGTTCATGACATCGCCAGGACATGAAGTCAACTCAAAATAATTTTATACTTAATAGATGATGCTTGGGAGGAGATGGTGCCAGGGCCCAGGAAACAAACAGAGAAGAGCTTCAAACACGCATTGCAATAGCTTCAGAAAATAAAGTCCCATTTTCAGTTGGTAAAATGCCATGAACCTTCAATAGTGTGTTGCAATTCCTAAATATATAAAATAGATATTTTCCAAAAATTAACCATATAACCAATATTGGTTCTTAATAACAAGAAAAATATAAATCCCATGTCAAGTAGTCCTAGCATTTGCAAAGTAAGAAATAATAAGATAGCCATAAGAAATACAAGCAGGTAACATAGAAGCAGCTGTTTAAATATTTGAGACACTATTAATGGAAAGGTGAATATGATTGTGTCACTTGAAAAAATGAGATGGGGAGAAGTAATTATGCTCTGGTCAGCACAGCATATAATCCCTGAATTTAGAAAATTTGAATGGAATATTACTGGAGAAAGTGGCAGAATAGAGAGAGAAGTAATGTTAGAAAGAGAACAAAGCATGATTCAAACACCTGGAGGGATCTGGATTCGTCTTTGAAGTTTACCACAATATTACAAGGGCAGTAGAACATTTGATCATCTGCTCAAAACCACACACGCACACACACACACACACACACACACACACACACACACACCAAAAAACAAAAAACAAAACAGGTACAATATTAAAGACAACCTAGTCCTCAATGGCAGGTTGTGGTACTTGAGAGCTGAACTGTAGAAAGTTGACTGGATGTGGTTACAAATTAAACTATAATATAAGATGGGCTTATCCTGTATGGGTTTCCAGCAGAAGTTGTGGTTGGTTAGCAATGATATTCTTTCATACAAACCTGAGAATATATTATGGGTTTTTTCCTCAGCACTTTGGTGTGGGACTCAGAGCCATTTAAAACCTGTAATTAATGCCAGGTGCATAAACTTCACTTATATTTTTAAACTGTGGAAAAAAATCATCAGGCCGGAGGGGAAAAAAATGAACACCCTCCATTTGCCATTCATTATAGCTGTCAGGCAGCCATAAATAGAGGACCAACCACCTGCAGGTGTACTATTCTCATTCTGTTTTGCAATCCCCACAGTTATTGTAACTCTGCTAAAGCAAAGTTTGTCCAAGGAATATGGACATGAAGGGCACTGGTGACTTAAGTAATATTGCCCAGTCAATTACACATTAATAGCAAGCTGCAATTTGGCCACCATGAAATTTGCAGTTAATAGCAATGAAAACAGGTAACTTTTTTTTTTTTTTGTCAGTTGGGAGTATTCATTATGACTCTAGAATGATTTGACAAGTACTAACACTTTCTACAGAACTCTTGGAAATATAGTTTAGTGATGGATGTTTGCTATCTCTTTCAGAAATTTCTCAAGAATTTTACTAATTTGCTTTGGAGAGAAAACGATAGCATTTTAAATGGAATAAAATTGGCATAAGTTAATAATACAGAGACTGTACCGGAGGGTGGACGATTCCTGATATAGAAATGTGTGATTTATGTATAGGTTTATTTAACATATAAACCTTTTTTGGTTTATTCCCACCATTGTGCACATAACTATCAATATCCAATAAAAGTTATGCTAAAATACAACAAGACATATACAATATGAAATTAAAGATGGTAAAATAAAATCAGGCAACAATGAACTACAGCAATGTGCTATACCTGAGGCTATGTTTGAAGAGTATCTGGAAACTACAACTGGTGCACAATGCAGTTTGCATAACAGAGATGTTACATATGCCACTTGAGAGGTTGCACATGTAACATCCCTGCTATGCAAGCTGCATTAAGTGCCAGTTTGCTTCCAGTTCAAGTTGTTGGTTATCATATTTAAAGCCCTCCATGGCAAGGCTTGGGCAGGGGGTTGGACTAGATGACTAGCGGTATAAGTGATGTGCCAGTGCCTGAAGGCTGTAAGGTCTGGATGGGAACGAACAAGCTTGCACTCAATCCCGACAAGACTGAGTGGCTATTGATGCTCCCTCCCAAGGATGGTCCAACTATTCCATCTCTTAGCCTGGGGGTGAAATTATATGCCCCTCAGAGAGGGTTTGCAATTTGGGAGTCCTCCTGGATCCACAGCTGACTTTAGAACATCACTTGTCGGCTGTGACCAGAGGGCCTTTGCCCAGGTTCGCCTGGTGCACCAATTGCGACCCTATCTGGACCGGGAGGCTCTTCGGATGGTAACTCACGCCTTCGTCACCTCAAGACTGGATTACTGTAATGCGCTCTACATGGGGCTGCCCTTGAAGAGTGTTCGAAGACTTCAGTTAGTCCAGAATGCAGCCGCGCGAGCGATTGTGGGTGCACCTAGGTACACCCACGTTACACCTATCCTCCGCGAGCTGCACTGGCTTCCCATTGGTCTCTGAACACGCTTCAAAGTGCTAGTCGTTACTTTTTTTTTTTTCTCCATATATATCTTTATTTCATTTTCATATTCATTTTATACAATCACTTATATACTGTGCATAAAAAAAAAAAAAGAGAAAAAAAAACCCAACATGACACTTCATTCCCCCATACACCCTCTCTTCTCCCCCTCCAACTTTCATTTCACCCCTCCAGCATTCCCCTCTTCTACTTCCCTTCCCCCTCAGACATCTCCCCCTCCCTCCATTTCACCCTCCATACATTCCCTCTCACTCCCTCTTTACTTCTCCCTTCTCTTTCCCTCTTCTCCTCACTTTGGTGTATCCATACAATTCAATTTATTTTTTACAATAAAAGTAGAAAAAGAAAATAAGAAAAAAAAAGAAAAACGAGCCGCAGTACACAAGTGAATTCTTATTGTTCTAAGGATTGAAACTGTAATTCCACCCTCCCCCCTCCCCCCCTATAATCCCCCCTCCCTAACCCCCTTACGGCTTCGCAGGTCCCATGCCCGGCATAATTCTTTAACAAGCATTTGAGTATAATAAGGCCAGCTAACTTTAAAATTAAAAAAATAAAATAAAAATGAAGCCAAAAAGAAAAAGGAAAAATAGTAGAAAATAAGAAATAAAAAACACCCACACTCACACACAAAAAGAAGAAAGAAACAAAAAGGGTCAATAAACCCACTACGTTAACACAGCTTCCCATTATCTGTAAATTTTAAACAATGTAACTCATTCCAAATTTCGATTATTTTGCTACTTGCAGGGTTTCAAACTGTATTAGAGCCAGGTAAGTTGATCAATTAGAGTTCCCCAACTAAAAGTCTCCTTGCTTTACCTATCTATTCAGACCTTTAATTTATCTCTTTTTTATCCAAATATCCAAACCTTTCTATAACACCATTAAACTCAAATACTTCTTTCATTTTTCATTTCCAACACCTCCCTTTCTATCCTTACCCACCTCCACATATAAATTTTTTACCTTCCACCCTGCCTTTATCCATATCCACATATATATTTTATCCACATTCATTGCTCCTCCCATGTTTACTCCACTTTCCTGAAGATTCTCCGACCAATCTTTCTTAACTTTATATTGATATAGCAACTCAAACAAACATCAGCTTGCGTTCTAGCCCCAGGTAATCTAATTAAACTTTCGCTGCCCTTCCCTCTCCCACACACCTCCCAACTCCGTTCGTCCCAAACCGCAACTCAAAAAGATCACAATTTCCGCTCTCCTCGCCTAAGAAAATAATTCATGCACAATTTGAGTTAGAGTTCAGATAAAACTTCTGTACAATATATGTCCACAATCAGCAACGCTTCTTTCAGTCTCCATGTCTCATCATCGATATGCCACTTTTCCATTTTATCCCAGACAGAAATCATAAAACTTTAAAAACATCGCTTAGTCTTTATTCTTTAGTCTTCTGCTCTTCCGGAAGAGAAAAACAACACCCTCCGCCTTGTAGCCACGTGTCTCGCTGTTTGTCTTCTCCTTCTCCTTGCCTCTCCCCAGATCCGGATGAATCAGGAAGTCCCGCCTTCAGGGTCTCGTAGTAAAATTTTCGGGCTTCACCGACGGAGTTAATGCGGTGTTTTTGGTTGCCAAATGTAACTGTGATACCAGCTGGGACTTCCCATTTGTATGGAATCTGAGAATTTCTGAGTTCTTCGGTTAAGAAAGCGTACTGTCTTCTTGTTCTTAATATTTGAAATGGTATCTCTTTAACTAGTCGTTACTTTTAAAGCCCTACATGGCATCGGACCTGGCTACCTGAGAGACCGCCTCCTGCCAATTACCTCCCACAGACCTATTAGATCGCACAGGTTAGGCCTCCTCCGGATTCCATCGGCCGGTCAATGTTGGCTGGTGACCTCCCCCCGGGGAGGGCCTTCTCTGTAGCTGATCTGGCCCTCTGGAACGATCTCCCCGTTGAGATCCAGACCCTTACTACCCTTCCAGCCTTCTGCAAAGCGACGAAGACCTGGCTGTTCTGGCAGGCCTGGGGCTGTTGAATTATCCAGCCCCATTCTAAGTTATAAATGTTGTTGCAATTTTAAACTTTTGTTTTTATTTTTATATCCCCCTTCCCTTTTTATTGTAAGCCGCCCTGAGTCTTCCGAGGGTGGGCGGCATACAAAACTAATAAATAATAATAATAATAATAACAACAACAACAACAACAACAACAACCTACAAGGTCCCTTGCAAATCTGTTAATCTGTACCTGGATCAGTTACTGAGGAACCATCTAATTCCATTGTTCCATTCTATCCAGTCAGACAGAGATGGTACATTGCAGAACCTGTGGGTTAAAGAATTTTGACTGGCAGGATCCAGCAAGAAACCCTTTTCTGCATTGCCCCCACTTTGGAACGCCTTACCCCTAGGGGTGTGGTGGGCCCCCACACTTCTGGAAGGGGGAGATATTCTACAGGACAGGTGCCACAGTAGAAAAGGCTCATTTTGTGGATTTTTTTTTCCATATGTGCCCCTCCCCTTTCTCCTGATTTCTAAAAATTGAAGCAGTGGGAAAGATTTAGCAGCTCAATAGGACTGCTCAGTATTAATCCAAAATAGTTGTAGAAAAAAGATGATGCAGGCTGCAGCAGAACTAACAATTGAACTCTATTTAAAAAAAAACAATTTGAAAAAGTATTAGCAGTAAACCAGTTTCTGTTCATAGCAATGAGTCGACTTTCTTTTATTATGTGCGAGTTATTTTAGGGAGGTACTAAAAGGAATGTACATCCTTTTTGCCGTGTGGGGAGACTGTGGTGTTCTTGCCTTATTTAGTGATGAGGCAGCCTAGAGCAATTTGTAAATGTGTTATCTTTCATTGTATAAATAATCTCTCCAGCAGTCTGTAGCACCCAGACTTTCTATGCTTCACATAAATCTGAGTAAAAATACCACAAAGGAATTTTTTTTCCCATGACATTTTTTTAATTAGCAGCATTACTCTCATCTCCAAGGAGAAATCTTACCCTTGAGAAATTGTGAGAAAATTTCTCCTCCTCCTTCAGAAATTCTTAGAAGTCTTCCTGTTTCGGTATCCAAAACTGAGGTGAGGATTTTGAAAAGTATGTTGGTGCTCAGCTTTTATTTGAATGGGAGGGATTTTATTCTCCCAAAAAATTAGTTAATGTGTTGCATGTGAATGAAAAAGAGACAGAAAATCAAAACCAAAGACTTTTGTTTCTTTTTGCAATTCTCGCTCCCCATCTCCCATGGTAGAAGTACACCACGCAGCAAGGCTCTAAAGAAAGCAGGAGATTGTGTGTGAGCACATGGAAAAGAAAATAGAAATGGTGAATCTTACATTACATATAATGCTAAACTATAATATACCTTGCTTGTTTTTGGCTTTATGTGATATATGGATCTCCCCCCACCCGAATAAGAAAAAATGTGGTTACAGACCACAGTAAAAGGGTTTTAGCAATGCAGAGCCAAAACCAACAAATCCTATTATGGTTTATTTATGGATTAGAAATAACTGCTCTGTTGCTTTAGGCCAGTGTTTTTCAAATTTGGCAACTTAAGATGTGTCCCTTTTCTGCGAACAATTCTGGAAGAGTTTCTTTCCATATTTAACTTTTGAGGAAAAGTAGGAAGAAGTTGGGGGATAGGAATATTAATAAATAAACAAATAAATAAACAAACAAATAAATAAATAAATAAATAAATAAATAAATGCATACATACATACATACATACATACATACATACATACATACATAACTCAATAAATACATTTTAAATGAAGAACAAGGGCTGAAAGACCAGAACTACGTTCCTACAATGACTAATTTACCAATCTACCACTTTCTTAATTGCAGTATGCATTCAGATAAACACTTTCCCCAATGGACTGTAGTGGCTCACATGGTTAGAACCCTGGGCTGATGATTGGCAGGCTCATTCAAGACCTGGTTTCTCCACAAGATGGGGTGAGCACCTTTCACACGCTCCAGCTCCTGCTGACCAACAGTTTGAAAGTGAGTGATCATAAGTAGGCAACTTAACATGGACATGAAAACTCCTGGGAGTTCCCTGGGCAACAGTGATGTCACAGTTTAATGCCTTCAACCTGCTCGAAACATGACCCTTGTAGTAGTAGCAGCATTTTTCCCACTCTAAATTGAACTTATTTTCCTTGCATTCATGCAGGATTCAAGCAACCTCTGCTGGATCTATTCCCCATCCTAATCTCACAAAAGAAAAACAGAATAGTTAAAATCTTGAGAGGTTTCAATAAGCTCTCATGAAGTTTTTTGGGTGGGTGGGCAGTCTAGAAATTGTTTTCAAGGTCTGGTAGGCAGCAGTGGCGGGTTCCGGAGTTATCCACATCCATACGTGTGGCGTGCGCATGCATTCTAGTATCAAATGATGCTTCCGCAAGCCTCCGCAACGCTCCTACTGCTCCGTGGAGCATCATGCAGGCACCGAACACGCCATGCACATGTGCGGAAGCGCCAAAAGCATAAAGCACAGGTAAGGACTGCAGGTGGGTGGGTGGGTGGGACATCCAGCCAGAATCCGATACACCCGTACCAGGGCATCCCGCCTGCAACCCACCAATGGCAGGCAGCCAAAAAAAGAAATGGTTCAGAAACTCACCATGCCGAAAAGTCATGACAATTGAAGGTATGGGAAGAATAGTCAACAGTTCTGAAAAGCACTGGTTTGGGGAAAGTCTACCTGTGTTTTCATTTCTTGGCACAGAACAGAAAATATTACAATCTGGTCATTGGGTTAATGGTACTAATGGGTTCATTGTTGAATTCTTAACAATTGATGATTGATGCTCTTTAGTTCTTACTCTGTCACACACACACTTTCCCCACAGCAATCTACAGGCATTGTGAAGAAAACCTTCTCCAACATCTGATGTGAATACAAACTAGGTTGATCCTGCAGCTTCAACCAACCCTCTGCATATTGACTCCCTTTGTGTTCAGACAGCAGCACAGTGAATTTTCAACCTTACTTCAGAGTTGTCAACTTGTTTGCTGGTGCCTCTATTATTTTCTCTTGGCAGACCAGCGACAAAGCACTGTATGGAACACGCCTTTAAAAGTCAGGAAAAAATGCATTCAAGTAGCCATGAAAATCAGTTAAGCTTGAACCCATTGAATTTCCCAACAGGTCATTGATCAATAGCCTTTAGATATGTAATGAATAGTCATACTCTGGATTCTGTCAGGTGGTGTTTTCCTTTGGAACTGATAAATTGCACCCTTTTGTGTGAGCCAGCTGAGGTTTGAAGCAAGGCAGCCTGTGCTGGTATTTGCTTTGGCTCCAACAATGCCATACGCTTGCAAAAATACAGCTGGCAAAGGGTGTTAAAAATATCTGAAAAGTTATTTTCACACCTTGCCAAGGGCTTTGAAGCCATGCCCTGTCAGATCTTGCAGAACAGATCTGCAAGAAGAATGATCAGAAACTTTAGGATCATTCTTGAAAAATCTGGGCATATCTATTGGTGAGGAAAAAAAGAAGATGAAGTGCTTAAAGCACGTTCTCTTGACTTAGGATACCAATCTCCAGATCTAGTGTCAGTAGTTGCCTTACATGAACAAAGATGAGATCCACATAGGCCCAGGAAGAACTATGGAGATTAACATTAGGAATATTGTTTCTATTACTGTATTCTTTAGCATAAGGGATGTGATGGCTCAGTGGCTAAGATGCTGAGCTTCTTAATCAGAAAGGTCTGCAGTTCGGTGGTTCAAATCCCTAGCACCGCGTAACGGAGTGAGCTCCCATTACTTGTCCCAGCTTCGGCCAACCTAGCAGTTTGGACGCACGTAAAAAATGCAAGTAGAAAAATAGGAACCACCTTTGGTAGGAAGGTAACAGTGTTCCATGTGTCTTTGGCATTTAGTCATGCCGGCTACATGACCACGGAGGAATCTTTGGACAGTGCTGGCTCTTTGGCTTTGAAATGGAAATGAGCACCGTCCCCTGAGTCAGGAATGACTAGCATATATGTGCAAGGGGAACCTTTACTTATAGCATCCTCATATTCTCCAAATGTCTCTAATGACCCAGTTTCTATATAACAGCGCTGGGAGAAGACAAACATTACAGAATCTGCACAATTCATTTTTTAGGGTTTTTTCTTTCTTTCTTTATTTTTTTTCAAACTCAGCTTTGGAAGAAAATGTGCTTGATTGTCTGACTGTGCAATTTCCTAGCTGCAGCTGAGTCTTGGTTCATGAAATCTGGCGTATCAACCTCAAGTCCTTTTTTTCTTTCTGTTTGCTTTTTTTCCTTGCTAGTTTTGAAAACTTAATAAATAATTATTTTAAAATAAAAAGGATAAGTCCAAGTGTGTGTGTACATGTATAAAGCATTTTTTTTTAAAAAAAAATCCAAGCCAAAGTACACCAAAGGGATTTGGGCAGGCTCACTGAGAGATTGTTGGAGGGGACTGGGGAGCAATATAAGCAACATCTTGCTTTTGTTGACTGAAATGGTGGTTTTAATTCAGCTTTAATATTTATGATGTATTGTTTTGCTATGACATTTTTATCTTGTTTTCTTTCTCTCTCTCATATATTTGAGATGGACAGTTATATGCACTGAACAACATAAATCCTGAAGAAAAGTTGGATGGGTGGAATTCTGACTACAACTTTTTATTTCAGACTCATAGGATTTCCCAGAATCTCAATCCCTCCTAAAGAGAGGCTGAGCCATGCTTAGTGAAAGAAAGGTACACAAAGGGAAAATACCCCATTCAAATGACTCAGTGGCTAAGACGTTGAACTTGTTGATGAGAAAGGTCAGCAGTTCGGCGGTTCGAATCCCTAGTGGAGCGAGCTCCCATTACTCATCCCAGCTTCTGCCAACCTAGCAGTTTGAAAGCATGTAAAAATGCAAGTAGAAAAATAGGAACCACCTTTGGTGGGAATGTAACAGCATTCCATGCGCCTTTGGCATTTAGTCATGCTGGCCACATGACCACGGAGATGTCTTTGGACAGCGCTAGTTCTTCGGCTTTGAAACGGAGATGAGCATCCCCCCTAGAGTCAGGAATGACTAGCACATATGTATAAGGGGAATCTTTACCTTTTAGCATTTGTCTACTATAAATTTCAGTTCTTCTGCCCATCTTATCAAGTGGCAAAACATTAGCAAAAAGTCCAGCGTTGAATTCCAAAAAATTGCTGGAGAGATTATAAAGTAATGTCACCCCAATGTTTTTCATCTTTCTAAAGGCATTCATGAAGCAAAACATTTTATCAATGCTATCCAGTTCACTAGCACCAAAAGATGATCAGAGCACAGAGCTCTCTGCCCCAGTTGTTACCCCATCACCCTTTCTTTTCTCAGCTTAGTGGATAATTTTAGGGAGCACAGAGACATATTTATAATTAAGAAACATGCAGTAATAAATGACAGAAAACTCAAGGGCAGCTTCTAGTAAAAATAGTTTTTTAGTGGTAAGCGTCTTGATTCATCAGCCATATTTACCCATTACTTAGCTTGAATTAAAGCAACACAAAACCCACACAATTTCCTCCTGTGGTTGTGTAATAAATGAAGACATAACTTCAAGGGAGGTAGAACAGGTGTGGGAAAGGGCAGTGCCACTGCAGTTATGGAGAGTTGCAGAGAAAATTTGCTCAGATTTCCCAAACCTTCAGTCAAACTACTGACAAAAGGGAACGATGGGTCAGCAATGCCATCTTGCCCACCTTTATAATATTTTTGGCACATAGTACAAACAAAAGCACATCTTCACTATATCAAAACAACTCTCTTGCCATCTTGCCTTCTAAAAAATTGCACAACCCGAATGAGAGAAGCAGCTCACTTTTGTACATTTTTTAAAAAATGTAATGTGAATTCAAGGAAAGCACCATAAATCCTATAAATGGGCAGAATAATTGTTTGCCAGTTCCCTATTTTCACTATTTTAAAACAGAGAAAGTTTTGAAGAAAAAAAGACTTGGATAAGCAAGATGTGAAAGTAAGCTCTCTGCCAGAACAAATGGAAAGCATTTCCTAGAAATAAGTTTTTGGCTAATCCCAGTGGAGAAAGGGAAAGTTATTCTATTTGTCCAATTCTGTACTCAGTCATTTCCAGGGAGAAAAAAATATGTTGCTAATTTTCCAGAGTCAATGTGGCTAATGATAATTAGGTAGCAATTTTCAATTATCTCATTAAATGAAGTTTAGCAGCAAGCCGTATATATTTGTATTACTTATTGTGAAGAATTATTACCAAACTTCTATTAACCTCTCTTAATCTTCAGGTTCATATATTATTAATTTGTACCCCATTTCTCCTTCATAGGCTAGCTTTATAAGTGGCTTGTTATGGGTCTCTAAAGGTACAGCATACAAAATGGAGTTCTGTTGCCAAAATCCAGTTTTTTAAGAATATTCTGATCCAATATCCTAAGCGCTTCATGATTTAGGTCCAGGGTACCTGCGAGACCACCTACTGCCACCGGTAGCCTCCCATCGTCCAGTGCGATCCCACAGAGTTGGCTTTCTTAGGGTGCCGTCGGCCAGACAGTGTCGGCTAGTGACCCCCAGGGGGAGAGTCTTCTCTGTGGGAGCGCCTTCCCTCTGGAATGAGTTGCCCCCGGAGCTTCGTATAATCCCCGACCTCCGGTCCTTCCGACACCCCCTAAAAAGTTGGCTTTTCCAGCAAGCCATCCTGGCCTGAACAAAACAAAATAAAGTATTGATCACTGTTAATTTTAATTCGAATTTTTTTTAAAAAAAATGTATTGTCAATTTTAATTGGCTTTGGGATATTCCATTTATTTTTTAAAAAACTTTTATATTATGTGTTTCTTTTAATTGTTGTACGCCACCCTGAGTCCTTGGGAAAAGGGCGGCATATAAATCTAATAAATCTCAAATCTCAATCTCTCAATATGCCTAGATATTGTGCAAACCCTGAATATAAACGTGTAGAGAAATAATACCTCTGATTAACTACTGTATTGTTCTGGGTACTTCCATAAAGCAAGGCTCCAGAATCCTTTTGCTGCAAAGGTAAGGCTTAATGCAAACAACAGTGTATGCACCATTTTATGTCATTGCAAAAGGAGGAAGCAAGAGCCAGCTGGGTGATGCCATCAGCTGAAAACTCAACCCATTTCCCTAGGGCAGTGATGGTGAATCTTTTTAGCATCAAGTGCCCAACTGGAATGTGCATGCGCAGCTGGCCAGCATGCATGCATGTGCCAGAAACCCAAAGGACAGGTGGCCAGCGTGTGCATGCTCTGGCACGTGTGAAGACCAGCTGGTCAGCGCACATGCACGCACCAGAAACCAGAAGAGAAGCTGGCAGTGGCTCGCGTGCCCACAGAGAGGGCTCTGTGTGCCACCTCTGGCACACGTGCCATAGTTTTGCCATCAGCCCTAGTGGGTTTGAATTATGTCTGCTGTTTCAGGAAGTAAATTGGGATAGTGTTACATGGTAATGTAAATTATGTAAATTTGTCTGCCAGCCCTAGAAGATGGGACTTGTAAAATTAAATTCTAAAAGAAGAAGAATTCTACCATGAAGTTGGGTTACATTTTCTTTGGGTGGTACTTTAACTTGTCTGAAAGATCCAGCATGGTCTTTGGGTTTTTTACTCTTTTGCAGTGCCTTTAGCTGTTTGATTGAAGTTGCAAGGAGACAAGACCCAAGATCTTCAGTTTATAGCAGAGTGCAGCCTATCCAATCATTTTTTTTAAGGTGATGTGAGCAAGCTTGTGCTCTTAACTTTCTAATTCAGCCCTTTAATTCATAAATTCTAGTTTTACTTTACTCTTTCCTGCAGCCACAAAAAACCATATAAAATTGATAAATGGCTGTGGAGTTTTTCCCTTTTACTTTACAATTTAATTGTTTATTTAACCAAGAGCAGCTCCTTTAGACTTGACCTGGTCCATGTCAAATACACTATGGTTAGAAAACTTCTCATGCTCCCATTAACTCTAAGCCATTTCCAATGTCACTTTTGATTAATAGTCCAGATACTACAAATGCCATTAGAATCAAAGATATAAAGAAATTGTATGAAAAGGAATGAAGTTAAAAACTCATGTTGCAATCTCCAAAGGAGGGAATGTATACACATCTAACAACTAATTTACAACTGTTTTCTTCACGATGTTGCACAAATACATTGATTTGGTGACTCTTCAATAATCAGACTGGATCACTGATGAATCACATATTAGTATCATTATGGCAATCACTGCTGAAAATTCTATGGATTAGTTCAAACCTTTTATGGAGACTATAAAAATTTGGATCAATGTGCAGTGGATACCTACTTCAGCTTGATGCCTTCTGTGATATTTTTCTTCATCCACAAGATGATTCCTGTGTGTGTTGAGCCTACAAAGGAAGTACAGACTGAAATACATTCGAAGCTCCTTTTTCTGATGATCTCAGTGTTTTTCAATGGTTTGGATACAATATCATAAATCTGTCTAGGATCTCTGTTCTGACGCAATATTATGCATGAATGGCAACTACTTGATGGGTAGGGCTTTGCAGTCAATTCTGATTCAGTTGGAACTGGAGTTTCAAGGTTCAGAAAGGACTTGATTTGATTCATGTTTTTAATTCAAGAGCAAACTAATTTGATTAGAATTACTTCAAGATATTATTTGAAAAAAGTTTCTTTGGTAGGCTGTTGTCTGGAAATCAACCAATGCCTGAACCTACTTTATATTTTGGTAGAAAGAGGTGAAAAATTACAAGCTTTGAAGGGTTCTTAAGCACACTAAGCACCTACCTCTGGTCATATTAGAGGACCTTTCCACACTGGCTCAAGCAGCATCAAAAGCACAAACCAGAAAGCATGAATTCCCATAACAAAGAGGAGCTTTGAGCTGCCATCAACACTGCTTCAACACAACAGCAGCTGAAACACCTATGCTAATTCTTTTAAATAGGCATGGGGTATATATGGCCCTTCAGATTTGCTAATCTAGAACTTCCAGTAGTCCATCAGAGATGAGTGATGCTGGGAGTTATACTACAGAAGTAACATCCAGAGGGCTATAGCATTGTATTCTTATATGGACTGCACCAGTAAAGGCTAAACCAATTTCATTGTATACATGATGTACAATGAGAATAAAAGCTTTGGATTGAATTGAAAATATAGGGTTCTTATTTCTATTCTAAGGCATATGAATAAGTGATCACTTTGGAAAGTTAAATCCTGAACATGACTGGGTCAAGTAAAGAATACTTAAAACGTGGTTTATGTTAGGGACAATTTCATGTTGCAGATGTTTTTCTTTCTCTATATATTTTCTTTCCCCTCTCCATAAAAAAATGATACTTTACAATGCCAGACCTACATATTAATTTAATTATTTTCATACCCCTCATAACTACTTATTTTAAATGGTAGTATTCTAAGGCAGTTAGGTGAAGAGATGTTATCTCTTAATCTTGAATTCAATTTCAAAATATTTCTTGTTTATATATTTAATAACTTTAATATTTAATCAGGTTCTGACAAACCTTGTTGGCTTACGAAGTATATAATTTGACAATAACCTCATAAAAACCTGTAACAAAGCACAGCCACAGAAAAGCAGCCTCGTCTATCCTCCCCCCCTCACACCTCTGGGAAATGTGAGACTGTAGGCAGCTTCTTCTTGTAAACACTACTGGGTCAGCCTGATTCCAGTGAGAGCAGACAACCATCCCGTTTTCAAGACCGCCTCCTGCCGATCACCTCCCATAGACCGATTAGATCACACAGGTTAGGTCTCCTCCGGATTCCATCGGCCAGCCAATGTCGGCTGGCGACTCCCCGGGGGAGAGCCTTCTCTGTTGCAGCTCCAGCCCTCTGGAACGATCTTCCCGTGGAGATCCGGACCCTTACTACCCTCCCGGCCTTCAGCAAAGCCGTTAAGTCCTGGCTGCTCCAGCAGGCCAGGGGGCTTTCGAAATATCCAGCCCCTCGGAAATTGTGACTGTTGTATATTTTAATATGTTGTTTGTGTATTATCCCCCCTCCCTTGTTTTATTGTAAGCCGCCTGGAGTCCTTCGGGAGTGGGCGGCATACAAATCAATAAAACTCTAAACTCTAAACTCTATAAAAGGTTTTATAGATCAAGAACATCACTTTAAATTGTACCCAGAAACCAGTGAGCAAGGACATTAGAGACTGCAGAATAGGTATTATGGACTATCAGTATTGGGAACTAATAAATTTGTGGGCCAGTTGCAGTTTCTGAGTAATCTTTAAGGACAGCCCATGTAAATTGCATTGTCATAGTCTAATTGGGTGGTAATGAAGGGGTAAAGTAAGGTTGCAATTGGTGTACCAATCCGACCTGGGCAAAATTTCTTTAGCCTTGGCCTCTACCACTGTTCAAGGAGGAGCGATAACTTCATAAATATTGCTTACGTCTCCAGAAATGACATTGCCATCAAAAGAGAACCGTAATAAAGAAAGAAGACCTCTCCAGCTTGCTTAGGTTTGACTTCAGCTATTCTCTACTATTCAGATCCTTGCATCTTTCAGGCACCAGGTAGCATATCAACAACATCTCCTCTTCAAACCAGAATGGGTAATGTAAAGTTTATTATGCTCAACTTATTGATGAAGCTGCATCCCAAATTATTAGATAACCTCTTCCAGGAGTTTCATATAGACATTAAAATGGGGGGATGGGGGAAGAGGACCAAACAGTGCCATACAATCTACACATACAACAGATGCCCTTTATGCTAACTGAAGCATTGCCTCATTCATTGTCTCATTTCTATTTTAACCAGACACTCTGAATAGATTAAAGCAAAATATTTGTTTTTTTTACACTATATGCAAAACATGATGGGACTATCTTTTTCAGTTGCTTATCTGCTAAAAATAGATGAGTTGATTCCTCCACCTCCCTTTTTACTGTTCTTCTCATTAAACTGGAGCAAGCTCTTTTGTTTACATTTTTGGGAGCCTTTGCCTGCCCTTTATCATGTTAGCAGCAGACTGTTGGGATACAAGTGGGTTCAGCATCAGTGCATGAATATGCCTTTTTCCTTGGAAAAACAAAATATCTTGGTTATGAACACTGATTAAAATTAATGGGGGTTTCCAGGTCATGGAAGGCTTAAGAAATGTCTGCTTAAAGTATTGCTTATGAATCTTCCATTATGAACTTATCTAAATTCATAAGGTGTTGCTGATGAAAGTGATCATTCTATGACAACACTGTTCCCAATCTTGACTTCCCATGTTCCTTTATTGCCCTCTGATAAGTACACTTTCAGATTTTGCACTTCCATGCTGTATGTACTGTGGAACAGCCCAGATTGTAGAGTGAAAGGAAGGGCAGAGAATAATATGACATGGAACAATTTGCCTCCACAAGTTGTGGTGCTCCAACACTGGAGGTTTTTAAGAAGAAATTGGGCAACCATGTGTCTGAAATGGTATAGGGCAGGGCTCTCCAAAGTTGGCCACGCCAACTTTGGAGACTCCTGGTATACGGTTCCCTGGTTGAATAGTGGGTTGGATTAAACAACTTCCAAAGTCCCTTGCAACTCTGTTATTCTGTTATACAGTTTCAACATTGATGTAAAATGCAATGAGAAAAAGACAGCAATGTTTTGAGTGGGTTTTGGTTGTTTGGTCTGTTGAACTAAAGGAGTCATACAATGAATGAATATGGAAAATCCCCAAATACTGAAATACTCTTAGTGTGATCATGTTGAATGACGAGTGTAAATCTATCCACTCATTTCAAAAACTGAACAATACTTGGATGAATCTATGTGGGCTTCTCTGGGCAACATTGGCCAGCCTCCCTCCCTCCCTCTCTCTCTCTCTCTCTCTCTCTCTCTCTCTCTCTCTCTCTCTCTCTCTCTCTCTCTCCCTCCCTCCCTCCCTCCCTCCCTCCCTCCCTCCCCCCCTCTCTCCATTAACGTCCCTTGCCGGACTGTTGTGAGGATTAAGTGACATGCACTATCTAGAAAATGTTCAAAAGAAAGGTGGAAAAGGCAGAATTAATGAAATTAAATCACAGCTTTGATTTTTTTTAATATTATAAACATTACTCAGAAGAAACAAAGATGATGGCTATGCTATTTTTTTTTACTATGGTATATAACTGTTTCCTCAGAATCATTCATATTCAATTAAAAATGAACCCTGTGGCACAAATACTGTATAATCCAAGTCCTGGAAACACAATAACAATTATGCCAAGCTTGATTCTACTCTAATGTCAACCTTTATTAGAAACTAGATAATCTGTGTTCATTGCAGCATTATTTCAGAGATATTTGCTTACTTAAACAGAGAAACAGAATGACAATGGGCAGGCAAAAAAATACAACCCAGTAGGAGCAGAAGCAGCTTCCGACTACCTGCTAGCTTCCCCATTTACTTTGCTTGTGGGAAGCTTGCAGGAAATAAGTCAGTGCAGAAGTTGGCAGGAAATTGCAGGTCCAAGGCCAGCAAGCAGGTAAGTGGCAGTTGCTGTGTGAGTGAGGAGGTGCAAGGGATGTGTATTATGAGGGGTACTTAGGAGTCCAGAAGAGGTGCTGTGTAGGTTGAGATGGGTGCATTGGCATGCACCACAGATGCCATAAGGTGAGATGGAAGACACAGGTTGAAAAGGGTGGACAGGGATGCCAAGATGTGTTGTGTAGGTAAGGTAGGTGTGCAGGAGATTGGGATTGGTCAAGAACAATGCTTGAATGCTGCATGGGTATATGACAGATGCAGTGCTGGTTGGGGATGATATGCAGGGTGTGTGGGTGGGTGGGGGGTTGGAAAGGATGCCTAGGAGTGCTTGGGAGTTTGCAATAGGTAAGGAATGGCATGTGGGGGAGGTGCAAATCAAGAAGGGTATGTGGGAATGCCCAAGAGGTGCCACATGTGTTGGGGAAGAGGCACAGGAGGGGGACAAGATGAAAGGTTCCATGGGGATACACAAGTGGAATACACATCAGGGAAGGCACATACCGGATAGGGTGGGTAAGGAAGTGTGTATGGTGGAGCACAACAGCTGCCATATGAGTCAGGGACAGTTTGTGTGGGTGCAAAAGATGTGATGTGTGGGTTGGGGAAGGTGGGGGGCAGCACAAGTTGGGGAAACACGTGGGAAGTACAATGAACTGGTACGTGTGTTAGGGGGTTCCTTCTCTTCCTAGCAGGCCGGTAAGTGGTTGCTGCTGGGTGTGGGAGAATGCAAAGGGAAATTGTCACAGAAAATTGAAAATGAAATCATGTGACTGCAGCAGTAGTTCAGCAGCAGCAGCCAGTAACACTGAAGCAGTCACAAGTTTTCCCCAAATGTTATTTATTTGGGATTATAGGTACACATTTTGGACACATTCTGTAAGTTATCCATTTTGAGGTACCTTGGTTCAAAAACTGTTGTCCTATGTGTTAAAAGAAATGACAGCAAGAATTTCAATGGTTTGTACCTAAAGAGTAACATAAAGCTTGCATAATTATGTTCCATTCTAAAAGAAAACTGACTTGTAGATATTGAAGCTCCAGTACTCTTCCTATTTTCATGTTGTCCAATCATCCTTGTGGATCAAAAGCTAAAGCAGTAAGAAACAGCAGCAATCTACTTGCCAGCCACAGAGAGCCAAAAGGTAGATGGTGTTTTCTCTTCCTTTTGGTGCAGAGTCTCTTGGTCTGTGGCATTCAACTTGCAGGTAGCACAAGACACATTAATTGGAAACAGGAACCTGATTTGATGCTAAATATAGCAATATGATTCTCATTGGTGTGCCACTTGGTTCTGTGCTGTAACTGAAATGTGGATAGAATGGAATTTGTCTCTGTCTGGCTGAATTACTCTAGAAGAATGGAGAAAGTGGCAACTATTTCCGTAAAATAAAACAAAAACAAACAAAAATCTGTGTAGAATCATGACTGAGAAAAAACATGTTCTACTAGATAAGCATCTTCTGAAGAAAGACTTGGGCCTTTGGTTGTCAGGATGCCTTTTGAAAAATGATATCATATGATAATTGTAATACTGGACCAATATTCAATGGTTATTTTTTATTCTTGATTTTTTCCCATAGGTTTTTAATCACAAACCACATACATTCAAGATGCCAAAAGCTTTCACTTAACCTTCTACCCTCCTATGCTGACTGGTAAAATGCCTTTCAGAGTAATTAATTATATGTTAAAAGAGGGCAATTTGTCATCCATTGTGGAATCCTGATTAGATAAAATCTCTAAATATCACTTTTATTTATTTAACTTTTAAACATGCCACCCAACATTGCTGAGTAAAACAGATGGGGATTTGTAATACCACTTAGCTATTAAAATGTCTGGGGCATAGAGCAGCAATGATACCGAAGAGTAAAATATAATACACAAAAAAGAAATTGATCCCAAAGTGCTAATAACTATTAAATGTTATGATAGAGCTCTATGGTTTAAATCCAAAATTACAGAAGTAGAACTTTTTTTTAGATAATACGAGTTTGTTGTCACTTCTTCTTCCCTTCAACTCCCATATATCTTTCTCAGTTTTACATTCTGGAAGAAAATTGAGGATCTTATGATATCTGAAGAGGGAAGCCCATCAATTAACATGAATTATAATGTGATTTTATTTCTGTTTGATGTCACTCTTTTTTTTCTGTTCAATCATATCTGATTCTCAGAAACTGCCTGCACAAGTCCCTACAGTTTACTCAGCAAGATTTCTCAGAAATGATTTGCCATTGCCTTCTTCCTAGGGCTTATAGAAAGTGACTGGCTCAAAGTTAACCAGCTGGCTTCATGTCCAAGACAGGACTAGAACTAGAACTTTCTAGCCTGATGTCTTCACCACTATACCAAATTCTCTCTCCCTCCCTCCCTTCCTCTCTCCCTCCCTCCCTCTCCCTCTCTTTCTCTTTCTTTCTCTCCCTTCAGATAAATGAAGTTATTAGCAACAGAGGACAAGAATAGACCTCTAACTCTTTGTCCATCATTAACTTTGAGGAGCCTTTTTTTTTTCTTCAGTAAAGAAAGAAAAATTACAGGATGTTCAAAGAGGAAACTATAAGATCTTCCAGAATACTTCTCATGTATGATTCAAGGCTGGCATAAAACAATTTTTGCATGGAGCCATAATATTGGACTTAAGCTCACATGGTAAAAAGGAAAAAAAGTTTCTCCCTAAAACATTTGCCTTTTTCTCAGATATAACTTTGAAGCAAAGTCCCTTTTGTTCCTTGACCTCCTTTGGCTTCTTGGGATGATGCTTGCCTTTATCAAAGCTGTCGGGGACGAGATTCTCTCCACTTATTTTTCCTTCTTGTTACAGTTCTCCAGATACTGCCTCTATTTTATAAAAGCAAGGGACACAGTTAGCTTATACATTAAAGTTCATGCCTGAATGAAAGTTTATATTCAGACTCTGATGTACTCTGACAATTTTTTCCTGTTTTTTCAAAAGCATGTAAAGATTGAACTGTTTCAGAGAGTCTTCCCTTGCTTTGGTTTGAGGTTACCATTTTTAAATTTTCCTTTGTATTCATACAGTATTCTATTTCTATTTTGCTATGGGATTTGGTTTAGATTGTATTTTACTATGTGAACCACCTAGAGTTGTTTTGACTGTGGGATCATAGAAATATGTGCAATAAATGAATGAATAAATCATTTTTAAACTGGCAGGAAAGCTGCAGCATTGTGAATGCAAGGTTTGCCATTGGCAGTAGTCTCTGACAAAATGGAACATTCTTTCAAGTACATACGCTGAAGCATCAAATTGTCCAACTCTCTAATTCCTATTGGGAAAAAAATAGATTCACTAGAGAATTTGTGAATAGTAAAATTTTTATTTCGATTAGCTAGATGAGCTTGGAATCAGGAAACAGGGTAAGAAGTTTTCAGGTTGGCACCCAAAACGTTTGCACACTGTTAGGAGTTAAACACCATGCCTGAAATTATAAACTCTACTTTCCTGGTGGATTCCATCAACATTTATGACACTTTTCCCCCCACTATGATTCAGACCATAGCAGAGGTCACACAACCCTGACAGACTGAATCAACCTAATCCTGTTTTACTATTATTTACAGGAGAAAGAATAAAGGAAAGTAGGATGAAGTTTGAAGCTTTCATTTGAATCTGAAGTCTGTCAGGGATTAAGTCATGCTAATGACTTTTTCCTGGTTTTTTTGCGGGGGGGGTTGTGCATCGGACTTTACATCAGGTGGCATATTAGACCATATAAGAATCCTGAGATACTGGCTATTTAATGGTAATGATGAAATCATATTTTAAAGAGCAGCTGTCTTTGTAATAAAATCCTGGGGAAACTGCCAACTCAGAGAGTGAAAATTGATTTGATACAGCAGGCATGTTTTTAAAATAATGTTACATACCAAGTTCATCTGATGAATGGCATCAAGAACACTGATAGTGATAACTTGATTCATATTATAATGCAAATTTAATCAAATGACACTTTCTAACTCTCTACATGATCTAAAACAGATTAAAGAATCAGTTTTGAGATACAATTTAGTATTAGGTAAAGGTAAAGTTTCCTCTCGCACATACGGGCTAGTCGTTCCCAATTCTAGGGGGAAGTGCTTATCTCCATTTCTAAGCCAAAGGGCCAGCGCTGTTTGAAGACAATTCCATGGTCATGTGGCCAGCATGACTAAATGACGAAAGCATACATAATGCTGTTACCTTCCCACCAAGCTGGTCCCTATTTTTCTACTTGCATATTTACATGCTTTCGAACTGCTAGCTTGGCAGAAGCTGAGGCAAGTAACAGGAGCTTACTCCATTACACAGCGCTAGGGATTCGAACCGCCGAACTGCCAACTTTTCTGATTGACAAGCTCAGCATCTTAGTCACTGTGTCCCTTAGTATTAGCCTTCCCTAACTATTAATAGTGGTGAACAAGATCTTATATCTGTGTAAGAAACTGTACATAGATGCAGTGTAGGATAGGATTCCAATATTGGACTGGGACCCTATTGGAATCCTATATGAAGTCATGTACTTGCTTCCATGGTGATGGGTACTGGTCCCAGTCCCCAAGACCATGGAAGCAAGTACATGACTTTGGGATTATGAGTCTCACTCTCAGCTCAACCTATCTCATGGGTGATCTCATGGATTGATCTCCTTGGAAAAAAAGACAGATACTGTTCATAAATAAATGGCAATGAGGGAAAATCACTCTAGAGATTTTGTCAGAGAACATTCAAACTTGAAGACCAATTTGAAATCCTGCTTATTTCAAGCTTATTGTTTCTTTGTCCCAGTGAAGTGCAGGAGAGCCTGATAATTACACACCAATTGCAATGAGTAGAAATTTTTATGACTACAAAAATGTATCTTGCAGCCACAGAGAGAAACCAAAGAGAAATCCAATTGTTGTTGTTTTTCTGCTCATCTATGGCTATAAAATAAGGAGAGAGACACAAGAGCTAAAGGGCACCTTATTTGGTGGCACCAGCTAACCGGCTGTGGTTGATCTGAAGAGCTAAGCAGGATCAGCCCAAGTGCTAAGCAGGATCAACTGTGATTAGTACTTATGTGAATTCCCCAGTCATGCATCTTAGAGTTGTCAAGTTGAAAAACTGAAAAAAATATACCTCCAAATGAACCCATATTTGTGTTTTTTTTTCCTAGGACATATAAACATATGTAAAGTAGGTTTGAGGTTTTTTTGTTTTTTGTTTTGCTTGAGTGGAAAAATGACTGTCACTAAATGCCTAGTTTTTGAGCTGCTGTTCTTTGTTTAATCTGCAAGTGGTTAATCTAGTAGTTTCAAACATCACATTTACGCCTTTGTCATGCAGGAATTAAATTAAAAGTGGTTCAGATATGAATAAATAAAAATATCACAGGCTAAATAAATACACGGGAAATCTAATTGCTAGGCTACTTTGTGTCAAATACAATTATCATATAAATATAGCTGAAGAATTCATCATCTCCTTTTAAATTTGAGGGGGGAAAGATAAGAATTGAGATTGGATTTACCAAGGTATAATTTTTGTTGTCGGCATGTCAAATATAATCACAATTGCTTTTTTAATTTATTTTCTTCCTTTCATATAGATTGTAATGTTTTTAAATACTTTCACATCTTGCTTATCCATTTATGGAAAAAGCATTTCTTCCTCTTAAGTACTAGAGCAGGAGCATGCCATATTTTATCACTTGAAATACACACTCAGCCTTCAAGTGGGCTGTTGCAAGCTAAATTCCAAAACATGGATGAGGCCAGGACCATTTCTTTTTCCATTTAACTTAAAATATTTTAAATGGATGAAAATGTGTAGAGGAGTAAATACAATCCTTGCTCATTCTTTAATTACATTTGGAATTAGGTCTGGTGGCAAGTTCTGAAAATTTTATAGGGCTCCATCCAGTGTTTTGAAATGCTGTTGCCTTGCATCATTGCTCAATGTGCACCCTTGCAGGTGTGTCTACATATTGTGGTCAAAAGAATCAAGATGATTTTTAAGACAATGAGGTCTTTTGACATGCAATGTGCCTGTGGCACATATAAATATAGGCAGAGGTTTGATGCAGAATAGCAGTTAGACTTATATACCGCTTCATAGGGCTTTCAGCCCTCTCTAAGCGGTTTACAGAGTCAGCATATTGCCCCCAACAACAATCCAGGTCCTCATTTTACCCACCTCAGAAGGATGGAAGGCTGAGTCAACCCTGAGCCAGTGAGATTTGAACAGCCGAACTACAGAACTGCAGTCAGCTGAAGTAGCCTGCAGTGCTGCATTTAACAACTGCGCCACCTTGGCTCTCTAAGCTCTCAGAAGTGGGTTTCACATAATTTTACCACCAGTTCACCATGTACCGAAAATGTAAGCGTGCATGTTCCTTTTGTGCATGTGTGCAGCCTTCCATGCCTGCACTCTTCTCATGCACGTGGCTTGCACACATACATGCAGCTTAGAAAACATGGCTAAATAGGACAGCATAGTGCCAGGGTGAGTTGGTGGGATTGACCCACCTGAGGTCGCCACTACCAGTTCACCCGAACTAGTCCAAACCAGCTGAATACCACCAGTGGTTTGATGGCACCATTGTGACCATATCATGACATTTTTTTTTAGCATACCTGCAAACACTTGTGCCCTACACTATTGTCATAATGCTTACAATGACTTGGTGGTGAAGTGAAAAAGCACAAAGATTTAGATATCAGAAGAGAAAAATAGGGGCATTCTAGGGGGGGGGGGAAGACTGAAAGAAAAGCACCACATTGTTAATTGTATTATACTGATGCCTGGAAAGCCTTGCAGCCCTCAGCAGACTGAGATAGGATCCTAAAACCTCACCCAAAGGGAAAGGCATCGAGCCAACATCTAGTTAAAGCCATTCTTAAATAGCTATCCGAACCTTAAATTACTTTGGTATCGAATGAAACTGGGCGGTCAAGTTTCTGTGAAAGACATTTCATCGACAGTATGAAATTGCTGCCAACTTAGTTTGAAAATCTATAGCTTATAAGTGCTTTGTCAGCTTCAGTTTTACCATATCATTACTTCTAGTAAATAAATGTGAAGAAGAAGAAAAAGCCAAAGTTTGAATTAACTCACTAATCTGAAAATGCCAACAAACCATTGTTATTTCCTTGTGAACCTTAAATGTGCAAACCCATATTATTTGAACATTTATCCTCAACCCAAAGCAAGCAAGAGTTCTTAAAAGTAACTTTGATTTTAATAATTGTAGCTTCTATTTAAAGTTATACCAGCACAGTGATCCATATACCTAAGAGGTATATATATAAATACAACTTTATGTGCATTCCTAAAGACATGTGTATGTTTTCTGACAATTCTCTATGAGCTATTTTATAAACTGGTTATCCGATTTTCTTTGTCTCATGCCCCTATTAATAATGTGAATGCAAAACCATACCTCAATTATGGAATACAGGTAGTCCTCAAATTATGACCACAACTGAGTCCAAAGTTTCTGTTAAGTCAGAAAGTTGTTAAGTGAATTTTCCCCCATTTTACAACCTTTATTGACACAGTTAAGTGAATCACTGCAGTTGTCAAGTTGTTAAGTGAATCGTGCTTCCCTATTATCTTTGCATGTTAAGTCACAAAAGGTGTGTCAGCCCTTCTTCATTCAAAAATCAGGAAAGGAAACCACAGGACTCCATTGATAGAAATCAAGTGTACTTTTATTAATTATAAATGAATAGAAGCGAAGCGAAGCGAAGTCTGATTATTTAGGTGCGAAAGCGAATAATATATTGTATAATTCATTCCCCTTCCCTTGGCATCCCGTGCACAGTCCAATCATAATTCTCCCAATTGTCAGGTGTGAGATAACTTCGAAAGGCATCACCAGGATGGAATGCTGGTTCCGTTGGCCTTGGCGGGAAACACTCCTCTTCCACATGCGCAGTAAGGTGGACAGTTCAAACTCTAGAATCTTCCTCCAGCACAACAATGAGTCCCCTCCCAAATACCATGCCCCCACTCCCCGTTTCAATGGCAGCCAAAGCAGCAGCAAAGCGGAGGCTGACAAGGTGATCCCATGACCTCGGGACACTGCAACCATCCCAAATATGAGACAGTTGTCAAATGTCTGAGCTTTAATCATGTCACCAAGGGGATGCTGCTGATAAGGATGAAAAACGGCCATAAGTCATTTTTTTCAGTGCCGTTGTAACTTTGAACGGTCATTAAATGAACTGTTGTAAGTCAAGCACTACCTGTAAAGCATTCGGATTACCTGGTGAATAACCTGAGAAAGTTAGACATTAATTCAAACAGGGAACTAACACTAATCTGGCAAGATATGAATCATGGCTTGATTCTACTGGTATATATTACGAAATAATGGAAATTTTTAAAAAGTAGCTCAAATATGAGCTATTCTGCCATTTTTGGCTGGATCTTTCCATCCTTCAATGCCTTCATATGTATAATCCAGCTCTTTGCCATGAATCTGATGAGGACTTAAATTAAGCTGTTTTTCAATTTGAGCCCCTTACTAAACATTTCATTTTGTAGGGTTAGATATGTCAAGGGTGCTGACCCGTTCTAATGAAGTATTCTCTGCATTAGGATCTGAATAAAGGTACAAAGTTTTAAAATATTAGTTTCTTCTCATTTTCAATTAAATGCTATTTCACAGGCTTCTTCAAATGATGAATGTAGTTCAAAAAAGAAAGGGAGGAAGCTGGAAAGGGAAAAGGAGAAATGTAAAAATAAAAGAAAAAGGGAGGTGTGTTACACACATATATACCTAGCTCCCTCTCTATATAAAGGGATGTTCTAATAAAAGGTTAATTCTCACTATCATCTCTCATCACACTATCCTCCCTCCCTCCCTCTCTCTCTCTCTCCCTCCCTCCCTCCCTCCCTCCCTCCCTCCCTAGCACACCCTAATCTCTCTCGCCTTGATAATGATATTTAGATAAGTAATGAAATGTCTGTAAGGAAACAGCCAAGCTTAGACAACCCCAAGAATACAATAGTTGATCTGAGCTCTCTAAGATGTCATAGAGCTCTAGGTGTTATCAAGACCGTATCTCTGCTGCCACCTGCTGAATCAATAGGTCTGTGGGTCTCTCTTTACATTATAATTAGTGTTCCAAAAACTGCTGCTTCATATACACTATATTGCCAAAAGTATTTGCTCACCTGCCTTTACTCGCATATGAACTTACTGTGTGACATCCCATAGGGTTCAATATGATGTCGGCCCACCGTTTGCACCTATAACAGCTTCAACTCTTCTGGGAATGCTGTCCACAAGGTTTAGGAGTGTGTTTATGGGAATTTTTGACCATTCTTCCAGAATCGCATTTGTGAGGTCACACACTAATGTTGGACGAGAAGGCCTGGCTCTCAGTCTCCGCTCTAATTCATCTCAAAGGTGTTCTGTCTGGTTGAGGTCAGACTCTGTGCAGGCCATTCAAGTTCATCTACACCAGACTCTGTTATCCATGTCTTTATGGACCTTGCTTTGTGCACTGGTGCACAGTCATGTTGGAAGAGGAAGGGGCCAGTTCCAAACTGTTCCCACAAAGTTGGGAGCATGGAATTGTCAAAACTGTCTTGGTATGCTGAAGCATTCAGAGTTTCTTTCACTGGAACTAAGGGGCCAAGCCCAGCTCCTGAAAAACAACCCCACACCATAATCCCCCTTCCGCCAAACTTTACACTTGGCACAATGCAGTCAGACAAATACCATTCTCCTGGAAACCAACAAACCCAGACTCGTCCATCAGATTGCCAGATGGAAAAGTGCGATTCGTCACTCCAGAGAATGCATTTTCACTGCTCTAGAATCCAGTGGCGGCGTGTTTTACACTACTGCATCCGACGCTTTGCATTGCACTTGGTGATGTATAGCTTGGATGCAGCTTCTCAGCCATGGAAACCCATTTCATGAAGCTCTCTGTGCACTGTTCTGGAGCTAATCTGAAGGCCACATGACGTTTGGAGGTCTGTAGTGATTGACTCTGCAGAAAGTTGGCGACCTCTTTACACTATGCACCTCAGCATCCGCTGAACCGCTCCATCAGTTTACGTGACCTACCACTTTTGGCTGAGTTGCTGCCATTCCCAAACACTTCCATGTTCTTATAATACAATGACAGTTGACTGTGGAATATTTAGGAGCGAGGAAATTTCAGGACTGGATTTGTTGCAAAGGTGGCATCCTATCACAGTTCCAAGCTGGAATTCACTGAGCTCCTGAGAGCGACCCATTCTTTCACAAATGTTTGTAAAAACAGTCTGCATGCCTAGGTACTTGATTTTATACACCTGTGGCCATGGAAGTGATTGGAACACCTGATTCTGATAATTTGGATGGGTGAGTGAATACTTTTGGCAATATAGTGTACTTAAAAAAGAGATTGCATTTCATACAGAAATAATTTCAGTTCATCTTCATTTGTGCTCCCATTTTATAAAAAAGGAAAACAAAATATCATAATGTCAGTAGTAGAAGATAGAATATAAGACACTGAGAAGATACATGTCATCTGCAACTTAAAACAGAACAAGAGAATAAATCCATTCATTTGACTAAAACAGGCTGGCAAAAGCATTCCTGTGGTTCCTATCACAAGGAAATAAGTATCTGATTTCCCCCTTTTCTTGCTAAAGAACTATAAAACTATATTAGTTTTCATTCCTGCAATAGCCAAAAAGTAACCGTTGATTTAGAATAACAATTGTGAGTGCCTTGTTTAATAAAAAATACTGAACTTTTAAATGTCATTCATACAGAGTGAATGTGGCCAATACATCACAATCAATAATTTTCTAGAAAGAAAACCTTTGCTTTACTAGGATCTAAGCTTTCAAAATACAAAATGCAATCCAAAAAAGTAAATCATCTCACAATGTATCTTCTCAAGATTATCTTTAGCTTAAAACTGGAGACTTTCTTCTCATTTTTTTCCCACCATGAGCAAATTTTGTTAGCCAAATTGAAGCCATCTATCCCTCCAGATGTGGCTGAACTATAGTTCAAGTCATCCTCATTACTAGTCATGCTGGCCGGAGTGCTGGGAGTTGTAATTTAGCTGCACATGGAGAATCTCATGTTCCCTAATTCTATAATAAGGAAATCAAATTGATTCTGCCTTTAATTTGAGTAATATCTGCAAAGTAGAACTTCATCAGTTTTTTTTTTATTTTGCAGAGACTCCACAGCAATTTGCTAGGAAGTTTGAGAGAGTCAAATGATGGTATTTATCCTCCATCTTTCCCAAAAGTGATAGATTCTGCAGATGTAGAAGCCAAAAATGATTTGGCCAGCTCTCACTTGCTAATTCCTACAGACTAGTTTGGATTTCTGCATTTAATTGCATTAGTGTGCTGACGATTTTCCATTGGAATGACTTTATGAAAATGAATCTGAAGAAGTGCCCAAGAGATCTTGAAAAATATTCAATATATGGGACAGTATGTCAGAGGTGCTAGCTAATTCTCACTGTTATTTTTGCTCATTTATATCTAACAGGCCACCAAGACAAATCTGTCTGTAGCTGCATGTTAATTCTACCATATCGCATGTTTCATTTTTCCCATTTCCTTTTCCCTTTGATGTATTTCTCTTTGAGTTTTCCCTTTTAGAAAGCAGCAACTTGCCCTTTAACTTTGATTACTAAGCCAGCATATGTGAAACACTTGAGATGTTCATCACAATACTGAAATGTCTTGTACATTGAGTTTTACTGTGGCATTTCAGGACTGAAATCCAAGTAGTTCTAACTAGTCACTGAACCATCTAAGATACATGGGAAAAATCTTATTAAAGTGATATTATATTATAATATAGAATTATTTTGTTGTCCTTACCATATTTTTGGGCAAGCTTTCAAACAGAAAATGCACATTGTAAAGAAAAAGAAAAGAAGAGAAAAATATTGTATGAACAATTTCTATTAAAAAAAACTGGATTCAGCAGAAAAGTCGGTTGGTATTGAATACCGTGGGACCTCCTGAATGGCTCAGACAATAAACAATTCAGGTGCCAACCGAAAAATCTGCTAAATTCACTCATATCATGAACACATCCTTGTGTGCCAAATAAACTCAGCCGCAGTTGTTTCTTCTGCCACGATGATTTCCCCTTCTGCACTATTTTTTGTGGGTACATGCATGCGCAGTTCACCTTGCTTCTGGTCACGACCAAATTGGGTGCTGACCGAAATCCTGGAATGGATTACGGTCAGCACCCAATGTCCCACTGTATTTAGAGATAGAAGACAACAGTTTACAATCCAATCCACTGAAGTCAATTAGTATTCTTCAAAGGTATGTAGACATTTTCAAACAAGGCAATACTTAATATGTTTGGACTATCTTCTTGATCAGGCTTTAAAAAATATTCTTAGAAAATTTTAGAACATCTGTCCCAGAAATGAATTTAATACCATTTTTCCTTCTCAAGTTTTCTTCTCAATGCCAAGCTGTGAGAGATTTATTTTTTCAATCCAGCTTTTCATCTTTTCCTGTACCCTTTTGAAAACTTTTATCCAGCTTTTTAAAAATAATTTAATTTGTCCTTTTGATATTCATATTGCAAGAAACTCCCAGTTCACCTACCATTAAAGCTTGAGTGTCCACTCAGGAAATCAGCCTTTGGGACTACAAATCTATACATGCTGGATTTTGAGTGGCCACAATACAATAGGATACACTTGGATATCTTCAAAGAATTTGTGCCAGCAAGATTTATCAGGGGAACTCACATACCAGTTGTAAATGGTAGGATATTCTTTATTTTAGAAAACAAAATGCAATAACACAAAGATATATGTATACTTCTGAGAGAAAAAGTAGAGCGTAATTGAAATATCTCAATATGACTTTGGATGAATCTTCTTAATGAGGCTTATTTTTTCCACCTAACCTTCTCTCTCCATTTCACAGGTTGGACCTGCTCCCTCAATGGATATTTGGATGGATAGTACATTACTTCTTTAAAACTTGATGTTCCTCCAGGAACAGTGATATACCTCCCTCATATAAATTAGGCCTTTTTATTCAAAATAGCCTGCGAAGCTGAAAAACAAATTCTCAAGAGTAGGCTTTGACAGAATAACAGTAAGAGAGTTGGAAGTGACCTTGTAGGATTTTTTGTCCAATCCCCTGCTCAAGCAGAGACCCCTATAGCTTTTCAGACAAATGGTTGTCCAATTTCTTCTTGGTTAAAAATCAAGTCATTTCAGTATTGTTTCTCATGAATGAATGGAAACTTGGGCCTGAAAAACAAATGAGAAGTATCAATAAATTCTAAATAAGTTATCATAAGCATAATCTATGACACTGAACAGTATCATTTGTGGTGGTGATTTTAAGCAACTGAATGTTTTAGCTGGTTCAGTTTTTTCCTAGTTTTTGCAAAGGAAAAACACCATTACTATGTTAACAATATGACTTCCTCCCAATGTATTTAATCTGTTTTCCTGCAAATCAGACTGCATGACAGTTGGATTTAATGTTAATCCTGATTTCATCTCTTGGTACAGGCAGATGAATTACTTCATTATGTTTAGCTTCCATAGTTCTTCAACTTGCAGTTCTGCTCCCTGCCGATGAACTTTGACCTCTGACACATACTTCTTTGCATAGTCTGTTTCAATGTTTCATACTCCATGATTCCTTTGGAAATCTGCTTGCTGTTTCCTTATAGGCTGTGTTTGCACAAAACGTTTGTCAAATCATGGTAGACAGGTGACAGTTCAGAAAAACGAGGATGTTTCCTTCCCTCTAAAAACAATGGCAAAAAAGCCCACTCCAAACTAAACACAAATCTACTTGGACTTAAATGTATCTGCCTTTGGAACTTCATAAATCAAACTGATAGTTTTCCTGCTGTATGTCAAGGCAAAATTTCAAACTCTGTTTACAGGAAAACTATCTGCCCATATTATTTCACGTCTTACAATGAATTTACTTGAATTCTTTGTTTTTCTCCACACTCTTCTTAATTTTGCAGTTTTTCTGAGAGCTAGCTATGGTCTTGTTGAAGTATTCATTCCATCAAGTGGCCAAGCCTTTCTTCTCCCATGGAAAACAGCTGGCTGCAACTCTGAAAGCTCTTACATGGAACCAGATGCAGAGGGAGAAAGTTACCACGTAATGGATTCTCAAAGCTATTTTCTTTAAAAATAAAGGCAACCAAGTGCCATGTGTAGCAGACAAATAATAAGGAGGGTGGGGTTGTTGTGTTCTTCCACTTGACTCCTTTTCTGGATTTGCTGGAGGCAGTTCATGCCTTCAAAAATGGTGCTCAAAACTTGACCACTTCTTCAAAATTAATAGCTTAAGATAAAAATAAGAGCTGTGATGGCACAGTGGTTAGAGTCCAGTACTGTAGGCTACTTCTGCCGATCATTGACTCAGATCGAATCTCACTAGGCTCAGGGTTGACTTATCCTTCCATCCTTCCGAGGTGGGTAAAATGAGGACCCAGATTGTTTGGGGCAATAGTCTGACTCTGTAAACTGCTTAGAGAGGGCTGTAAAAGCACTATGAAGTGGTATATAGGTTTAAGTGCTAAGTGCTAAGCTTCAAACATTCTCACAGGTAATGTCACCCCAAAAGGCTAGTCATTTTGTTTCTCCACACCAACACTTTTAGATTTCCAAACAGAACATTTTGGCAGTATCTTCCATCTTTTTGTACAGTTTGCAAAACCTAAACATAAAATGCAAATGCACAATTTAACCAGTTTGTGCAAGTTAATGCATACACTGCCTTACAAACAGAATTATCTGGGTGGTTTTCAAAAAAAAAGGGGGATTTGTAGACTCATTCTTTAAAAAAAAAACAACCTCAAAATGCAGCAAAATAAATTCAGAGAAAGCTATTGCATCTATTTCTTTGGTGACAGGAATCAGAAAAAAGTTCACATGTTGTACAGATTCAACATTTTCCAGGATGAGGGAATGCACTTGGCTCTTGAATGGTGTGCTGGGTGCTACAGTCTAAAAATAGGAGATAAAAGTCCAATTAGTGTAGTTTTATTTATGTTTAATTGTAATTAAATATCATCCATATGTTGTTCTTCTTGTTCTACCCTCCAAAGCACCTGAGGTTAGAACAAGAAGCAATGAGTGGAAACTAATTAAGGAGAGAAGCAACTTAGAAGTGAGGAGAAATTTCCTGACAGTTAGAACAATTAATCATTGGAACAGCTTGCCTCCAGAAGTTGTGAATGCCCCAACATTGGAAGTCTTTAAGAAGATGTTGGATGGCCATTTGTCTGAAATGGTTTAGGGTTTCCTGCCTAGGCAGGAGGTTGGACTAGAAGACCTCCAAGGTCCCTTCCAACTCTGTTATTCTATTCTATTTTATATAATTAAACTCCAATTATATATTTAACATTTTTCTTATTATTAAATATTCTATTTTGTGAGTTCCTTTTTGAAGTGTCTAAGGTTGCACACAAGACTTTCAGCAGGGTATTCCAGATGTGCACCTCTTATTCAATACATTTACATTCATTGACTTGCTCTGCATTCCTCTCTGCCACAAGTCAGACTGAATCAATACAAAGCAGAATGACTCAATGGATTCTTGAGATTTTCCAGCTGTGCTCAATGAGATCAGATGATAATAACACCAAGAGACCAGCTATCAAGGAAAATTAGATGATTGCCTCAGGTAGCAGAAGATAGCAAGTGGAAATGACAACAAGGTGTGGACAAAACTGTGGAGTAGTTTGTGTTCTATGTGATCATTGCTCTTCTCTTAAGTCTATTGCTTTCTACCATCACTGTTGACAATCAATCCACCAGCTCTGTCATTTTTTTACATATCTAACAGATGGTTTCTCACCTCAGGTGACAGCTTTGCTCAATCGCCTCATCTTCAGGCTCCTTGTACGGCTTCTTACTTCATGTTCCTCTGAGTCAGAGAAATGTCCATGTTGTTTGTGACATAGGTTTTTAGTCACAGTGATGTTGCTGTTCTTACTCAGTTCTCTGGCATTCTGGCTGGGCAGAAATACAATCCTACAATTACGCATATATTCTGATTTACCTTTCTCCTCTTCTTGTTCTCCGGAAATGTTACAGCATCATTAAGCAAATGCTGTTTGAGTAATAATCAATCTGGAAACAATGATATTTGGATTACTCTAATTCCATTCTATGCAAGACCAAAGAGTATGTGTGTTTTATTTTATTCTAGCAATATATACATGTAGAGCAGAGGTGGGTTCCTGCCAGTTCTAACCTCTTCTATAGAAGAGGTTCCACAAATCTACGTTTAGAACCGGTTCCAGCTCCCTCTCCCCGCCCATCACGATGAAGAGCGAGAGGAGGAATTCTGGGAGTTGAAGTCCACAAGTCTTAAAGCTGTCAAGTTTGAACACCCCTGGGATTTTTTTTCTAAAGGGTTCGGGGTGCAAGGGTCTTGTAACTTGACAGCTTTAAGACTTGCGTGCTTCAAATGGCAGAGTTTCTGAGCCAACATTTTGGTTGCTAAGCAAGAGCGTTATTAAGTGAGTTTCACCACATTTTACAAGTTGGCCAAGCCTACCCAGTGACATGACTGCCAAGCCACTCCCACCCAGTCACATGGCCAGCAAGCCACTCCCACAAAGCAGGCCACATCTACAGAAGAGGTTCTAAAATTTTGAAACCCATCACTGATGTAGAGTTTTTAAATGACCTTTAAATAGAAGAACTATTGTGATTGAAATACCTTTCTACAATATAGATCTAATGTAGGATATTTATATGCAAATAATTACATTTTTTAAATCAGTACAATAGACACATTATCTCTTGTTGCAGAGTGTAAAACAAGGATTCATAGATTTGAACCTCAGGGATGCAGATAGGCAGGTAGAAGAAACTGAAGCAGAGGACAGTGTGGCAGAACAGGATTATTACCCAATAACTGTATCATTTAGTGATGGTAATTATGATCCCAATTAAAGCTATTAAGTAAGGGCTAGCTAGAACTGCTTGTATATTCCTTTAAATAGATTCAACAATATTCACTAATTATTTTGGCTATTCACTTGTTTCTTGAAGTTTAAAAATTAATACTCTTCATGGCCAAATCCAAAAGGTCCTCTGTCATCTTATGGCTGGATTTGCACATTCAATCTCCCTCTGTTTTAGCATAGGGAGGTTTATGAACCCTAATAGCTTCTGAAGCATGGTTTATAGCATGGATGTTAATTCCATGCCATCACATTGCCATCATGTGATGTTTCATGTTGTTTTTCCCATCCGTGGACGCATCCCGCCCGCGGCCCACGAGTTTGACACCGATAGTTTATAGCTTATTATTTTGCATGAAAATAGCCAAATATAATTTATTCAGTAAACTGTGGCTTAGCATAATGTGTGAATTGATATGGATTAAACGAGCAGCAGATATACAGCATATTTAAACCGCTAACAAAAAAAATAAATTGATTTTTATGATGAAGGACATTACTATAGTCAAATGAAAATGGAGGTATGATGATAGTAACATGTATAAATATCTGAGTTAAAATACTTGAGTTAATATGAATTATGCTTGATGACTGTGGAAGAGATGCATGAAAGTCTTTTGTAACCAACTGATACACTTTCTACAGTATATAAAAAAGGAAGATTTTATGTGTTGTGTTTGTACTGAAAATAAAAAATAAAAAAAACTTTAATAAAAAAATAAATTGATTTTGCTGCTCAAGTACTACATTTATTTGCATTACCTTTACAAACTGGCAAACTTGCCAACAAAGTATCTTAGTATTCGGGATAGTACAGCTGAAGATTAACAATCAGGCAATTTCAGCACTTACCTATGCAAACATTCCCAGGATTTTTCTGGAGAATACATTTTCATTGGTTAAACTAGTCTGAATCTCCAGGTATGGATAACCTAGATATAGTTTACTGCAGCTGCTGTTTTACCACATAAGTGAGGTAAATGTGTAAATATACAAAAGATACTGAGGTTGACTTGAAGTTCCAGCAACTCAAGAAGGACATCTGATAGGGTAGTGATTGCCCCGTGGCCTGATATGCCGGTCCAAGCGTGTCAACCATCTATTTCATCTACCACCAAAAGTCAACTTGCTTTTTATAAAGCTTAGTCATCCACCACAATGCAAAGCCTAACTATAAACTTGCACACATTATTACATGCTTCAAACATGCAGGGTATTATTTTCTTTATTGCACGATTCCCTAAAGTTATACTGTACTATGAAATCCAAACAGATTGTACACCACTTTCCCATTAAGTTCCCAGAGCTTGAATCTCAGTGGTGGTTTCCCTATTCTGTTCACATGCCGGGACACAAAGTCTTGTGCCAGATAATAGCTATGTTTGGAACCCTCTTCTTCTCAGAGCCACAATTTGGTAGCAAAATTGGCTGAAAAGATCTCCAGTCAACATTTAAGAATGGCAAAATAGATCAGGAATGATGTAATTCACAGTGAAGAAACGTCAGTTGGGGAAGAATTCTGGTGATCCTTCTTATACACACCTGCTCAGTTCCACCTGTCACTTTCTCCCTCAATTGCTTTTCCTAATGATAATCACAGAAAAAACGGAGAAGAAAATGAAACAGTAGGGTTGTTTTTTAAAATGAAACAACAAATCTCCCCCATTCAATGTAACTCTTCTACCTTGCAAAATAATTATTTTTATTTCCTTGAAATTGTTTGATGATCTACAAGTTTCCAGCTGTATGTGTCCCACAATGAATGTATTTACTTCAGTCCTCAGAGTCTTGTGAAAACTGAACAGGGAAGTTACAATTCTCATCCTATTTTGAATATTATTGATCAGTTTTTTCCCCCTTTTGCATAGCTATAATACCCTGATTCGAAGTCAAAGATCAGGTTTTTATGTAATCCTGTCTTTTGCATTTACATCTTCATGTCTTGTAATCCTGTTGTACCTACCTAGTACCTAGATGGTAGGTACAATAGGATTACAGAAAAACTAGATTTGTTCAGAGGATACTACTAGTAATGCAATGGTTTCCAGAAGTATATATAAATATTTTAACAAAATGGTTAAAAAAATGGGGAGCGAAGACAGTGAAAAAAGGGGGACAATAAATGGCCTGTCCAGAATATTTCATTAGACGGAAGAAATCATGAAGGAACTGGGGCATCCTTAAGCATTCCTCTTGGTGAGAGCACTGAAACTCATATCCAGAGCTCTGATATATGCAGATGACTTGGAACAGGGCTGGAACAAGAAAATTTGCACTGCAGCTCAACTTGAATGATGAAATGCTACACAATGTCCCACACCCTTCAAAAGTTTTATAACTGTAACAGTCGTGACATTCTTCTGAAAAGTATTCTTTTTAACATGCTCCCTTTGTCACAAAAGTTGCCTGTAAGTTTCACACACCATGAATAGTATTTACAGATGCAATTAGTGTTAAATAAATGTCTGGAAACCTCTTTTGGGCTCTAGCAATTAGTGGAAAGCCTGGTGCGCTCTTGTATTTACAACTTACGACAAGAATTGCCTGCCCTCTGCACTGCCAGCATACCAGCAGAAGCAAATACTGTCAGGAAGGAGAGCAGGTCTGGGCTCAGCTTTTCACTTTTCTCCCCCCTCATCTGTTAATTAAAGAGAAAGTAAGTGGGATTAGCTGGGGTGGGGTGGGGTGGAGCAGTCCTCTGAATAGGGTAGCATTTCACATTGATTATTAAACCCGTGCCTTTGTGAAACAAATCCCCACATTCAAAAACAACTTTGATATTTAAAGCTGCCTTGCTAACTTCAGAATCTGGGCCTGAGTTTATAGAGACCTATAAATAGCCATTTGACCAGCAACAGAAGAACATTCATTTCCTATTCCCAAGTTTTATGATGTGTGAAACTCACCATGAATACGAGAGACAAAAGATGCAAGCCTAGTGGTCCTTAAAAGGAGACCAGGAGAAATAATCCCTGTGGGTCCTCTCTCGTCCTCTTTTAGATAACTCAATAGAAGGGTCAAATGTTTCATTTGTCTGTGAAGCATTTAGACAACAGAAAATACACATCAGAGAAGACAAACTTGATCCTATTGAGGTGGCAATACAATCTTGCCATCACTGTTGTGTGAAATGTTGAGTCACAGCTGATGCCAGGATGCTTGTTTATTTGAACTATTTGATATATGGTGTTTAAGGAAATTTTGATCCCATATGACTTAAACAACTAAAATATCAATAACTGATTAACTTATTGATGAAAACATAAAGCATGCTTAAACATTTCTTGGCATTTTGGGATAAGACAAAAGGGCAAGGCAGATTCCAAGAGAAGCAGTAGGACATCAGCAAGATATAATTAATCATGTATGCTCAAGTAAACACTTATTACAGTCAAACTAAATTTCTTATCCATCATTTTTTTAAAAAAATAGCTCTGGGCTTTTGAGGGGATTTCCATCCAAGAATTAATCAGATTTCATTTAACCTTTATCAGTGCTTTTTCCAAGGCAAGCTAAATACTGTCATTCCAATAAGGCAAGTAGACACATATTATTCCAACATTAAACGATTTGCACTTGGAAGATTTTAAAGTTAAGTTCTTTGAAATATTTTTCTAAGGCTCAGCTGCAGGTTATTTGCTAAGAAAGTATCTACTTATAAGTAATTCAATTCTTATTAAAGTGTCAACCTTTAGTACTTTACATAGCCTCCTGGCAATAAACTACTTGTCCCTTCTGCTGCTGACATGGCCCAGGATTGACTAATGGCACAAGTTCCTATTGGAAGTGGAACTGGCTACATGTGAGAAGTTGTTTCAAGAATAGCTAATTCTGGAAGACTAAATTCAATTTATTAGCTTCAGAGTCACAAACATAGACATGTAGTAGAAAATATAACATTGTCAAAATGATGTTTTATACATCATGACTGATTAAAATATTTTTTAATAATCTTCATTTTGGATTTAATGAAGTGTCTACCTTCCTGGGCACTTTGGCCTTTAAGCCTAGAAGAGCTTTTCCAATACAGGGGAAATTAGCACATTGAATCAGGTCTTCAAAATTTCAGACAACCATGGGATGGCAGCAAAGAGTTAGTATTCCATATTTTCTTGCTGCCATCTAGTGGCCTGCCAGGTTCTTTGCATATAAGATATGACATACAAGGAGGATGGCTAGATTATTCCATGTACTATATAAAGATGCACAAATTGAAGGTACAAATTGAAACCAGGATATCTATTCTGAAAATATTGCCAACATGTACGGAAAGAGAATTATGAAACTGAGCTAGGCTAAAGAAATGTCAACATTTTAGAAAGTGGACTCTACTAAACATGGAACAAGATTCTACAAAACATATCACTTTAAATACAATTTAGGAAAAATTAAACTGCTCTCATATTGTTTTTGCTCAGACGCTTTTGCTTCCCTGGGGAATATGTTTTTTGTCATAATTAAGAAATTATATAAAGTTATTAGGAATTCTAATTGCAACAAGCTTGGATCACTGAATTTGGTCTTTGGGTGACTGGTATGAAAAAATAAATTTTTTGTAACCACTGTATCTGCATACATGAGTCTTCAGTTAGTAAAGTCTTTGAAACTTGTAATATATGGTACTCTGTTGGATTTTAATTTTAATTTGCATGTATGTATGTATTCTAAGTTGTCCTCCCTTCATTACCTGAAAATATTTACCTCTTCCAAACCTTCATTTGGGTGCCTACATCATTGCTTTGTTTTTTCACAAAAGAGAATTTATTTTGCAGAATTTAAAGTTGAACTTCAACAGACTGGAAAATTGTCCAATGGAGGATAGCTTTAGATCACAGGTGGGGAACTATGGCCCTTTTATGACTTGTGGATTTCAACTCTCATGTTGGTTCAGGAATTCTGGGAGTTGAAGTCTACAGTCATAAAAGGGCCATATTTTCCTCACCCTTGCTTTATATCAGGGGTACGAAACTCATGTGCTCACATCGTAATCACGTGACATATCGGGACTTCCCCCCCCCTTTGCTAAACCAGGGGTGGGCATGGCCAGCACGTGACACATCTGCCCTGCGGGCCGTGAGTTTTAGACCCCCTGCTTTAGATGATGGAGAAATGATAGAATAACCAAATTTCTGAACTGTAGTCATATACATGAGCAAGCAAATTATGGCCTAGAGAGTAGAAAATAAACAAATGGGTTCAAATGACCAGAAAGTATGAGTCTAACTAAACATTGGGAAGAAGTTGCTGTTAACACAAGATTACTGGAGTAAACTGTTTGAATATTGTGATCTGAATATTAAGATTTGAAACACTGGGCTTTTTCTCCTTGGAAGCTCGTTAGGCTAAAACTGTCCCTTTGCACTTTTGAAGGGTTCCATGTTGCCTATGAAATGCATGTTCAATACACATGGGCCTTTTCAGCTACCATATCTTTGCCAAGAGCACTATACCATTGTTTATCATGGCATACTTCCAAGAAAGAAATAAACTGGGCCTATTTCAGTGGTGGGATTCAAATTTTTTTTACTACCAGTTCTGTAGGCATGGCTTGGTAAGTGTGGCATGGCTTGGTGGGTGTGGCTTGGTGGGCGTGGCAGGATAGTGTAAAATCTCCATTCCAACCCAACTCCGGGGGAAGGTTACTGCAAAATCCCCATTCCTTCCTGATCAGCTAGGACTCGGGAGGCAGAGAATAGATGGGGGCGGGGCCAGTCAGAGGTGGTATTTACTGGTTCTCTTAACTACTCAAAATTTCCGCTACTGGTTCTCCAGAACCTGCTGAATACCACTTCTGGCCTATTTCCAATAAAACATCTTAGCAGCAGTCTGAAGTAGTGGCACAAGAGTAAGCAGCTGAATTTTTGGGGAGGGGTGTAAAGAATTTGCCCTTTCTTAATCATCACCATGTGAAAAATTCTAGGACATTACCTTTCCCCTGAAAGTTGAGAAATTCTGTTCTTCCTTTTGCTGACCCCAGGCACCCAACTGGTCTTCCAGAGGAGCCTCCCAATTCAGTCTTGATCTACTTTCAGTGACTTCCTAAATTGGGGGGGGACGGCTTAGAGAAACATATTTGCTTTTACTTCCCTGCTAACAACTTATACTTCCTTTTTTTTCTATTTTTTTAAATAAAATATACTTTTTTATTTTCCACTTTCATAACATGTAATCATATGTATATTACATAGCCAATATCCTATTGTATTAAGTAGTAATTACATCAGTTCCTCTTGTCATCAACACCCAGAAAGATAAAAACCCATTATTAGCTCTTCTGCTCTCCATACAACTTTCTTCTACCTCTCTCCTACCTCCTTTCTTCCCTCCATCATCCTTTTCTGCTCTACTTCCCCTTCCTTTCTCCTTCTCCTCTCTCTTCATTCCACTCCTCCTTATCCTCCTCATCTTCCCCCCTTACCCTCTCTCCTATCCCTCTCTTCCTACCTTTCTTCTCTCCTCTATTTCCC